>NC_090732.1:167375279-167520931 GCF_036898095.1 Palaemon carinicauda | reverse complement strand
GGGCTAAAGGTTGATTTTGTAGGTGCTGATGACCCTTTTGGAAGATTTGATAAGCCCAAAATTAAACAGGAGAAGCAGTCCCCAGATGAAAATAGAAATAAAGAAAAGCATACTTGGGAGGAAAGTAGAGCTAATTTTTCTAAGGGACATGCCAAAAAATATGACAAAAGACCAGATTGGCAAAACGGTATCAAACAGGAAAGGTATTCAATGGAGGAAAGCCAAAGAGGATGCAAAAGAAAGGATGAGGAAGATGAGGCTGATAGTAAAAATAGATTTAAAAGTAGGAAGCATGAGAGTGAAGATAATGCTAGGTTTAGGCAACCTGGAAGTAGCTTCACAAAAAGAAACAGAGCGTGTGATTTTTGGGACACTTCAGAAAGAAGAGATATGAGCAAGGAAGGGGAGTGCAATGGGAAGAAGAGAAATGATGATGATGATGATGAAGGTAGTGTCAGGCATAGAAGTAATGATGGGAGACATAAAGAAAAGAGGAGTGGCAGTAGGGACAGAAGTGGTGAAAGCCAAAGAAGAGGAAGGAGCAGGGAGAGACACAGAAGTCGAGAAAGAGATGGAAGTAGGAGTAGAGATAGAGAGAGGAGCAGGTGAAAGAAGACTTTGCTGGTGGAGGAGTTGCTTTCGCGTTGAAATGTATATATCTAATTGATTGTATTGTATTATGAAATATATGGCTTTATTTCTTAATGTTGTATTGTAATGGAGAGACATGAATGAGAATGTAAATGAGAAGAGCCTGGACGGAAGTTGGGTGATAGAAATAAACAATTTTTGGGGGTAATCAAATTCAGTGATATATAAATGTATATAATTGGTTTGTTCTTTGGGACTTTTAAGACTGCACAAGTACTTTTTCAGTTTATTATAGTTAGCTTTTAGATATATTTTCATCTTATAACCCATTTATAAATTCATATGTAGTCATATAAATGTATATGCTTGTATATATGGGTACATATAGTGCTTAATGGCTCTTGGTCCCAGTGTTAAAGCCCCAGTACAGTTAAACTGAGGGGCCCCTTTGTAAAGGGAGAACTAAGAGTTTGAGACAAAGTTGCTCTCTTCAAGTTATGAATAAATTGAGTGAATTGAAATACAAATACTCATTTTTTTCTTTTGTTAACTTTGTACACATTTAGACCTAGAAATATAGATATACATTAATTTCAAAATATAGAAAATTTAATCATTGCATAATTTTTGTAGCCGTTATATTTAAGTACTGAATTCTTCAATAATTTCAGTTTGTTTATATAATTTGATTATACAAAACTATTTGCAATCCTTTCATATTTTTTAACATCATGAGAGAGTAAATATATGAATATAAATAGCACCGTAGTAGAAAATCTAAGATGCTTACATTACTTCTACTGTAGTTTGTCCAGAAATACAACCTAAAAATGTTACAGGTATATGTTTTGGCACAAATCAATTTACTCAGAAAATTTAACTGTTGCTATAAGTTGAAAGTTGCATAAAAATCTATATCTTCTATTTTTTTTTGTAGCTGGTAGCACCATACTTCTCTCAAGTATGGTTTATCATCTACTTACATCCATTACTTATCATCTGAAAACTCTTATTCTTGTTATTGGTCATTCTGGCATATTAAGTACCTGCTTACACTCACGGGGAGAGAAAAAGAACCATTTTGAACTACTACAGTTTTAATTGTAACACTACTGCTACACCCCATAATTTCTCAGTTTTTTTCCCCCATGGTGAATATCAAAACTTAGAAATGTAGATTTCTAAATGATACATAAGCTATTCATCATTTCATCATCATCAGCTCCTCCTGCGCCTATTGACGTAAAGGGCCTTGGTTAAGTTTCGCCAGTCGTCTCTATCTTTATCTATCTAAAGATAAAGATTCATCTTTTATTGCAGCATTCTTAGTTATTGTTGCCAGGATATTTTCAAAGCTTGGTACTGACGGTTTTTTCAATATATAGCAGAACCTAGTTACAGTATTCTTGCACATGTTATTTATTATGAACTTAATTTCTTGTTAGTTAACTGTACTAATATTTTACATGTATTTACAGTGGAAATTGTATGCTGTAACATACTTATTTGCCATTGTTCTAATTTATTTTATGATTCTGCATATATTGGTGTATTCCTGTGCAGTTGTGTATGAGACAAACCGTATACTCATGCATTATTGGTAATAAGATGACCAGTCAGCTGAAAGATAGTGGGGTATGAAAGGCTTTTAGTTGTTCTGCAGGATGAACATGTCTGCTATTAGGAGTATACTCTACTTGGTATTTCCTTACCTTTTGTCTTGTCTTAACTGTTCTAGTGATATAAAATAATTTTCATGACTGGTGCTAGTGATCAACTTCAAATTCCCATTTTTTCTTTAATAAAGTGAGTGCATATACAAGCCTTCTCAGTTTGTTTTTGATAGCAGTATAAGTTTGCATGGTGTATTGAAGCATATTTGACCTGCAGTTAACGCTTTGTTGGGCAGGCGTGTTCTTACAGTTGGTTTTAGGTATGGTACAGTATACTCATTCTTGTGGTAGAGACAAATGTACAAGTCTACCAAATACTGAGACTTCAGACAACTGCAGAGTCATAAATTGGACTTTAGGAAACCATATAAATATATGTGATGTAAGCATTAACTCCTGACACTCATCAGGTAACTATAATAGCAGCAAGAGCCCTTCAAAATCTGTAAAGTAATGGTTATATGAAAACTAAGGAAAGTGAAATCTCCAGAAAAAATTACATTTGTTTAGTAGAAGCACTTTATGTAAGAATATTCTGTACATCCTCAATGGCACTATGAATAAAACATTTTTTGGGATAAGTGTCATACATTTGAAATCTGGGTTTTTAGTTTCATGAGCATTGAATTTAAAAAGTCTTAAAGGTATAAAAAGATTTGATTATGAAATAGAAAAATTATCGATGAAATAAACTTATAGTACTGTACACATAATGGTCTTAATTGACTTTCTTACTTCCTCCTCCTCATCATCATCATCTCCTACATCTATTGATGCAAAGGGCCTTGGTTAGATTTTGCTAGTCTCTATCTTGAACTTTTAATTCAATGCTTCTCCATTCACCATCTCCTACTTCATGCTTCACAGTCCTCAGCCATGTAGGCCTGGGTCTTCCAACTTTTCTTACAACAGATTTTTATAATCGATGAATCAACATAAGGGAAATTCACATATTTATGGTCAAGGAAAAAAATTTCAGTATTAGTTTCCACCCTTAACCTTATAATAATGATTAAGTTCCCCCATCATTGAATACCAAGATTCCTGGAACATTTCTGTAATTTGCATGATAAATGTAGTATTTTAACAAGATAAAATATTCTCTCTCTGTTAAACAGCCAACCTGTTGAATATCAAGCTACTTAGAGATAGCAACAAATAAAAATTATAATACAAAAAGCTGTGAGTCCAAGTTTATATACTGTAAATATAAATTTGTAGTGAATTTATGTATGCTAAATGATATGGCATCAAGAAACTACAGTATTTCAATTGTAAAATTACTTTATTAAACTCTTCCTCATATACATTTTTGAGGTGGTGTTAACATCCAGTTTATGGATGTCATTTTTTGATAATTTAGATGATGCTGGGGGTGGAGGAGGAGGAGGGGGCGGTGGTCCCAAAGCAGCGTGGGATGATTTAATTGAAGAGGGAGAAGGAACAGAATTTGGCACATTGGGTGATATTGCTGAGGTAGCAGCAGGAACAGAATTTGGCACATTGGGTGATATTTGACTGTTCTGAACTAAACATTTATTTTGTTCGTCAGAAGGATTATTATTCAAAATTGCTTTCTTTTCAGTTGTAGAGCACTGAGTAGATAACATCCGACACAGTTCACTTGCTTTGGATACTGATAGCACTTCTTTAGGCGTTTGAGGAAGCATAAACTCCTTAGGGATGATATTTCTATTTACAGAACCTCCATATATACAAACTGGGGGACAAAATTCATATCCAAGTTTAGCATAAAATTTTTGCTGGTCATGCGTTGAAAGATATGCCATGGTGAATCCACATGCTTTAGAAAATTCTTCGGTTTTTGTCATTAAGATCCGACCATACCCTTTTCCTCGCAAGTCGTTCCTGATGATTACGGACTCTATCCAGGCAGCATTTTCCTCTCTTGGTAGGACATTAACTTTAGCATGTCCTACCACTTCTTCCTTTTTGGAATTTTTACCTCTGAGTAGAACAAGAGAAGTTGGAAATTGATCGCAGGAAGATCGTAAGCTTCTCAACCTGTTGAAAAATATTGAGTATTACTGTGATATACATAATGAAGTATGAAAGTAAGAAAAAAGTTTGCATTATGCAATTTTGAGAAAAGAACTTAGATATTTCCCTTTAACTTGGAAATAGGATTAAATATAGTGAAATCAAATACAGTGTAGCAGCAGTTTTATTCACAGATTTTTAATGCATTAAATGATATGATTTTATATAAAACGAAAAATTTAAATTACAGTTTTTGCTTTCAGACAATTTTGTATCAGATTTATTTGATTAAATATTACTGTACATTATTGTGGCATATATTAGATTTAGTTGGATATCTATTATGGACTAGCCTTTAATACAAATCTCTGTATGAGAAGTAATTTTTTTTCCTATTTATATACAGGTACAAACCTTTTGTTCTTTAGGAAATATCTTCTGCAAAGCTGGAAGGGCCCTTGAATTAGTTAACGAGGTACTTAATGACAAGTGGGGCTTGTCAAAGACTACCCACTTTTATCTTCGACCATAACGAGTAGGAATTTAATGTTGCCTCATATCTAAGGGCTTTTATTCTTCTCTTTTCTTGCAGAGAGTGGAAGATTTTGGATTTGACTTGTGATAAAGGTCAGTCAATATCATGAATGCGGGAGAAAGGGTGGTCTCAGCAACCGGTTTATGGCAAGACAGAACCATTGAAACAAGTAAACTCACTCTCCACTTCTTGTAGGAGGTATGCTGGTTTGGAGTTATTCCCATGTACCAAGGTAGATTGTGGCAGGCTTATGCTTTGAGGAGGAAAAAGGCTAAGTCTTTCCAGCGTCATCCTTAGCAACAACCAAGATAATGCCGAAAAAAACTTTTATAGCTCTTTTCCCTCCTCATTGAGTTAACCTGCTGGGAGTGGGGAGAAATTGGATCTGTATTGGCAAGTTTTTCAGGTTTTGGTGGCATGTGGAATTCTCCCAATGATCACCACCCCTTCTGCTGCTGTGCAGACAGCTGACAACAATTGCAGTTGCTGATCAAGCTACCCTGGCACCCAGGCAGGACAGAGGTCCACATGCCCATGCAGTCCTGTCGGTTATGTTCTAGAGGAGCACTGGTGTCCTCCTTTACTTTTTCCTACCAGGATGGGGGACTGATGCTCCCTTCTCCACCTGGTATACTACTGTATCCTGAATTAAGAGAATTGCGCCTTGTGGTTGCAAGCAAGCAGCTGACAGCCACAATCTGGTGGTTGAGTGGACTAGGCCGACTCTACACCTCGATCAACGGGGGAAGAGTATGTGGTATTTCTTGTTTCCCTTGATGGATACTAGAGATCTTCCTCCCTCTCATGAATGCCAACCTAGTTTGTCATCAGCCCACAATTATGTTGCAGGTTCAGTTCTCAAGGTTACAATGCTCGTTTTCATGGGTGGGCGTGGGGTGAGTATATCTGGAGCAGCCTGCTGAACCCTATAACCCTGCAAGGTATAAGGGTACTCTGCATTCTCTTGCCCAGCAGGCCAATACCAACAGAAACAGAGAACCCAGAGTCAAAGTGTTCCTTTATGGAATCTTATGCACTCGTTCATAAGTGCAATGAACTATGAACTAGGTGAGGCAACCATGGCACCAACTTCAGGTAGGACCTTGGTCTCTGATCAGCATTTTGGTGCACCTCAAGGGTCGAGGCTTTCTCTGGAGCAACCACGGTAGGATTTGGTTAATTTGGCCCTGGATTAAATTGACGATCAGCTCTGTTGATCTGAGAACTCACTCATTTACATTCAGTCAAACAAGATCCTGTCTACCACACTCTTGAGGCAGTAAAGATTCCATGTGCCAGATTCTAACATATCATCACTTCAGTTTGACTTCAGTGTCTATAAGGAGTAGGTTGCTCCCCTTAGAGAGACTCAAGTCAGAAGGTATGCCCTTTGTAGCCTACTGAGTCGGCGGCAATGAAGGTTTCTGCTATGACCTACCATGCACTCTTGTGGCTTGACCAGTAATCAGTAGATGTGACGTATTTCTCAAAGACAACGGGGCTATAAACTCGTTGAGTCTTTGGAAAAGAACAGGAGTCTCATGCTGTCTAGTGGGAAGGCCGTGAGCTTTTTGGCACACCAGGCAGGGAACTAGTTGACTAATTGGGTTTTGAAGAGGAGGGATGCCCGGGTATCCTGATTCTTAAAGCAAGCTGGTCCAGAAACAGCTCTAATGCTGAAAAACAAATTGGTGTGAGCAGCCACATCTCTCCTTTGGCTGACCCCTGATCCATTACACATTCTCTTTCAAGATTTCTGGGGTTCTTTGAGGGTGTCTGCAGCCATGCCTGCAGGTAAAGAGGGTTGCTGCACCCTTCCCTAGACTTCAGTTAGGATTACCTGTGACGTCTTCCACTCGAAGGGATTTTATGCATACATAGCCTTTTTGAGAACCCTAATTTGGATGGGAGGTAGGAGGAGGATGCTGAAGTCAGCATTTTCTCTCTCCAGCTGCTACAAATCTTAAGTAGTGAGTGCCCTTTGAGACCAAGGGGTCCCCAATCTTGCAAACCAATACAGTAGTGTTCACGAACAATCATCCAACATCACCTAAAGCCCTGACATTGCAGGCAGAGGTGAAAGGGATGTTGGAGAATAATCCGGTCAAGGTCGTTAGAGACAGCTCTCCAGGTTTCTAGAGTCACTTCCTGTTGGAGAAGTGAATTAGGAGCTGTTGACTGATCTGTCTGTATAGATTGCCTTACCTTATGTAAGGCACGGGCTCTTGCCGCTGGGCAGCCCATAAAATAGACTGATCAATTGACTTCACTACTCGGGACTAGTTTGTTCAACAAACAAAATTCAGGATGGAAATATGGTCGGTAGTACTGAGTTTCATCAGAAAAGGAGATTCATGCTTTCAGTGGCTCTTAAGGATTCATACCTCCAAGTACTGTACCCATTCATCAGTCCTCTTGAAAGTACTGTGTACCAGTTCAAGACATTGTGTTTTAGGTTGTTTACTGCTCCCCAGGTGTTTACTTGGGTGTTTATACTGGTGGCAACTTGGCCCCACTTGTATTGGATACTTCTATTGATGATGTTAGATTGATCTGTATCAAGGCAGACCACAGGCTCTAATGCGTTTGCAGCCCGTAAAAGGAGCAAATCTCTGGATCATAATTGTAGAAGGCTACAAGTGCTGGATCGGCACAGAAACACAGTACGGACAAAATGATGATGATGAGATGAAGCAGCAATGATGACCAGATGAGGGAGTGTGAAGCAGGAGTTAGGGACTCTGATAGGCAGGAATCACCGTCAACCCATGCCCGTTCCTTCTCGGTCCTGGAGAAATTACTTTTTTCTTATAGAAGGCCGAACCGAACGACGTCCAATTAAGGAGTTCTATGGATGTATCTTGATGATTAGTTGATCTGGACACAAAGAGGCAGTTTCTAAAAATCGAGCTTGTCTTCTTGCCTTTGGTTAGAATCATGATAAATTGAGAGAAGTCTAATCTCACACTCGTGCACAGGTGTACAGTAAATATCTGGGCATGGTGATAGACATGGCAGCACTTGATAATTTTTGTCCAAGACAGTACTTCCAGCTCATGCTGGCAGAATCTTCTCGACCACCTTTCCTTGAAGATGCTCCGCATGGGTATCTCCAATAGAGATATAGGCAAGTTGCACGGTCACTCTTATGTAATAACCCAGACCGGGGGTTGGAAGGTCTCTTAGTTTTGTGGCCAGAACCCAGAACCAATGCACTTAGGACCTCCATGCCCTCTTTACACGAAGCGCGTCGAGTGATAATTAAGAGGAGGTTACTTTTCATCCATACCCTCGTATCTCTGCCCATATACAGTAGCTATTTAACTTCTTCAACTTTAATTTGCTCTAGTTTTCACCTCTCCTGGAAATCCTTGGGACGAGCCTTATGAAAATCTTAAAATATGTCTGAAGTCTCTCTAAAACTAATCTATAATAACAATAATATTAATGCAAAGTGTATTGGAATGGGTCAATGCAAATTCTTTATTCAGCCTTGGCCCCCTAGAAACAAGAAAAAGGAAAATATACAACCAAAGGCTAACCCAAAAGGCACTAATAGTCATACCTAGAGGTCAATATGAAACTGGGAGTACTAAGGAAATTACAAAACTTAGCCATGCAGGGAGAGAACCAATCACCAAACCGTGGGATGTGTTAGCCAAGCAGATGTTACAAGGCATGGCTGTTAAGAGAGGATCTACATCAGATCAGTACTATAATTATTACTTTCAGAAAATAGGAAGTACACTACACAGGGTGAGAGGCAAAAAGACGTAATCTTTTCAAGACAGAAGCAGCAGCCATATTAAATAAAGCCGAATTTATTTTCAAACTGGGACAGGTATACAGTAGTATAAAAAAAAGCTTCAATAATTGAGTTGAATATGCTAGTGTGGTATATTTTCCAATACAAAATACCTAATTTTACATGACATTTTTAAGCTGTTGTAAACCAAAACTGTTAAGAGGCTCATCAACATTTTGCACCAAAAAGATCTAATGCTGAAAAGATCATTTTTAATATTTCAATAAAACTTCCTGCAATTCATGTACTGCACTATTCATTCTTAAATGAAAAGCTTCAGCTAAAATGAAATAAATTTTTTGACATGATGTATGTAAAACTGTTTGTGCAGTACTACATTAGAGTAAATATTATACATGGATTTGGAATAAGAAGAATTAAGAATGAGGAATTTTTGGAGAGAAAAGGAAATGGTAAAAAAGAGGGCTTGTCATGTAAAGAGAACAATGGATACATCAGTGAAAAAAAAAAAAAGTTTAATTCAGCCTTGTTGGGAGAAACTACTGGGTGCAAAAGGTAGAAAAAGTAATGAAACTGAATACCATTAATATCTAGGAAGAAAACAACATGAGGTGAGTTTAGTTACCTTAATCCTGTACTTCGAGGCCACTCTGCATTGAGGATTTCCATACACGCATCAGCATACTGAGGATGTCTATGTAATATAACCAAGTCAGTGTCATCATCTTCACCAGGTCCTGTCATTTTTATGGATTACCATTTAACAACCTGAAAATTTAAAAAGGTTTTATAAAATAGACTAAAATTAACAATATTATAAAATTTTTTGTGTCGCTACCTCAGCTCGTCAAAATTGATAATTGCAATAAATATTTTTATGTGTCGCTACCTCAGCTCGTCAAAATTGATAATTGCAATAATTAACTTGGGAGTAGAAGTCTCTAGAAGCTCAAACATCGTCACTAAACACAAAAAAGAAAGGAATGATGGGAGAGCGTGGGTAGTGGTGGTGGGGGGGAGGGGGGCAGTAGCCATAGTAGCAGGCAGTAGTCGGATGTAGAACAGCACCTCGTAGTAACGGGGGATGTTGAGGAAGGAGAAGACTAATTGGTAAAGGACCTCTGATAGTGGTTTTAACACGCCCCAGTTACTATACCAACACCCTATAAGGGTGAGCGAGCTGGGTATATTCCTGGCATTCCTTGCAACTTTTTTCTCTGGTATAATTAGCGGTATTTATACCTTAGAAATGGTGCTAAAAGGAGCATTTCACGGAGCGACACAGGTCGAGCCCAGAAAAGAACTATACAGTGAACCCTCGCTACTTCGCGGTTCGACCATCGCGGATTCACCACTTCGCGGATTTTTTCCATAATCCATAACCCATATATATACAGTAACATATATATATATATATATATATATATATATATATATATATATATATATATATATATATGTATGCATGTATTTATGTATATATGTATGTATGTATATATGTAGATATGTATATGTGTATACATATAAATATATATACTGTATATATATACACACACACATATATATATATATATATATATATATATATATATATATATATATATATATATATATATATATATCTAAAGTAGGAAGATGTGATGTAGTTCTAAGAGAATAGTATGGGAAATATGTCTGGGTAATAAGCAAAACTCTACCTCCAGTTTGTTTCTTCATTATGATCAGAGATAAATGTAAACAAAACATTGTTTGCCATTTTTTAACGTGCTTTTTAGCATGTTTAGGAAACGCATGATATAAAATTGCCTTTAATATTTGTGCCTGTTTTAGTTTAGGGTACTGTAGTACATGCATTAAGTGTTCTGTACATTAAAGGGTAGTTTGTTAACAGTACTACGTACAAGGGAAGGTTTTAAAAGTCTGAATATACATGTTGAATAAATAGGTAAATATGGTGTCACTACTTCGCGGATTTTCACCTATCGCGGCCGCGTCTGGAACCTATCTACCGCGATAAACGAGGGTTCACTGTACAGTATTTAGCCAAGAATAATTCAAATGAAATGATGAGTATGTGAAGTTACTGGTGTATATATACCTGTAGAGTGTTGACAATAAGATATTTTGTAAACATATTTTTTTTTAGGTATTGATGGGAATCAAAAGGGTGATTGGTGGAAGTAAGCTAAAGTATATAAAAGAAGATTCCTTTCCAAGGTGTTTTTCATTACCCATTTTAAAGGCTGACAGAGTCTCTCTCTCTCTCTCCAGGTAACTATACAAAACTGGTAGCAATAATGAATGTTTTTCCTAATCTGGGAAGCATGGCTTATCTAATACTTTTACATCGTTACCAATACAGTACTGACAGATAATTTGCACATAAATGATCATCCTTTTGTTCAATATAAAGGTTTATATACAATCTATCCTCCAGTTTCAACTACCAGGGCTTTCCAGGTGTGTACCTATAATTTTTAGACAGAGGGTAAGTATTTCTACATCAGTTATAGTGTTACCTTAATTAAAACTACCCTAACTTAACCTTGGGGTAATATTCTATGCGGTCATGGCTGGGCGGCTAACCTTTTCATGGAAAGGGTAATACAGTTCTATGATTGACTGGCATAACAAAGCTATGCTCTAATTTTAATCCTTTATTAATCAATATATTCTACCAAAATTTTTCAACATGTCTATAAAATCTATAATCGCATACCCTTTTCAGTTCCTTGCAGTAGAATAAATACTCTGTAGTCTATTATCCTCTCCCATTAAGCACTGGTTTTATAACTCATCACTTTATTTAACCCACACTTTAAACAATTAGTTTTTATGAGTCGCATCCTTGTCGAAGAACATTTAAGATAATAATATGACATAATTTTTTTCTGAAAATTCTGCTGTAGTTTAATCTTAGCTAGATCTAATTTCTAAAATAGGCCTAACCTGGCTAGATCTAATCTGTAAATAGGCCTAACCTCCTAAAAGCTTTATCTTAAGCATCATGTACTTATGTTATTTTCCTAATACCATTGATTAGCTTCCATAAAACGTGATAGTTCATTCATAGTTCTACATATATCTTTTACTGTGCAGCTTTATCGTGACTGGCTGCTTGGTTCGCACCAGTAATTGTTCAGCTGTTCTGATTCTATAATTTTGTAGGAGAATAAGTGTCAAATGCCACTTATTGCGTTGTCTCACTGACCTCTAAACGTAAGTATCTGCAAACCAATTTACTGATGGCTGAAGTTGATGATGTAAATCTTCCAATAAAGTATTGGCATAGAGATTCTCTCTTCACATACAAAATAAGACATGATTATTTAATAAAAATCTTAATTATCACCAAAACAGTTTAGTGACAAAAAAAGATGTTAAAAAAAAGACAGCGTCAAATTGGCGATATCAAAAGGGCCAGTGACAAATAACTATTTTCCTGTGAAAAACTCAAGTTTACATTTTGAACTCATTAAATCTTTAAAAATTCTTTATGCAAACATACTCTAGATGTTTTGTGATTCCCAATTTTATCCAGCATATATGGTTTGTTTCACAAAGCCTTTTTCGTGTGTAAGAAATGCATAAGGGATGTATGGGAATTTTAAAGTTTTTCTATGTGGAATCAAGACATCAAGTACTGTAATTCCTTCCACTGTTTGAATGACTCCCCTGCCCCAAAATTTTTTTTTCTGCTAATTAGTGAAAATTCACATTTTCTTGACCTTAGTACAGCCATAAGCCAAACAAACAAAACTTATGGTAAGGAACATGTTAAGCTGTGCAATGGTAAAGGGAAGGTAGGATTGACTCTTTCGTCGGGTGGCGCATAATGTGTAACATTAAGTTGGTGAGAATTTATATTTTCTGTGATTTATGGCACTCTGTCAGGTAAGGGCCAGTCACACCAGCATAAGGTCGGTTAGGTTAGGTTAGGCCTTTTTCTGTAATTTGTGAAAATTCCTGTTAGGTTAGGTGAAGGTAAGGTAAGGACCAATGAACTAGGTTGCATTAAATCGGATTAGTTAAAACGGACCACGGTAATAATCCATTCTGAATACTTGCATTCTATACCTATTTGCTGGATTGTTCTCAACGACACATGCACTATTTTTTTAACATGCTGTGGTATTGTTTATGCTTATTTCCTCTTTCTGACTAATGTAATACATTCAAATTTGGATTACCCCACCCAAAATCCTAAGTCTCTCTCTCTCTCTCTCTCTCTCTCTCTCTCTCTCTCTCTCTCTCTCTCTCTCTCTCTCTCTCTCTCTCTCTATATATATATATATATATATATATATATATATATATATATATATATATATATATATATATATATATATATATATATATATATATAAACGGGGAAGGTGAAAAACGAGTTATTTCACTGACATTAACGAGAAATGAAAATAAAATTAAAAATATATATGGTTTATGAATCTGGGGACAAATTAGAGTATTATCCCTTGATTAATATTCAATTAATAATATTTCCAAGTGATTAAAGTATGATTTTCGTATTTACCATACTTATAAATCATAGTAACACAATATAATATATAATATTTTTATAGGTTATCACTAGTAAGCAGAAAGTACCATAAATTAGATGATGGTTGATTGATTGATTTAAGGTTTTCTGGGAGAATCTTTATAGGCTCTTGACAACATCATCTTACTTAGTCTCATATAAAATTAATTCCTCCATGGATAGATTTCTTATTTCCTTGGCATTATAATAATCTTACTTACTCAGAAAGTAAATCCTTAAGAAGGAGTTCATCCGTCCAGGCTATATTTAGGCTAGACATTCTGGTCCAAAACAACCCCGTTCTACAGCCGGGCAAAATAGGATACTATTAGGAATACTGTAATACTTGGTAAGCAAATGGGTACAGTTAAAGTTGCAAAACTTTTTTAATATCCTACAAGACAATAAACCTTCTCTTACTATTAGTATAGTTCATTATTTGCATAAAATTCTACTTAGCGAGGTTACAGTCATTGTTTACATCGGGTAGATCAGAGTCACATAATAGATAATAATATGATAATTAATCACAGACTACTAAAAGTTGATATTTATGGTTTAGAATAATTATAATTTATGTAAAATATTGGAATAAATTTATATTTGAAGTATAATATATCATAGCAAGATATCACATGAGTAAGAAGAATTTAATTCAAGCCGGAGATATTGAGTTGCCCCATACAACAGCTGGACTGATGAGCGTCTGTGACGTTCTTGCCATTCCTGATAGTTTTTTTATTCTTTTTCGGTGACGAGCACAGAAATTAAAAGCTATCTTTTCCAGAGTTTGAAGAAAAAGACAAGATAAAAGAAATATATAAGATTAGAGAAGCCCAGCTGAGGAAAATCTTCGACTCTGAACCTGAAACTGGTCGTGTCTCGCCCGTCTCCTGACTTTTGTTATGAAGATAGTGCACAAACAGTTAGAAAATTCCTTTTTTTCTGAAGGAAATAGTGAAAATAAAAGTGTACTACAACAGATGTGGATGAAAAGAGAAAAACTAGTGAAAATAAGGAAAAACTAAGAGAGACAGAGGCGCCGTTGCAAAGGCGAAGCCTCAACTTATGAATCTGATGTGAATGACGTTTGTGTCAAGACGCATAATGGAGATGGAATAACTTCTAAAAGATCAAGTGTCCCTGGAAACGTTAGAGCACCGTCAGTATGGATTCAGGAATCGACTCTACCGAGAGCAGTAGCAACGGCAGCTTGGAAGAAAGTGCTGGTGTTGTCGGAGAGGTGATGGAAGAGGCCCAACCAGAAGATCCACCTTCAGTGGAGCAAATTGCACCAGCAAATTCGCCCAATTTATCACCACAGCACCAATTGGTGAGCGTTCCACCCGTTCCATCCGAACTGAAGAGTCTAGCTGCAGCGGCTGCATCCAGCCTATCGTCCACTATTAAGAGTTTGTCTGAGACGGCTGATAATGTCTCTCCGTCCCACTCCAGCGACAAACGGGGGACCAGCAATAATAATGTTAACGACGTACCACGCAGCATAACCTTTTTTAAGATGGTAAGAGCGGTTAACTTTTATTATGGCTATGTGCTTACAATAAAATTGCTTTTTAAGGGTAGGCTAGCTTAAACAGTTATAAACTACAAAGGATTAGTTCTACCGAATAGCTCTATTCTATGTGATAATATTGCATCTTTGAACTTGAAAAACTAAGTAGCCTATGGACTTTGTATTTAAACACTTAGAGATCTAATACGAAGTAGTCCATAAAACTCATGAAGTATAAGCATCACACACACCCCTCTATCTTTGGTATATATTTACCTGTGCACTGTTCGTCGAAGCCGTGTTAAATGTAATTTGTTCTTATGCGACATACAAACCACCATCCTTTAATTAGGCAGATTACTTCCTCACGAGCTGTAATCTGTCATTTGAATTATAACGAGCAGTTATCCGACTGGAAAGAGTACGGGGCCAGAAGCCCTGGCCCCTACCAGTCGGCTCTTACAGTGTATGGTCGTTGGAAATAGTGGGATGGAAACAAATTTGTGTTTGCCAAGGGAAGGGCGAACGCTTCAACCGGTTCATTGTGAAGCTGGCGTAGCCTTTGTAGTTTGTTGGGACAAGGTTTGGATCGCCAGAAAATAAAGAGTATAAAACATCAGAAATCGGCTGTTTTATTTTTTTCAGAGGAATTATAACCAAAAGAAATATTAATGAATTCACTAGTTTTGTAAATGCTTGTCCCAACAATCTACATACTATGACCACTCAGCACATGATTGTCGGAAACATGCGAGAACAGCCAACAAGAAACGTGTTGGAACACCAAAAAACCCTAGTTTTGTGCTTGCCATTTATACGATATCAAATAACTGAAATTTTTCTTGTTTGTCCCAACGTTCTACTTACTAGGAACACTGTTTATGAACACGTTGGAAACCTCCCTTCCCGACAGACACAGGTGGGAGCCTGGGACTTTGGCTATGCAAAAACCAACCTAACCTAACCTAGTAGTTCCCAGGTCACAACGCCTAGCAAAATTTGTAAAAGGTAACAGAACCTAACATACCCACCTAACCTAACCTATTAGTACCTAGGTCACAACCCCTAGCCGAGGGTAGGTATCCCCTTCACAGGTCGTAACCACTAGCAAAATTTGTAAAAGGCAACAGAACATAAACCCACCTAACCTAACCTATTAGTTCCCAGGTCACAGCCCCTAGCTGTTGGCAAGTCCCTGGACCCTCTTCACAGGTCACAATCCCTCGCAAAATTTGTAAAAGGCACCAGAACCTAACAAAATCACCTAACCTAACCTAACCTATTAGTTCCCAGGTCACAAGCCCTGGCTGGGGCCAAGCCCCCAGACCCCTTTCCAGGTCACAAACTAAAACGAAATGAAAAAATAAAAAATCTCTCCTACACAATAAAAGCAATGGGCAGCACTCTAAATTATATCTTAACTAAACTGTAATAAAGATGTTACTCAGGATTACCTTTATGTGAATATTTTATGACAATTGCTCCTCCAATTATACACGATTGTCCTCAAAGCATCAAGCTGATCGATACGAGTAATAAATTCAACCACATAGATCAAAGAAAAACTATAGGACATACGTCTGTCCATCACGCCAGTTACCGTTAGAAAGGCCGACTTCGGAGGCTCGGTTAGGTCAATCTTGAGTCGTGGCTGGGTGTTAAAAAGTTGAAATTATGCGGCCAACAAAAGCAGGCCTACAAGCGCATGGAAAAGAAAGTTTAGTTTGGGTTGGCTAATTGATACTGGCTTAGTAATCCTAAACATCTTGACTAGATATTGCCTATCCTAACCTTTGGTTGTATATATAACAAATTAGTGGTTCGGCATAATTCCATGACGTGTGTCAACGAACTATGATTTTAACAAGGGAATCTGAATGTTGGTTGGTGGGATTAGCGAAAACATAAGTACGAACATCACTAAATTTCCAAGCTTTTGCCACCAGCTGATAGGCGAGCGGAGTGCCGCCCAATGGGTGTTATTTCAGTCAGGCAGGAAGCAGTACTTAGGGGGAAATTTTATGATCGAGTGACTCGGCTGTGGCTTCAGCGACTGATGCATTATAACGCATAATAAATCTACGAAAAAATAGCCAAGTATCATGGTATCATGGTACTCCTGGTTCAGTGAATAATTTTTTAAAAGCTCATTGTGTTATCCCCCAGAGGTTAAAGTGTCCCAAGTGCAATTCTGATCAGAACTTTTTTGTGATTTACTTCATCATAATGTAAGGATTTATTTGTGATTTACTTTATCATAATGTAAGGATTTATTTGTGATTTACTTTATCATAATGTAAGGATTTATTTGTGATTTACTTTATCATAATGTAAGGATTTATTTGTGATTTACTTCATCATAATGTAAGGATTTATTTGTGATTTACTTGGAAAGGGGGTCCTGGGTCATAGGTACATGACCTGGAAGGGGGATTCGTGGGCTTGCCCCCCCGGCTAGGTCTGTGACCTGGGAACTACTAGGTTAGGTTAGGTGGATTTTTTAGGTTCTGTGGACTTACAAATCTCAAAAGTGTTAAATAAGCATGTTTTGTACTATTTTCACTCACTCGAAGTCCCAGGTTACCACTTGTGTCCGTCAGGAAGGGGGATCTATAACAGTAAAACGGCTTATTTGCAGTGAAAACAAAGGTAAAATTCGGTAAAAGCACACTATTTACTGTAGGGAAAGCTGTTTTTCGTATTAGAAATGTTGACTAGCGTTGTTTTAGAATTTTACCGGAACGTGATCTTGTGGCTCACAAGATCACGTTCCGGTAAAGTTATAGAACAACTCTAGACAACATTTCTAATACAAAAAACAGCTTTCCCTACAGTAAATAGTGTGGACCCTCCTGTGTCAGGGACTTGTGTGGTTTAGTCAGATGTGGTTGCCCTCAGTAAGAGAGGTAAGAGCAAGGGCAAAGGAAAAGGTAGGGTAAGTCCATGGTGTGACCCCAATCCCTGTCGGTTCCAATTCTCCCCGCCCCTTCTCCTGTGTCCATTGTCCCGACCCTTTGGCAGTTCTCCCCACCCCTTTTGCGTCCATTGCCCCAACCCTTGTGCCGAAGGGTCCAGGGTCTGTTCCTCCTCCCTTAATGTCAGTGGTTGTGCCTCTGGCCCCCTCTCGTTAAGAGATCGCGGGACCTTGTGAGTGTGCCTTCTCTGTGAAAGTGCACTGCAGTGTTGTTCACATGGTTTCTCCCCCCAGGGTAGTGTTGTCATCGGCAGTCGCTCAGACCTCGACTGTTCTGCTTGCAGAGCCAGGAAGAGGAAGAAGGGGAAGTATTTTTCCTCCTTCCTCCTGCTCCTTCCCTGACTCCGATTTCGATTCTCATCAGCTGAAGAAAAAGTCAAAGAAGGCCAGCAAGGCCAGCCATAGTTGCAGGGAAAGGGCTCACCTTGACACCACGCTCTCTTTTAGGAGGGGTGGACGGTACCCCACGTGTCAAGACCCCTTGGTATCCTGGCCATGTGTCATGGTACCCTGGCGCTGTGACCTGCGTCCCGGCTATCCCGGGGCTGAGTCCTGGTATCCTGTCCCTGTGTCATGGCACCCCAGGAATTTGGCCCGTGTCTCAGCTACCCCGGGGCCATGGCCTGGTTCCTGGCTACCCTGGCCACCCCGGTAACTAGGGCTGGTCGGTACAGGGATGTCCCTTCTTATACACAGTCTGTGCCAAGGCTGATGGATAGAGCTACAACAACCTCCATCTCCCATCCTTTCTGGACATTGGACATTGCCGCCTCCCGTCTTTGTAGACTGGTTCTTAAAAGAGAGGATTGTACCCTTCAACATCATACTATAGCGCATGCACGCCTTAGTAGACGAAAAATGTGAGGCGGTAGGCCTTGCTCCCCTTGTGTTCAGGCATGGAGGCTTGGTTGACCCTCTGTCCTGACCCGTGGCACTAGAGGTATAGTTTCGTGTCAGCAGATCGCATACCAATGGAATATTTTCCCGTTTCTATAGGCTTTCCTGGGCCTTCGTCAGACCGTGACTATGTACCTGGTTCTGTCCAGGAGATGAAACAGTTGTACTTATGGGGAGGAGTCTGCTGCTTCACCCTGTTTTAGTCATTGTAGATAATTTGAGTTGCTTCCAAAATTTCCTCAACCTTATGGTTTTCGGGTAAAGCAATTGGTACGCAGTCTCGATATAGCTAGAAGTAAGGTGGTTCCCTTTAAGAAATCAACCTTTCCATGGAAATTAGCATAGACATCTTTCTGTAAATATTTTATTGGTATTAAAAAGAATATGACTGACTTAGAATTCAGGTCTATTTTTATGGAACATGTTGCCGAACATAGGGAATTGACTGTTGTATATAATGATAGCTCCAGTCTTTGACCTATCTCCACTGAATGATATGTCTTCTGTTGTATCTCTATGATTGGTTGATCCTGATCTCCTGGGAAACGCAGTTGCTTTGGGATTAAGATCGGATGCTCGCATTTTGCCATGATCTTGGGATTGGTTTAAACTGTGATATCAAATTTCAAAACCCAAGCAGAGGTTAGAGTGCTTAGGCATGCTGTTAGACTCGGCAGCAGCGAGAGATTTTTCATCAGACGATCACATCAGCAGGCTCAGGGAGGTTGCGCGACCCTTTCTGTCCAAGACAAATGTACCAGTTTGGTGCTGGCAATATCTAAACGGCCATCTGTCCTTGTTGGAGAAGCTCTTTCCCCACAGTTGTCTCCACCAGAGATCGCTTCAGTGGTGTCTGAAGGATCAATGGGGTCCCCCATTCCATTCTGTGCCATTTTCACAGTAGGTCCGGGACAATCTGACCTAGTGGCTCAAGGAGAACAACCTCACCAGAGGAGTTCCACTCGACTTCTCATCTCCAGATTTATATCTTTTCTTGGATGCATTGAAGGAGGGGTGTACTTCCCACCTGGACGATCTGGTCACCTCGCGGTTGGTGTCCGAGGAAGTGAGGCATCTACATATCAATGTCCTCGAGATGCAAACAGCCTTCAAAAGCTTGCAAGCATTCTAAGAACATTTGAGGAGGCACTCGGTAGTGTTAATGAGCAACAGCACGACCATAGTGGCTTATGTGAACAAGCGGATCCACATCTGAAGGACGATTCACACCGTTGAGTTGTGAGCAAGGTACATCACAGGCAAGAGAAATGTGTTAGCGGACATATTCAGTCGTGAGGGACAGGTTGTAAGACCAGAGTGGTCCCCACTTCCTCCCGTAGCAGAAAAGCTTTATGCCAGATGGGGTTTTTTGGCGATTGGCCTTTTTGCCATGTGGTTGAACAGGAACCTCCCCTGTTTCTGGACCTGTGGGCAATGTTTAAAGATGCCTTCTAACAACCATGGAGTCACCAGGATGTATACTCCTTTCCCTTATTATTATTATTACTTGCGAAGCTACAACCATAGTCTAACAACCATGGAGTCACCAGGATGTATACTCCTTTCCCTTATTATTATTATTACTTGCGAAGCTACAACCATAGTTGGAAAAGCGGGATGCTATAAGCCCAAGGGCTCCAACAGGGAAAATAGCAGAGTGAGGAAAGGAAAAGGAAAAAAATATTTTAAGTGCAGCAACAACACCTAAATAAATATTTCCTATGTAAACTAGAAAAACTTTAACAAAACAAGAGGAAGAGAAATTTAATAGAATAGTATGCCCGAGTGTACCCTCCAGCAAGAAAACTCTAACCCAAGACAGTGGAAGACCGTGGTACAGAGGCTATGGCACTACCCAAGACTAGAGAAAATAGTTTGATTTTGGAGTGTCCTTCTCCTAGAAGAGCTGCTTACCATAACTCAAGAGTCTCTTCTACCCTTACCAAGAGGAAAGTTGCCACTGAACAATTACAGTGCAGTAGTTAACCCCTTGGGTGAAGAAGAATTGTTTGGTAAACTCAGTGCTGTCAGGTGAATGAGGGCAAGGGAAAATTCTGTAAAAAATAGGCCAGACAATTCGGTGTATGTTTAGGCAAGGAGAAAGTGAACCGTAACCAGAGAGAAGGATCCAATGTAGTACTGTCTGGCCAGTCAAAGGACCCCATAACTCCCTAGCGTTAGTATCTCAACGGGTGGCTGGTGCCCTGGCCAACCTACTACTGACCTGATTTGGCCAGTAATCAATAGTGTTAATTATGCCTGGAGTCAGGATAATTCGGTCACTGACTTATCACTTGTGGTGGTTAATTACTTATGTATTATGTTCAATCAATTAAATATTTAACTATTGTTAATCACTCATTCGATTATTCCATTTCCTGCGTTACTCTCATAATACTTAAAACAAATGTTAATGGTAATCCAGAATGATAATTAAACTAAAATAATATTCTGCATAAATAAATCATACAACGGATTTTATGTACTTGATTCTAATTTAAATGAGTAAGTAAGCAAAAACTTGGTTGTTTGAAGTTAAATAAAACTTGGTGATAAACACCCTTCACGTCCACAAGTACGACGTCCCGCTCCAGAGTGGTCCTGGTCCTGCCGACGTTTGCGGTCGCTGCCCATCGTGCCCCTAGGACCCTACGAGCCTCGTTAGCTTTTCTCTTTAGGGTCATTGCTACAGGTGATGATGCCTACCACTGCTTGCAGTTGCTGCCTCTGCCATCTACAAGTCTTATAGGTGATAACTCTTTAGGGTTGCCTACATAAATTTTAAGTTATGCCTGCACAACAAAACTCATGGAGTTTTATGAGGCCAGGCCCTTCGGGACCTGCGCCTCACGATTCTCCCTCTCACAAGGAAGAACCTCCTGTTCTACAAGTTCACCATGGCTTTATTAGTCTCCTTGCAAATGAATACCACCTCTGGTAGGAGGGAATAAGGCACTCGCAGTATTGTGCAGTACTCGCCAACGTTCGCTTCTCCAAATTTACCCCACCGTTGTTCATTTCGCCAACGTTCTACAGTTCTCAGCGTCGCCTCGCCAAAGTTCGCCTGGCTCACCTCACCAGCGTTTGCCTCGCCAATATTCTACAGCACTCCCCAGCATTCACCTCACCAATGTTTGTCTTGCTGTTAGTTTGGGATGAATGGTACAGTGACTAGCCTCTCTCCTTTCATTTTCCCCTCTCAGGGCACAGCACCCATGAAACTATGCTAGCTGACCTCTATCTGCAGATATAAATATGATATGTATTTGTTACGGTCCCTTCCTCCCGGCGAGGGCGAGTCAGGCAATGGCGAGGTTAAGTGTGGAGTTCATCTCCAAACAATTCCTTACATGGTCAAGTCACAATGCTTAGTTCAAACATAATCACACCAATTGCCTAGGTCGTTAGCTCTCTCACACATTCTGAGAGTTAGTCAGGTGTTAGGGTGTCTCCATTTAGCTCGTGCAAAGCACAGAATCTCATCACTGGTCAGAAATCAGACGGTTGGTTTAGGACTTTCAACCCCCTAAGGGCGATGCTCCACTGTAAAGAGTGAAAGGGGTTGTATTCATGTCGGAACAAATGACAAATTTGGAAATATTTTTCCCTACTATACAAACCTTGAGCTCTTTACATACACCTGTCCCGCCATCGCCTAATCCCAGAGAAAGTCCTACCTGCAATTGAAAAGTGAAGGCATTTCACTGGTGTGTGTGTAAGTGGGGTAGTTTGTCTGCCAACCCCTGTTAACTAGGGGTGGGTAGTTATACCTCGCTAAAAAGACTTTTGGCTAGTTTTCAGGTTTCTCAAATAATATCCACTGTAAATTGCTCAAGGTTTGAATAGTTAGGAAAAATACAAATTATTTCCAAATTTATCATTTTGCTGCAACTAAGGATAACTTTAGGTACTTGACTGATGAATTGAAGACAGTTATGACTTCTCAATATATTTAGACTGCCAGATTTACCTTTGAAAAAAAAAAAAAAGATGGAGTGGATTGATTCATGTCACTTTTTCTCTAAAAAACAACCATAATGCATGAGAGAGAGAGAGCTTAGGGAAATTAATGCATGAGAGAGAGCTTAGGGAAATTACAAAAGGAAATTAATAGAGCAGCAAAATTCATAAGGGGCATTGCACGTTTGTATAGGATTCCTCCATAAACTATTTTAGTGAAATAATGCTTAAAATATTTCTTATGATTCATTAAGTTAATAGGACAATGTTCAAATTATTTAAAAAACCTTTTGTATATAACAACCACCAAATTTTGTCAATATGAGACTAGTCACAAATAGTTATTGAGGACAATATGCACCTCATCTTTGGGTTTTAGAGCTTTCAAATATGCAGCCGCAAGAATAAGTTTCTATTTAATAATGTGAGACACTTTAGATTTATCTCTTGAAGTAAGCAATGTGATAGAATAGAAAATTCTGTCTAGAAATGATAATACAGTACATAAACTATAAGGAATTTGTTCATTTCAGCCCATGAAAGAGATTCCTGAAGGTAGTCAGCTGCAATTACATTTTCCTCCCTTTAATGAGAGTAGCAATTCTGAAGACAATGGTGGAACTTCTTATGATATTGATCCACCTGCAGGGCTAACTTTTGCCAATGTGTCACCTTCAATGTATCTCAGTCGTGGATATGAAGCTTACTGTAAGTTTTTCTCCTAGTATTTCTTGTTTTCACTTTTAACACCTCATCTTTTGATGTTATTAGTATTCACAATAAGGTTTTTTTTTTACTATGGTTAATATTTCATTGTTGGATATTTTTGCTTAAATTCTTTAAATGGATTCAACTAATGAAAACTGATAAAAAATATTTGTTAATGCTGTTATCAATAAATACTTTGTAAGTTCTTAATACTGTACATTATACAGTACTGTATTTATACTGTACAGATTTCTTAAATATTTACACAAATTCACAAACTATTGCCCTAGCAGAATTTAATACTTTATTAAATACATAGGCAGAAGACTGCAGTATAATTATAGAGGGAAGCCCTTTTAATGCCAGAAAATTGAGAGAACCCATTAGTTAGAAATAAACCCTCATTATATTACCCTCATCCATTCAATTCCCCTGTGGTCACAACTGATTTGATTACATTCCTCATTTATTGTTTGTTCTGTAACCGAAATACAAACCACGCTATTTAATTAGGGTTTGTTCCAACACAGAATACTTACCTCGAACTACTTTCTTAGGAGTATCTGGGATCTCCTCCCAACCGACCAGAGTTTTGTGTAGTTTACCCCTAGTCCTGTTTTCTATGAGGGGTAACCTCAGGTGGAGTGGAACATGCCCTGAGGCTATCCCCCAGGTCAGAGAGCATGCTTGCTCAGGTCTCGATCTCCAGTAAGTTCTCTGGTCGCGCCGTGATAACATCTCGGCGCTCTCTCTTACCCAGTGCGACCCTGTGTCCCCGACCCCCCTTTTTGTGTCTTTCGAGGTCCCCACGTGGACTTATTATTATTATTATTACTATCCTAGCTACAGCCCTATTTGGAAAAGCAAGATGCTTTAGCCCAGGGGCTCCAATAAGGAAGAATAGCCCAGTGAGGAAATGAAATAAGGAAATAAATAGCTGAAGAGAACAAATTAACAATAAATCATCCTTCCTACCCTTATCCTCTGTGTTCGTCGTGTAGGGGCAGCTTATGTTCTCCTACAGCCACGTGTCCGGAGTGCGAGTCCTGGAACTTGGTGCAGTGGGTGCGCTTCGGCACCAAGAAGAAGAATGCGTCCAAGAGGTCTCATAGGAAGGAGAGCCTCTCCTCGCCGCTTACTTCTCCCGATGCCTCGTCGAATGGAGATTCTTTATACAGCCATCTTCCCCTACCCAGACTAGGGGACGAGGTAAGTCAGTTGTGGGGAAGTGCCCTTTGGTCTTCCCCAGGAGGCGGAGTGGGTGAGGTATAGAAACCAAGAAGAAGTAGGCGACGAAGAGGTCGCTTAAGAAGACTAGTGCCCCTTCCCCCCCTTGCTTTGCCAGGCGTCTCGTCTGACAGAGCTTCCCTACCACCCTCCCCTACCCAGAGTAGGGGACGAGGTAAGTCCGTTGTGGGGAAGAGGGCCGCTGCCCTTCCCCAAGAGTCTGATCTTCAGGATAATGGGGTTGTGGCGTCGTTCCAGAAGAGTGAGGGGCTTGAGGGAGGGGCGGGAGTATGTTGGGAGACGGAGTCCTGGTGCAAGCAGGCCACGTCTCCTCTGATGACCCCATGTGGGGGAAAAATGTCCCTAATTCTTCTCCAGCCTCTTTGGCGTGTTTTTCAGTCACTTCGGCAGCCGAGGACGTCGCCGAGAAGGAGCCTCCCAAGACGGGGCGCTGAGGAAGATCAGCAGAGGCACCCGATGGAGGGCCTCATCATGGCAGGTTCCAGTCGACAGGCGTAAGTCCGCGAAGAGTCCGGCTCCATCCGTACAGCGGAGAGAGTCGCCCCTTCGGTCTGGCAGTCTGCACGAGCGCAGTGGACCCAGGACAGAGGCCCCAGTTCCGACAGGCATAAGCCCGCGAAGGTTCCGACTTCTCCCGCCCAGCGGAGAGAGTCGCCTCTTCGGACTGGCAGCCTTGTCCCGGCCTCTGGTCCTTCGATGGCCAGCCCTGAACGAAGGAACCAACCAGCCAGCACGGGGAAGCCCGTGGCTCCATGGATATCCGCAGGAGCCCCATCCTTCCAACGGAGGTAGCCGCTGGATCGACCCGGCAGCATGGCATCCATACCCGGTACCACGACTGCTCCATTCAGGATTCGTGGTCAACCGCTGGTAGGCCAGGGTACTCACACCCCACGGATTCCCTGGGAGAGGGTAGACCCATGATCCAAGCATTGGAGGTGGCCACTGACACACCCATGATGGCTCCCTCCGCCCCAGCGCCGGGATGGAGCCAGCCGTGCCATCGTCCTGGTCAGCCTCATCCAACCATTGGAGGTGGCCGCTGACACAACCGTGACGGCTACCTCCGTCCCGGCGGCTCCATCCGTGATAGAACCAGCCGTGCCATCATCCTGGCCAGCCCCATCCAAGCATTGGAGGTGGCCGCGGACACACCCATGACGGCTACCTCCCTCCCGGCGGCTCCATCCGTGATAGAGCCAGCCGTGCCATCGTCCTGGTCAGCCCCATCCAAGCATTGGAGGTGGCCGCTGACACTTCCATGACGGCTACCTCCGTTTCTGGCGGCTCCATCCGTGATGGAGCCAGCCATGCCATCGTCCCGGCCAGCCCCATCCAAGCATCGGAAGAGGCCGCTGACATGGCAGGGAACTTAAACCCTACAGATCTCTCCGGGTAGGGGTAGACCCAGGACGGGTACCTCCGTCCCAGTGGCTTCATTCGTGATGGAGATAGCCGCTCCATCGTCCCGGCCAGCCCTATCCAAGCATTGGAGGTGGCCGCTGACGCACCCATGACGGATACCTCCGTTCCGGCGGCTCCATCCCTGATGGGGCCAGCCGTGCCATTGTCCCGGCCAGCCCCATCCAAGCATCAGAAGAGGCCTCTGACATGGCAGGGTTCTTAAACCCCACGGATTTCCCCGGGAGGGGGTAGGCCCATGACGGCTCCATCCGTGACGAAGGCAGAGTGGTTTTTCCCCGAGCGGGTCGAACGGGGATACAGTATTGCCTCTCCAGTGCCTGCCTCGGTGGCCACTGGAGAGGGAGCCCCGCACCTTTGCCCAGTGCCTCTTCGGCTCCGTCCGCCCGTCGGATGTAGAAGTTGGCACACATAATCTTTCCCTTGCCTTGCCCCCCGTAGGGGAGCTTCTACTCCTCAGTTAACCTTCAGACCCTCCTACTCGGACTTCAGGAGAGGGCGTTCAGGCCGCGGCTCTTGAAGGAGTTAGGAGGGGAGGCCCCCCCCCCCTACTCCTGCTGGCGCCTCAGGTGGGTGGATGCCTCAAACGATATTGGCAAGCATGGCGGGGCCACGGAGCGGATCCGGGGACCGTAGCAGTACTAAAGGAGGGGTACAAGCTTCCCTTCCTAGCGGACCTCCACCTCGGATCCCATATCAACAGGCGGAGTGGTTGGCATCCAGAGACCCCTGGAGAGTAGCAGTATTGCAGGAAGAAGGCTGGGCAATGCTGGCGAAAGGGGCAGTAGAACCAGTCGAGAACCGAGTCCAGGGTTCTACAACAGCCTCTTCCTGGTGGAAAAGGCGACAGGGTTCTGGAGACCTTTCAGCCCTCAACAATTCGTGTACAACACCGGCTTCAAGATGGACACTCCGAAGCCGGTCCTAGCAATCTTGAAGGAGGAGGACGGCTGAGGTCCATAGGCCTCAAAGCCGTCTACTTCCAGGTCCCTGTTCATCCCTCCAACAGGAGGTTCCTAAGGGTAAATTGGAGTACCAAAACATGGCAGTTCAAAACCCCATGCTTCAGACTGTCGACAGTCCTCAGGGCTTCACGAAGGTCTTCTCAACAGTTTCAGGCTTGGCGTACGAACATGACGTCTGCCAGATTCGGTACTTAGGTGACTGGTTGTTGCTTTCAGTCCCAGAGGAAGTACTGAGGGAGCAAGACGAGAAGCTCCTGCAGTTCTACAACGTCTTGAGTATCATCATCAACCTGGAGAAGTCCCGGCTGATTTCTTCCACCAGGATGACCTACCTAGGGTTGGTTCTAGACTCCCGGATGGCGAGGGCCTTCCCCTCCGCGGAGAAACTGGACACCCTGAAACAGATACTCTGGCCCTTCCTGTCGGGCCAACCCAGGATAGCCAAGGTCTGGCAAAGACTGAGAGGACTCCCTGCACTAGATAGTCCTGGTGTCCCCAGAGACGAAGAAAGTCCTGGGGTGGTAGCAATCGGAACGAACACCCTCAAGGGAATGCCCTTTTCTGCCGACCCTCCGGAGATGCTCCTGTTCACTGGCGTATCCAAGGAGAGATGGGGTGCTCATCTTCTCGACAAAATGGCAAAAGGTAAATGGGAATTCGAGGAGACGAACCTGCACATATACGCGCTGGAGATGAGGATCGTCCATCTACCCCAGGGAAGCTCCGGGGACCCGGGGTGCGACAACGCCACGGTGGTGGCCTACGTGAAAGAGCAAGGAGGACTAAAGTCGAAGGAACGGTGCAATCTCACGATGGAGTTCCTAGAATGGGCTGAAGTGGAACAAAATAAAATTTTCAGCCAGGTTCTCTCCGGGGAAGAGGAACATCCTGGCCGACGGCCTCAACTGGAAGGGTCGAGTAGTAGGGCCTGAGTGGTCCCTACACCCAGAAGTGGTCAAAACCCTCTCCCTGAAGTGGGGCTCGCCAGTGTTCGACCTCTTCGCCACGAGACTAAACGCACAGCTCCCCGTGTTCTGTTTTCCTGTGCCAGATCCAGCGGCAGCGTTCGAGGATGCCTTCCAATGAGACGGACGGCCAACCTGTGGGTGACTTTGGTAGCGCCCTGGTGGCCAGAGAGGGAGTGGTTCGCGGATCTAAAGGAACTGGCATGCCTTACACCTGGGACACTTCCAGACAGACCAGACCTTCTCCGGCAGCCTCACTTCCAGAGGTTCCACGAAAACCCTTGGTCCCTCCTTCATGTGTGGAGGTTATCAAGCGTCTCCTGAAAAAGGAAGGATTTCCGTCGAGGCCAGCATCAAGGATGGCAGGGTACCTGAGGCGTTCGTCAGTCGAGGTGTACCAGGCGTAGTGGGCTACCGTTTCTAAGGGGTGCTCCTCGAAGAACATCAGGCCATTAGGGGCCTCCATTCACGAGATAGCAGACTTCCTGGTTTATCTCAGGGACGAAGTGGGCATGTCCATCCCAAGTCTTCCTCCTGAAGGGCATAGGCCTGGGTGCCTCCTGGTAGATCTCGACGCTCTTCAAGAGCTTCGAGCAGTCGTTTTTCCCCCAAGCCGTTAGAGTGCCCCAGGGGATGTGGCTAGGGTACTTGAAGTTGATTTTGGAACCTCCCTTCAAGCCTCTAAAAGACATTCTAGACAAGGAGCTCACCCTCAAGGCAGTCTTTCGTTTAGCTCTGGCATCAGCAAAGAGTAGGTGAGATTCCTGGCCTGTTGTATGAGATCTCACACTCGAAGGGCTGGCGAGATTCTACTTTCAGATTCTTACCCTCCTTCGTAGTCAAGACTCAGAATCCAGTTGTTTGGGACCCCAAAATGGAATTGTTCCCAGTGCCAGCTATCCCTCGCTCGGACAACCCGAGGGACTTGCAGTATGGCAGTATTTAGAAAGGACAGCTAGACTTCATCCCGAGATCAAGAGTCTGTTCATTTTCCACGGGACTGTGAAGGAGCCAGTCTCCAAGAACACTTTCTTCTTCTGGATAAGGCAAGTGATCGTCAGGCCCTACAGTAGTGCAGGGGCCCCCTTTCCAAGAAAGCCCAGACCCCACAGCATTAGGAGTCTAAATGCTTCTTGGGCATTTGAGAAGAACATGGCAGTGGGCCAAAGCCTGCGGGCAGGTACTTGGTCTAACCAGTCGACCTTTACGGCTCACTGCTTGAAGGACTACTCGAGAAAGTCCCTGGGCGGGTTCTCGCGTGGTCCCGTCATTTCCGCGCTCCAAATGGTTTAAGGGTGTAGCCCCAGTGGTAACTGCGGGTAGCGAGTCCAAGAGACACAGGTTCCTTCCTGAGCCCTTGTTCTTCCTTCCCCTTTTTCCTTACCGGAAATGGCTCGGGTAGCCCCCTGAAACTGCCATGGGATACACTATCATTGGAAGGACATGTCTCCTAGGATTCTTGCAGAAGCGAGTTACATAGACACTAAGATGGTTTTTTGCGTAGTTTTCCCTTGTTCTCGTGTTTTCTTTGAGGTCAGCAGAACCTAATCTCCTACCTAGGTTCCTCTTCTATTCTTGTCACGGTCTCTAGGTCCTGAAGGACACTCCCACCTCCTAAGGTATAAGTCTCCTAAGAAAGTAGTTCGAGGTAAGTATTCTGTGTTGGAACAAATCACAAATTTTAAGTAATTTGTATTTTTCCTAACAATACTTACCTCGAACTACTTTCGGGTAATGGCCCGCCCATCCTACCCCGAGTGCCTTGCTGGACTTCATAGATACCTAAGCTATCAAGAACTTACTGGAGATCGAGACCTGAGCAAGCATGCTCTCTGACCTGGGGGATAGCCTCAGGGCATGTTCCACTCCACCTGAGGTTACCCCTCATAGAAAACGGGACTAGGGATAAACTACACAAAACTCTGGTCGGTTGGGAGGAGATCCCAGATACTCCTAAGAAAGTAGTTCGAGGTAAGTATTGTTAGGAAAAATACAAATTACTTAAAATTTGGGATATTACTTTCGGCGTAGCTGAAACGACGAGCCATTAGATTTTTAACGAGGGTTTACTACCCCCTCGCTAGTTAGCGAGGGAGTAGGGAGGGGTAGCTAGCTACCCCTCCCCCCCCCCTCACACACCAGTGAGTAGCTCACTTTGCTTTTGGCTCGGGTGATGAACAGACGTGTCTGCTCACACCCTTGCTTATTGACAGCCTTAATCTTTTTGCTTTTTCTTTCAGTGTGTGTTTGGAAGTTGGCCTCTACCATCATGCGGAAGTGCCCCGGATTACCTGACCGCCCTTGAGGTACTTATATGTCGGCGGTCGAAACAGACCCTCACACCTTATGTCCGTTCTGCAGGGGCCAACGGTGTGACAGACAAAGTATGCAGTGAGTGTAGGGAGTGGTCTACCTCCCAGTGGGAGAGGTTTTCCCGGTGCCGGAAGAAGAAGTCCAAGAGGGATCTTTCTCCTTCAAGGGTTTCCTTGAAGAAAGAAAAATCCAAGGACTCTTCTTCCGTAGCCCGAACCTCCTCCGAAGCTCCCGCTCGAGCGCCCTCTTCCGAGAGACCGTCGAGTGGTAGCGTAGGCCGTTCTTTTGTTGACCGACCTCGGGGTTCGGGAGAGGGAGTTGCCTCCCATAGCGAGGCAGCTCCCCCTCCTCCCTCGGGGGAGGATTTATCATTTAACTCTGTTAATAATGATGATTTGTTGCAGCTTTAGGCTTCCTTGGGGCTTAAGGGCTCGCCCTCTAGGGAAGCCCTGTTTGACTTAATCCAGTTGGGGGCCTGCTGTCAAACAGTCGCCGGTGATAGCAGAGGTTGACCCTCTGTCTGTCGTCGATGTTGTTGTGGCAGGGGCCTCCGACGAGTTAGGTCAAACCCCTGCCTTGGTTCCCGATGCAGCTGAAGGCTTAGTTCCTCCCTCCGAACATCCTTCGAGGGAGGAGCTAAGTCCTACGGTCTCTCCTGCAGGTGATTCTCCCCCTCGGGGGAGTTCACTGACAGAGACTCCTCTTCGGAGGACTGATGATGGTCTGCCTGCCGCCCCCAGAGGACGTATCCGTCGGAAGGCTCGCCTTCCCCTTCGCCGTAGAGGCCTTCCTTCTCCTCACAAGGGAGTTAGGAGGCGCCTCTTCGGCTCTTCGCCATCGCAGTCCCCCGCAGTGGATCCTCCTCACCGTGCACCGACCGTTGCAGTTGCATCCTTGGACCTCTCTGCCGATCGTTCTCCTTCGCCTGCCAGACCTTCGGACCTGCCGTCTCCGTTCCTGGCGGCTGACGCGCGTTGGGCGGCCACGCATCCCGTTTTCCAACGGGCACCGATCCCTTCGGGGCCTAAGGGGCTTTCTCACAATGTGAGCAAGTCCCTTAAGCGCCAGGTTTCCCCTGCGCTTCAACGTTCTCCTGCGCGCGAGCGCCTGCGGTGAAGCCCTCTCTACGCAGAACTTCATCCTCGGAGACAACGCCCCAGAGACCTCCTGCAGCTGAGACTACTCTCCATCGCTCTCCTGCTCTCCAGCGCTCTCCTGCTCGCCAGCGCTCACTTGCTCCCCAGCGCTCTCCTGCTCCCCAGCGCTCACTTGCTCCCCAGCGCTCTCCTGCTCCCCAGCGCTCTCCTGTTCGTCGGCGGTCTTCTCCTCGCCAGCGTACAGCAGCGCGCCCCGCGCGCCCACGATCTCCTGCTCGCCAGCGCTCTTTACCTGCGCGCCAGCATTTGCCTGCACGCCATCGTTCACCTGCATGCCCACAATCTCCGGATCTGGGCGCAAGAAGGAAGAACCAAGCTTCTCCTTCTCTTCAACGCTCGCGTACGCGCCATAGGACCTCGCCAGCTCGTCAGCCATCGCCTACTCGCCATCGCATGCAGACACCAGATCCTGCTGCGCGCCCTCCTGCTTGCCCATGCGCTAGGGGGAACACCCCTGCGCGTGGGTGCTCGCCGAGATCCCATCGCACCAATGGGAGAAACCCCACCTCGCGCTGGAGAATCGTCCCAGGTGGGAGCAGAGAAGAGCCCCCAGACGTTGTTGGAGTCCTGTATTCCTCCCAGGAGGGAACCCAAGGATTCCATGACTGTCCCCAAATCATCCTCAAGGATCCGTCCAGAACCTACTAGACCCATGGAGAACGTCCACGTGTCCCCCCCAAGAAGAGCCTTTGGGGACGGGAGACTTTGCTGCCAGTTCACCATGAGGGGAGCCACAAGAGTCAGAGCATGCCTTCTGGCAAGTCCTGACCCTGATGAGGCATCTCAACAGGATTCCCGATCCTGAGATTCCTCCTCGTGAGGGCAAGGACACAGTCCTGGACCAAGTCTTTGGCACCCAGAAACCCACTAAGGCCAGTGCAGCTTTGCCCTGGTCCCAAGGGGTGAAGAGTGCCAGGGATAAGGTCGAGGGCCAGCTCTCCGAGCTCGCCTCCTCCAGCCATTTCACGGTTGGCAACAAACTCCTCCCACCTCCTCGTGTCCAACAGAGGAGGTACTTTGAGATCTTGGAGGAGGCTTGTTTTGCTCTTCCCCTACACCACTCTGTGGAAGAGCTTACTAAGGGAGTCCCTCTTGAGAGACTCTCCAGCCGGCAAGTGACTTTCTCGGCGACTGAGATCATAAGACAGGAGAAAGTCGCAAAGTGTGCCATGCAGGCTACTTCGTGGCTTGACATCTGGCTGGGATCTCTTGGCATCCTGTTGCGATCTGAAGATTTGTCTAAGGAGAGCACCAGGAAGGCCTTGGAGACCTTCCTCCTCTCGGGCACATGCACCATCGAGTTTCTGGCCCACCAAGTCTCGAACTTGTGGGCCAACTCAATCCTGAAACGTCGTGATGCGGTGGCAGAGAGGTTCCACGCGAAGGTCCCAGCCGTCGAGGTCAGTAGGCTCAGACATTCTTCCCTTCTAGGGAAGAACCTGTTCGAGCCTAAAGACTTGGAGCAGGCAGCCGAGAGGTGGAGGAAGTCCAACCAGGACTCCCTCCTTCATAGGGCTCTTACATCTAAGCCCTATAAACCTCCGGCACCTCAAGAACCTCGCCCCCCCCAAGACAACGAAACCGGCTGTGGCAGCGAAGGCAATGGTGTTGAAGCCCTTTCCTGTCAAGGACAGGAAAGGCAAAAAGTCCCCCAGGGGAAGAAAGAATCCTAGAGGGAGTGGCCAAGGCCACAAACGCTAGGATTGGCAGTCCCCCTGCATGTCCACCAGAGGGGGGATGCCTTCAAATTTGCGCAGACAAGTGGCAGTAACTCGGGGCCGGTTCCTGGACGATTTCCGTAATCGGTCAGGGATATCGCGTCCTGTTCACGACATCTCTTCCTCCCCTGACAGCGGATCCAGTGTCGTTGAGCTCCTTTGCCATGGGATCGGCAAGGGGCCAAGCCCTACGGGCAGAGGTCCAAACCATGTTAAAGAAGGGCGCTCTCCAGGAGGTTGTCGACGGTTCCCCAGGCTTCTTCAGTTGACACTTTCTTGTAAAGAAGGCGTCTGGAGGCTGGAGAGCAGTCATCGACCTCTCAGCCCTGAACAGGTTTGTCAAACAAACCCCGTTCAGCATGGAGACGGCGGACACGGTCAGACTTGCAGTGAGACCACAAGACTTCATATGTACTCTGGACCTAAAGGACGTGTACTTCCAGATCCCAGTCCATCCGTCTTCAAGGAAGTACTTAAGATTCAGCCTAGACAACAAGATCTACCAGTTCAAGGTGCTGTGTTTCGGTCTCCACAGCACCTCAGGTTTTCACCAGGGTGTTCACACTGATTTCTTCGTGGGCACACAGGATCGGCATCCGTCTCCTCCGCTATCTGGACGACTGGCTGATCCTGGCAGACTCAGAGTCGACCCTTCTTCGACACCGAGACAAGCTTCTGGGACTTTGCCAAGATTTAGGGATCATGGTAAATCTCGAGAAGTCTTCTCTGCTTCCAACTCAACGACTGGTATATCTAGGCATGATCTTGGACACCAATCTCCACAAAGCCTTCCCATCAGACGACAGGATAGCAAGGCTGAGGAGGGTCGCAGTTCCTTTCCTCAGACGAGAAGAACTCCTAGCCCTATCGTGGTTACGTCTCCTCGGTCACCTTTCTTCTCTGGCCCGTCTAGTTCCAAATGGTCGCCTCAGGATGAGATCCCTGCAATGGCGACTCAAGTCCCGGTGGTATCAAGGAGACGATTCCCCGGACATCTTGGTCCCAATAGGTCCTGCGGAACGGACGGATCTCTAGTGGTGGTTGACAGAGGAAAACCTACGAAAGGGAGTGGATCTTCTCGTCCTCCCCCCGGATTTGATTCTGTTTTCGGACGCCTCAAAAAAGGGTGGGGGCCCCACGTTCTGAACCACAGGACCTCAGGCCTATGGTCAGAATCAGAAAAGTGCCTCCACATAAACCTGCTAGAAATGAAGGCCGTGTATCTGGCACTTCAGCAGTTCCAACAGTACCTGGCGGGTCACTCCTTGGTGGTGATGAGCGACAACACCACGGTAGTGGCTTACATCAACAAGCAGGGAGGTACCTTTTCACAGCAGCTATCTCATCTTGCAGTAGAGATAATGAGATGCACCGAAGTCCACTCGATTCCACTATCAGCTCGCTTCATTCCAGGCAAGAGGAATGTGCTCGCCGACAGTCTGAGCAGGGCATCTCAGATAGTGAGTACCGAGTGGTCTTTGGATCGTCTAGTAGCCAACAAAGTCCTGACTTTGTCGGGTTCCCCGACGGTGGATCTGTTCGCGACAGCCTTGAATTTCAAACTCCCGCTGTACTGCTCCCCAGTCCCGGACCCCAAGGCACTCTGGCAAGATGCCTTTCAACAACGGTGGGACAACATTGACGTCTACGCCTTTCCCCCGTTCTGGCTGATGAGAAGGGACTCAACAAGACCAGAATATCGGTCAACCTTTCAATGACCTTAATAGCTCCACTATGTCATCACGCAGAGTGGTTCCCGGACCTTCTGCAGCTCCTGACGGAACTCCCGAGAGAACTTCCTCCTCGACACGAGCTACTCAGGCAACCACATGCCAACATCTTCCACAAAGCCATAGCATCGCTACAACTTCACGCCTGGAGACTATCCAGCATCTCCTCACCGAGAGAGGCTTTTCGCAACAAGTTGCGGAAAGGATGTCTTGACACCTGCGAAAGTCATCCGCAGGGGTCTACCAGGCAAAGTGGAAAGTCTTCTGTGGTTGGTGTCGTGGAAGGGGTATCTCTCCACTCGATGCCACTATTCCAGCAATAGCGGAGTTTCTCATGTATTTGGGGGAAGAAATGCGCCTTTCAGTCTCGGCAGTGAAAGGCTATCGCCCAGCCTTAAGTCTTGCCTTCAGGCTCAAAGGAATGGACATTGCCTCCTTGCTGGAACTTTCTCTACTCATACGAAGTTATGAACTTACCTGCTGGAACTTTCTCTACTCATACGAAGTTATGAACTTACCTGCCCCCAGTCGGAAGTGAGACCTCCTCCATGGAACGTGGTTCGAGTCCTCAGGTCTCTTAAGAGACCTCCTTTCGAACCATTACGCCAGGCTTCTGATAGCCACCTGACTTGGAAGACGGTGATCCTGCTTGCTCTGGCCTCGGCCAAGCGAGTCTGAGAACTTCATGGTCTCTCGTATGACTTCACTCATTCAAGGTGATGGGGGAAGGTAACGTTCAGATTCGTTCCTGAGTTTGTAGCGAAGACGTAGAATCCAGAAGTTCTGGACCCCGGGCTCGACTCCTTCTGGATTTCGAGTCTCCGTTCTGTAACAGATGACCCAGACCATCTCCTACTGTGCCCAGTAAGGAGTCTGAAGCTCTACCTTAAGAGAACAGCTGCAATTCGTCCTCGAGTGCAAGCATTGTTCGTGAGCACAGGAAGGACGAAGAGGAGGGTCACTAAGAATACAATCTCAGCTTGGATTCGCAGGGTTATCCACCATTCCCTGAATCCTGACCCTCCTCCGTCACGTTGCCCTAGGGCACACGATGTCAGAGGCATCGCTACGTCCCTGGCATTCAAGCGAAATTACTCTGTGAGGCAGGTTCTACAAGCTGGGGTGTGGAAGCGTCAAACGACCTTCACAGCCCACTACCTGCAAGACGTGACCCACAGGAGGCTCGATACGTTCTCTATCGGTCCTGTGGTGGCTGCACAACAGCTGGTTTTCTCTGGCTCCTTAATGGACAAGTAGCTGAAGGTTGAGGGCATTGTTACTCGGTTTTAGTCTGCATGAATGAAAAGGTATGTGTTACGAACTCCCTCTAGAAGGAAGCCATAACGGGTTCTTTTATCTTATTCACAAATCCAGTGACAAAAACTCAAATCAGTAGGAACGAGGAAAACCAGAAAGACACAAGGGCAAAAATTTCACAATATTTATTACAACAATAAAGGTACTAACACTGATGGCCCACAAAAAAGTAATAAATTGATTAAGTACAAAATGCCATCGATTAACTCAATGAGTCACCTAATGCTAAAACTAAACCCTACTCATAGTGAGAAAATCAAATCTTAAAATGTTAAGGTACCCAAAAGCCTTTACCCACCACGCTAACCTATTACTAAACAGAAAGGAAAGAAGTGGGAGAACATACAAAAAGAAACAATAATCCTACCTATATCACAATCTAAACCTTAATATTAAAGTACAGAATCTTACAACACTCATATTAAACCTTCATCTGCTTTGACAATAGTTAAAGGCACAAATATATAGGTCTTATGACACAGACCGGAACTGATATAGACGAGTCCATCTGCTGCTCAAAAATATGGTCACAAGTCGTCACTCTCGTCAGTAGAACCACCCTTCACAACCGTTGGCGGATATGCACTTTCAGTCTATGGCTCGACAAAATACAGGGGATGTTCCTCTTACCTGAGAGAAGCCTCCCTACTTGCTCCAACAAGACCACTCTGGTGCTGATGCAGTAAACATATCCATCAAAGATGAAAAAGGCTCTCGAGCCCTGCTCTACACAAAACTGCCAAGGTCCAGGTTAAGCAGTAGATCACTTGAATCACAGTTGCAAGTGTTGTTCTCGCACGTAGCTTCACAGGTAAACTGCCTTCCACATTAAGTAGCAGCTCAATGACAAATTATATATATCATCCAAGGCAGATCAGCAGCTCCAGAGTCTTCAACGGCCTTGAACTAGACTCCCAAGAATACTTTAGGAGAGTCACAAGTCACCTCTCCTTACAACACTCCCAGTCACCACAAAGAAAAATAAAAGAGTTAAAAATTTGCCAAGGAAGTAAAAATACTGAGGAAGGCCGCACTTCAAAATGCACTCAATAGATGGCGCCACAAAACTTAAGCTTTTTCAACCAAAGCAAATTAAACATTACATTTAGACCAAAGCAAATTAAACACTACATTTAACCAAAATATATGTACTAATGTAAAACCAACAGCAAAATACTTAATTTAGCTTTACAAAATTGTAAACAAAATAAAAATGAAAGCCATCAGTGCAAAAAGGCAAAACAACAAAATTTTACTTTAAAATTACGTTACTGCCTGACACCTTCCTCCTTCAACGAAAAAAAAAAAAATAATTTGACTAAACAGGAAAAATAATTTTTTTTTTTTTTTAACCTTAATACGAAAATAAGAAAGTAAATATGACCAACCAAAACACTTACACTAAGACTACTTAACCTAACTGGACACCCCCACCAAAAAAAAAAAAAAAAAAAAAAAAAAAAACAGGGAACTCCCTCAGTCTGACTTTTACCATCAGGCAGACTGCCATACCCTTCAAAAATCAGTCCACATTGAGACGGATCCTGAAAAAGACTCAATCCCGGAGCCCCTTCTACATCAGACTCACTCATGCTTTCACTAGTTAATTCATCAGCAGTTTGTTTAAGTTCACACAGCCTATTCTTTACCAAATTATATACGTCCATTTTCAATTCCCTATTTGTCAAAGAAATGCCTAACGACCTAGCACAAGCTTTCAAGTTTCCTTTAGTTAGAGCACTCAAATACCTAATACAATCCTCAGAAGCCAAAAATTCGGCAGGGTTAAACTCTACATCAGACATAATGAAAAGGAAAAGAAGGAAGGTGGTGAAGCACAACGAAAATAAATACTGAAAAATCTCACCCAGAGCACAGTCTGGTAACTCGCACCACCGATTTGAGTTTGTCCTGGATCCTGTCACGGTCGCCAAAATATGTTACGAACTCCCTCTAGAAGGAAGCCATAACGGGTTCTTTTATCTTATTCACAAATCCAGTGACAAAAACTCAAATCAGTAGGAACGAGGAAAACCAGAAAGACACAAGGGCAAAAATTTCACAATATTTATTACAACAATAAAGGTACTAACACTGATGGCCCACAAAAAAGTAATAAATTGATTAAGTACAAAATGCCATCGATTAACTCAATGAGTCACCTAATGCTAAAACTAAACCCTACTCATAGTGAGAAAATCAAATCTTAAAATGTTAAGGTACCCAAAAGCCTTTACCCACCACGCTAACCTATTACTAAACAGAAAGGAAAGAAGTGGGAGAACATACAAAAAGAAACAATAATCCTACCTATATCACAATCTAAACCTTAATATTAAAGTACAGAATCTTACAACACTCATATTAAACCTTCATCTGCTTTGACAATAGTTAAAGGCACAAATATATAGGTCTTATGACACAGACCGGAACTGATATAGACGAGTCCATCTGCTGCTCAAAAATATGGTCACAAGTCGTCACTCTCGTCAGTAGAACCACCCTTCACAACCGTTGGCGGATATGCACTTTCAGTCTATGGCTCGACAAAATACAGGGGATGTTCCTCTTACCTGAGAGAAGCCTCCCTACTTGCTCCAACAAGACCACTCTGGTGCTGATGCAGTAAACATATCCATCAAAGATGAAAAAGGCTCTCGAGCCCTGCTCTACACAAAACTGCCAAGGTCCAGGTTAAGCAGTAGATCACTTGAATCACAGTTGCAAGTGTTGTTCTCGCACGTAGCTTCACAGGTAAACTGCCTTCCACATTAAGTAGCAGCTCAATGACAAATTATATATATCATCCAAGGCAGATCAGCAGCTCCAGAGTCTTCAACGGCCTTGAACTAGACTCCCAAGAATACTTTAGGAGAGTCACAAGTCACCTCTCCTTACAACACTCCCAGTCACCACAAAGAAAAATAAAAGAGTTAAAAATTTGCCAAGGAAGTAAAAATACTGAGGAAGGCCGCACTTCAAAATGCACTCAATAGATGGCGCCACAAAACTTAAGCTTTTTCAACCAAAGCAAATTAAACATTACATTTAGACCAAAGCAAATTAAACACTACATTTAACCAAAATATATGTACTAATGTAAAACCAACAGCAAAATACTTAATTTAGCTTTACAAAATTGTAAACAAAATAAAAATGAAAGCCATCAGTGCAAAAAGGCAAAACAACAAAATTTTACTTTAAAATTACGTTACTGCCTGACAGTATGCCTGGCCCTTATTCCTTTCTTCATCTTCCCCTCTCTTGGGGAAAGCAGCATCCTGGGCTCTCTGCACAGCTGACCTCAAACCACTGCAGGTAAACCATGTTTCCTTGTGTTCCTAGTTTCAAGTTAATACTGTTACGTCCCCATACCCTTACGAGGTGGTATTGGGATCGTCCTAACCTAGATTTCCATCTAAAGGACTCCAGGTCAACTTCCTAGGACGAGTCACACTTCACTCCTTCACGCACTAGCTTACGTAGGCCGCGGTCCTTGCAGAGCAAGGCACTTGCAAGGTGCAGGGACCCCGTATCTTCAGTTCTACACACTCAGATACTGAGTCCCCGGACAAAAGCCAAAGCCAGTACGGCTGGGACTTACCACCCTACCTAAGGGTTAAGTCACCCTAATTAAATAGCGTGGTTTGTATTTCGGTTACAGAACAAATGACAAATTCATAGATAATTTGTATTTTTCCTAACCATACAAACCTTAGCTATTTAATCAAACTTGCCCGCCAGCCCTGTCCCCCGGGAAATCCTACCTTTAAGCAAAGTGAGCTACTCACCAGTGTGTGAGGGGGGAGGGGTAGCCAGCTACCCCTCCCTACCCCCTCGCTAACTAGCGAGGGGGTAGTAAACCCTCGTTAAAAATTTAATGGCTCGTCATTTCGGCTACACCGAAAGTAATACCCTAATTAAATAGCTAAGCTTTGTATGGTTAGGAAAAATACAAATTATCTACGAATTTGTCATATTTACTGAATATTTTTTTATTGCTTGTTCCATTGCATTACCTTTAGGGTAGTAGCCAACTTGATAGTGTACTATAAGGAGCATACTGTAGTAGCACTGTAAATGTTACGTCATATAGAGCTATAAACTATATCATAACCAGACTACTAAGCAAAAAAGTTGTAAGGTAATATAGCTCGACTGTTGATGGGTCTCTTTGGGTCAAGCAGCATTACTCTTTTTCTTTTTACTTATTAACTTTGGGAAGTTCAAACATGGTGCAAAGGCTTTCTTGTTGATGAGGTTGGCATAAGTCTAGTTTCAGTTTAAATGGTATTCATTGGTTTGACATAATTTATGTCGGTAAATTCATTTATTTCTATGCAGTGTACAAACCCTTATCCATTAATTAGGAAGATAATCAGTACAAGTTGGAATCTGTCATTAAAGTTGGGTAATAAGTGGTTATCTGGTTGGTGAGGGTATGGTATGAGGAGCTCTGCCCCTTTCCAGCCACAGAACCTTCACAGTGTTGAGTGATGGAATGAGAGCAAGAGGTTTGTTCATGTGGGGAAGGGTTGATGGTTCAATAAGTTTATGGCTAAACTTGTGGTAGATCCACACTCCCTCTGTGCATCATGTAGGAGGCACAATTGTTTTCAGTCATCCCCATGCATTGAGTGTAGGTCATGGCCTACAGTGCAGTTGTAGGCATACGCTCTAAAAGGGTCAGACTGGGCAACACCCAAGGAGACCCCGGAGAAGTCTTTCGCTGCTTTGGTCTCCTGGGCGGTTGCGACTGCTGCTGCCACCCCTGGATCAGTCCCAGGGGAGTACAGTTTGGACCCCAGCTACATCAGTGAGTTTTTCAGGTTTTTCTATTGTGTGGGAAACCCCAATTATTTGCTGCACTCTTTCAGAGGCTCGGAGCTTTTTGCCTGCGACTGTAGGCTGTTGACAATGAGTTTTGACCTAAGAAATTCCTGGGTTTCCTTTGGTCTTTCAGGTGGGCCCTCCATGAATTTTCTGAGGGAGCTAGTAGCCGAGACTACTACTCTCCAGTACCCCCCTGTGCAAGAATCACAAGTGTTTCAGGTGATGTCAGTGGTGAAGGACAGGGTGATTCCCCTAGTGTCAGGAAATCCATTGGTTTCCCACACTCGGCCTATAAAAAATTTGGCAAGGCAGCTCCCAGCCTGGCAGGCAAGGCGTCGGCGCTGGGAAGCATGGCCCACATAAGTTGGCGCAAAGGTAAGGCAAAAGTTAAAGAGAGCGTTATCCCTGTTCTGCAGGTTACCCTAATCCTTGTGCCCGGAAGTCCGAGGCTGGTTTCTCCTCCCCCGTTTGTGGTTTAGCCTCTGACCCTGCTCATAGTAGGGTGTGCCTCCAGTATTGTGGCTTCTGTTGGAGCAACCTGTGTGGTTTCTCCCCCCCCCCCTGGGGGTGAGTGACGTCGTCAGTGATCACTCATACCTTGACCGTTTTGCTTACAGAACCAAGACTGAGAGCCAGGAAGAGGAAGAAGCCTGCGTGCTGTTCTACCTCCTTCTTGTTGTTCTCCTCTTTGTCCACTGATTCTTCTTAAGATGAAGAAGCGGAAGAGGTCAAAGAATTTCAGGAAGGCCAGCTATAGTCATAGGGATGGAGCTCCCTGTGACATTACCTCTCTTTTTGAGAGGAATGGACGGCACCCAAGTGATTTTCATCCTCATGGGTGCTGGAGCCAAGGCCCCCTGGTCCCGGTGGTCGGGATAGAACTGTACTGCCCCATACACTTTCTGTTCCAAGGTTAAAGATGAATGAGCTTTGGCAGCCTCCATCTCCATTCCTTCCATGGCACTGGATGAGTTGTCTCTCGACTTGGTAGAAATTCTGTTACTATTTGAGGCTGTACTTGAGCCTTATACTGGCGAGGGTATTACCCACTAGTCCTTTGACACCTTTGTGCTTGGACATGTGGTGGCTACTTTACTCAATTAGTTGAAGAATCAACCCAGCACCCACACAGGACAAGGATGCATCTAGTCTATGGTAACGTGTCAATGTAAGTCTGGAAAGAGCGGTAATTTGACTGGCTCTTCTTCAGTCTTCTATTTCCCCTTCTCTCGTGCACCAAGTGGTTGAAATGTTAACTGCTGGATCAGACCGGGTAAAATACACTTCGGAGCTCCATTCGTTACTTTTAAAAAAGTATCTCTCCCATCCGCCTTTAATGAGAGGGGGGGGATGGTGGATCTTTTACCAGTCCATTATTCATCAAACGAGGTATACGTTGCCAACCAGCATACCATTCAAGAAAGAGGGATCTGTAGTTTGATCGGGCACCAGCTGCCCGTTGAGATACTACCACTAGAGAGGTATTGGATCCTTTGACTGGCCAGACAGTAATGCATTGGATCCCTCTCTCTGGTTACGGCTTATTTTTCCTTTGCGTACACTTACACAGAATAGTGTGGCCTATTCTTCACATATTCTCGTCTTTCCTCATACACCTGACAACAATGAGATACTAAACACCTCTTCACCCAAGGGGTTAATTACTGTACTGCAATTTGTTCAGTGTATTTTCCTCTTGGTAAGGGTAGAAGAGAGACTGTAGCTATGGTAAGCAGCTCTTCTAGGAGAAGGACACTCCAAAATTAAACTATTGTTCTTTAGTCTTGGGTAGTGCCATAGCCTCTGTACCATGGTCTTCCATTGTCTTGGGTTAGAGTTCTCTTGCTTGAGATTACACTCGGGGACACTATTCTATTTTATTAATATTTTTTTTCCTTCCTCTTGTTTTTTTGAAATGGTGTGTTAGGCAGGCTTAATAGAAGGGCCATGGATGCCTGGTGGTTTATCAAGAGGTTGGCTTTTCTTTTTTCTGATTCTTTTTCTTCTCAAAACCATCCTTACTGTCCTCCCTTCAGTTGAAGTGGCTATCCTGAAGGGTATTTAGCCTTTCATGGTGTATCGGCTCCTCCATATTGACCAGATTTTCCGACTTTTTACTATAGTCTGTGGGTATCATGAATCATTTTATTTATAATTCTGTACATATTGTTTTTGTTATAATTCTTCTTGTTAATCTAGTTTTTAAGTATGATGTGTCTCTTTTTATTTCTATTAATTCTTATGCTGTCTGGAGACATTGAGCGAAATCCGGGACCAGTACGTCCTAGATTTTGTCAATGACGTCTTCTGGATTGCAATATTCGTGGTCTTCATGCAAATATCCAAGACCTTACAGTTGCGTCCAAACAGTATGATATTCTTTTGTGCTCAGAAACTTTGGTTTCTATATGAGGCACTCATCTGAGCTTCTTATAACTGGTTTTAAGAAGCCAATAATGTTGAAACGTGATGCCATCCCTAGGGCCAGGGGAATGGCGGTGTATATTAGGACCGAGTACCCTGCTTCTCATAAGTCCTGCTATCAATGTGGATGTCATGAGATTCAGGTAATAAAAGTTTGTGGCAGGCATAACAACTTTAGTGTTCTATCTACCGGAATCCAGACATGGAAGATTCTATCTTTGATTGTCTTCTTACCATTATGGCTAAGGTACAAAATGATAGAAAGGCTTCTTTTGTCTTTGTTGGTGATTTTAATGCTCACCATAGGGAGTGGTTAAGTTCTATCTCTCCTACTGATCGCCATGGCTTAAGAGCTTTAGACTTTGCCTCTGAATCAGGCTGTGAGCAAATCATAAATGAAGCTACTCACAGGTCTGGTAATTGCTTGGACCTCGTATACACTGACTCCCCTGGCGTTATAACTAGTAAGGTTGGTTCTCCAGTCGTGACATCTGATCATGCCTTGATTTCATTTGTAGTGAAGACTGAGCAGCCTGTCCCTGATATATCATACTCTTGTAAAATTTATATGAAATCCCAAGCAGACTGGAATGGGATTTTGCATGATCTTTTGTGCTTGAATTGGTCACAATTATATAGTAGTGTAGATCCTGTTGTCCCTTTGAATGAGAATCTAGTCAACATAATTGATAGGCGTATCCCTTCTCGTGTGCTAAGGTACCGAGTGAAGGACAAACCGTGGTTCAATGATGATTGTAGACGTGCTTATTTGGAGAAGCAGGAGGCCTATCATCTTTGGGAGGGTAACGGATCAGATTTGACCTGGAACAACTATACTCAGCTTCGAGCTTTTGCTCAGAGAGTTTATCCCTCAACTGAAAGGGAATACAATTTAACCATAAAAGAAACCCTTTCTGATACAACTCAGGAACATGAATGGTGGTCTACCCTTAAATCTGCACTCTTTGGTATAGATGCAACAGTTCCTCCTTTACTTAAACCAGATGGCTCAGTCACTCACTGTCCAAAGGAAAAGGCAACCCTTTTGGCTGATGTTTTTGACAGTAAACAGAGTAATGAAAAACTTGAACTTCCACATTCCTGTTTTCCTGAGGCTAAACTAACTAGTTTAGCTTTTCGATCTCGTGAGATTGAAGCTCTGTTGATGGACCTTGATGTTTATGGAGGTGTAGACCCAAATGGTATTTTTCCTTTGTTTTTTTATAAAGACAGCAGATTTCTTAGCTCCAAAGTTATCTGTTATTTTGCGCAAGTTAGCAAGAAGAGGAGCTTTTAGCACTTGTTGGACAATTGGTAATGTTACTCCTCTATGTAAATGTGTTTGTGGTAGCTCAAGTTCCACTGATTACCGCCCAATTTCCATAACTCCCATATTATCTAAAGTTTTTGAACGTCTTCTGGCAAAACGTCTTAATAGGTTTGCTGAAGGTAATCATCTACTCCCTAGTTTGCAATTTGGTTTTCGTAAAAGCCTTGGACCATGTGATGCCCTTCTTACAATCTCCAGTGCTGTACAGAAATCCGTTGATTGTGGTCGAGAAGTTCGTATGATTGGCCTTGATTTTAGTGCTGCCTTTGACCGTGTTAATCACGAGGCCCTTGTTTTCAAACTCAACAGTTGGTAGTGGGTGGATCGTTTCTTAGCATTATTATAGATTTTTTAAGATCTCTCAGAGTTGTTGTTGATGGGCACCATAGCGAGTATAGGAATGTGTTATCCGGTGTTCCACAGGGTAGTGTTCTTGGCCCATTACTTTTCATACTATATACACATGACATGTGGTTTGGCGTAGAAAACAAGCTTGTTGCATGTGCAGATGATGTTACTCTCTTTGCATCAATTCCATCCCCTGAATGTAGATCTGGGGTTGGTGAATCCCTTAATAGAGATTTAGCTAAAATTAGTGCATGGTGCAAATTATGGGGTATGAAGTTGAATCCTAATAAAACTCAATTATGATTGTAAGTAGGTCAAGGACGGTGGCTCCTCAACATCCGGATGTCAGTATTGATAATGTTTCTTTAAATTTGTATGACTCTTAAAATTTTAGGTGTGATTCTCGACAGCAAATTTACTTTTGAGAAACACTTTAGGTCTGTGTCTTCTTCAATTGCACAAAAAATTGGCTTCTTGTGAAAGTCTTACAAGATTTTTGGTGATCAATCTATTCTGAAGAAGTCTTTTAATTCTTTCATTCTACCCTGTTTTGAGTACTGTTCTCCTGTCTGGTGTTCAGCTGCTGATTCTCATCTTAATTTGTTGGACAGAAACTTACGGTCTATTAAATTTCTTATTCCTGATCTAGATATTAATCTTTGGCACCATCATTCAATTACAGTAGGGTCCCGAATTAAGCGTGTTCGAATTACGCGATTCCCCTTTTCCGCGATAGCTATTTTTCAAAAATAAATTTTCTGTATCTGCGAGGCTGTTCAAAGTTCGCGAGTCAAGCACTACAAAATGTATAAAATCTATTGTCTTTTTAAGTATGTTGGTAGCCCTAAATACGGTGATTTATAATAAATGTTACAATACAATATTAACATTACATTTCATTAACATAATTTCATAATGAATAGCCTATTTAAGGATAAAATTCCACATCAACAATGAAATCAACTGTTAACTGTGCGAGTCCAGCTGACAAAATGTAAACAGAGATGTGGTTACGTTCTCGGCAATCTTTATCATTCTCCAACCTTACGATAATTGTAATGGTAGTGTTAATGATGGTATATTAAAGCATTATTTTTGTTTAGTACAGTATATTTAAAAGCCTTATTTTTCCCTCTGGGCGTTCAAGGTTTTCACGAGTAGACTGGGTTCGTTTATCGGCAGTGAATAGCCTAAACTTCGGTAACGAGTCGTCAATACTTTGTCATATTTTAAACAGTATACATTTGATTTGCAAACATTGGTTTTGTAGAGTAAACGGTAAAATAAAATCTAGAGAGAGAGAGAGAGAGAGAGAGAGAGAGAGAGAGAGAGAGATTTGATGGCAGAAATCCCTCTCTCTTTCTCTCTCTCTCTCTCTCTCTCTCTCTCTCTCTCTCTCTCTCTCTCTCTCTCTCTCTCTCTCTCTCTCTCCCTCTCTCTCTCCCTCTCCCCGTAAGAAATAAAACCATAGTTCACATATGGCAACTTGAGTTTAAGAATGAAATTAACATGAATATTGTTAGTTGTGGCGATCAATTCCTCGCTTCAGGGGGTACACGAAACAAAAACACGACATTCAATTACAACAGCTGATTCTCTCTCTCTCTCTCTCTCTCTCTCTCTCTCTCTCTCTCTCTCTCTCTCTCTCTCTCTCTCTCTCTCTCTCTCTCTCTCTCTCGTTATACAATACTTACAAATAGATGAAGAAACCAAAATCGGTTTTCTTGAAGTGTCAATTAAATACAAAACGAAAAAATTATACCGTGTATACATCCATTTCAATCATAGCTTAAAATACGGTAACTGATTTCGTCCGCAAACCACTATTTTTTAGGAAACACCATTCTATTCCAGAAAATTTTTACTCTTTAAATGTCAATTGCGCTATAATAAAACATGTACTTATGTTGTTAAATTTCGGGTGTGTTTTAAAAATCGAGTATTGCTAACTTATTTTTGTTTTACTTTGGCTGTGATCACATCAGCTGATGTCTAGCTTCCGCGCGAATACAATTACAAAGAATTGTTTACACCATTTCTTAACTTATTCAAACCATCTATACAGTTAATATTACATAAACACCAATGTGTTATAACCTATCATATTTATTGTTTAGTACTTTAAAACCATTCTCTCTCTCTCTCTCTCTCTCTCTCTCTCTCTCTCTCTCTCTCTCTCTCTCTCTCTCTCTCTCTCTCTCATATCGAACGTTATAGCGGTAACCAAATTGTTCGGTGACTTTAAAAATAGGCCTAGTACTTTCTTCTCTTACCTTTTTTGCATATGGATCCATAATTGAGGTGGGTACAAGTTGACTTATAACTGAAGTTAGGGAAAGTATTTTGGATATGGAAAGGACAATTATCTTTCGTAACAGTTTAGAATTAGAATTAGCGGCAGTTTGCTATTGTGGATTAAACGCATAAGGAAAAAAAAATTTCCAGCTTTGCTACGAATTTAGGAATTTATATGGATACGGTAAGTAAAATATTTGTAATAACAATGTTTACTAAATGTTTGTAATATCATTAGTTATGACTTAGATCATGTGTGTTTAATGCATTCTTTTGTTTATTATGATCGAAGATGGAGCGTAAACAAATGGAAGGTTTCCGTTTCAGGCGGCATCATAAAGAAAAACATTTCATAAATGGCATTCATTTCATTTATTTGAAAGTTCTAATAAAAAATAATTAGAACATTGGTAATAACAAATTCAACATATAATCTATACTTGGTAAAATTGCTGTCAATTCAAAAACACAGATGTATAATGGCGTCTGTTTCTTCGTTGTGATCAGAGATAAACGTAAACAAAACATTGGTTGTCGTTTTCTATTGTGCTTTTTAGCGTGTTTAGGAAACGCATGATATAAAATCGCCTTTATTTTGATAATTCTGGATTTTCAATCATACAACAAGCTAGTCTATAGAGTGATGGTTTTGCTATTCACCAGTTGTATTATACAATAGATATGACAAACATTATAATTTGTCTGTATTTTGGGTTGTGTTATAACGGGAAATATATGGTGTTTACACCTATCCTGGTTGTAATTTTAACCATTTTTCAAGTTATTAGAACTTTAAAGTATATTAAATTTTTATTTATTTACAAGAACAATTTGATATTATAAAGAAATTCAGTATAGTACAAAGAAAGTATTGGAAATGGGTAGTAAACACATTTGAATAGGCAAATTGCTGGTTGCCATGGCCGCAATGGAATTATTTCTGTTAGTTGTGTGTTTCGAAATTCGTGATTTTCCATTTACACGAGGTCATTAATCGACCAAATTCTCGCTTAATTCGGGACCCTACTGTAGTTCATTATGCATGTTGCATAAGATTTTTCATAACTGACCATCCTTTGCATTCAGACTCCCTGGACAATTCTATCCTGTTTGTAATACTAGGCAGACAGTTAATTCTAATAGCCAGGCCTTCTCCATCATGAGGCTCAATACTACACAGTATTCTAGAAGTTTTATTCCAGCTGTTACCAAGTTGTGGAATGATCTTCCTAATCGGGTATTTGAATCAGTAGAACTTCAAAAGTTCAAAGTTGGAGCAAATGTTTTTATGTTGACCAGGCTGACACGAGTCTTTTTTATAGTTTTTATATGACATATCTGTTTTTGACGTTAATAGTTTATATAGGACGTATCTGTTTTGACGCTGTTACTGTTTTTAGAATTATGTATTGTAAATTTTTTCTCATCATTTATTTATTTCCTTTCCTCACTGGGCTATTTTTCCCTGTTGGAGCCCATGGGCTTATAGCATCTTGCTTTTCCAACTAGGGTTGTAGCTTGGCTAGTAATAATAATACTGTAATAATAATAATATGCTTGTACGTACTGTCCAGGTCCTATCAGCCTTTCATCCATATGAAAGGCAAGTAGGAGATTGCATGAGTCATTGCTTTGCTTTTGGAGAGATCAAGCAGCGATCACTGCCTGGGAAGAAAATGAACCATCCAATTAAGTTCTTGGGGGACTTCCAACCTACCAAGGAGTGAGTCTCCCCAGGTTAAGGACAAGGGTTTGTATGGTGCGAAGGAACAAATCACAAACTTTTAAAGGAAATTTTATTTTTCCTAGCTATATAAACCCGAGTCCTTTAATCTAATTTCCCTCCTCAACCACCCTTATCAGTTTTGGGCTACCCCTCCCCCCCTCGCCAGCTGGATAGCCGCCTATTATCGAACTTTAACGACCAACTTCAGCTCATGGCTTGAAAAAGAAAAATTACTATTAAAAGTTTGTTTTTTGCCTGTATTTTATAATTTATTCGTTACTTCATTTCTTTTCTGCACTATGCTACGCTCCCTGTTGGGGCCCTAGGGTCTTTAGCATTTTGCTTTTCTAATATAGAGTTACAGCTTGGCTAGTAATAACAATAATAATAATAATATAGTACTATCAATATGTTCCCTGGGTCTCGTCCTCTCTTTAAAATTACCCTGCTCCAATTTTTAATGTCCATTTAGGAAAAATTTATTTGAATGGGCATGAGATGTGGAAATTTTATTCAGTAGTCTTGTTAAACTACCCAGTACATGTTAGCAGTAATGATATAATCTCATTACACTTCCCATATTTTCCTTGATGATTTTCAGATCTGTTTTGTTGTTATATTGGTACAGAACCTCAAATGTTATCGACGACAATTTTCAACAGTCCCTTTTGCTGCCTCTCTCACAGTTAAATATGAAAATTTATTAAACTGATAACAAAGCCTATTAGTTAGGCCAGGAAGATGAAGTGAGGCTATGACACCACTTAGGTGCCAATCTTCACCACCTGGATATCACAAGCTATTTATTAATCAAAAGTTTGTAAAAGGTGTGCTTTTCAAAATACATACCTGGATATCACAAGCTATTTATTAATCAAAAGTTTGTAAAAGGTGTGCTTTTCAAAATACATAAGTACAGTAATACAATCTTGCTTTTTATGAAACTTTTTTTTTTTTCTCTTACATTACAGCCCAGGGTTATGCAGTTCAGCCTTATGAAAATAATGCTCTTCAAAAGAAGTTACGCACTTTACGCCTTAAAATGAGACAGCATCAGTATCAAATACTCTCTTCAAAAGCAAGTAAGGGTTTTCATTTTTTTGAAATTGTGCATGACAATTAACAATAAAATTTTTTAATGCCTTTAATATTTGTTTACTCCTCATTCATCTAATAACTGATACTGTTTGATTAATAAGAAATATGTTGTGATGTTACAATTTACTTTGCAGTAGTACATTTCAGTGTTTTGAATGTTGTTAACTCCAAACTAATGAAGAGAAATTTTTCAATATTAAACTTAGCCGGTGATTATATAAGCTGCAGCTCTGCTGCCCGACAGAAAAACTCTATGTTCAAAATACGCCAGCGATCGCTATGCAGGAGGGGGTGTACATCAACAGCGCCATCTGTCGAGCAGTTACTTAGTACTCCATGTAAACAAAGAACCAATTTTCTCTCTGTCGTGCCACCGGCAAGACCTACTAAATTCGCTGTTGCTTACTGGATTGGTTTTCACAGATTTTGGTGAAGTACACATTTCTAGTTATTAGCTTTCGCTTTGCAGAGGTTATCTTCCATACATCCTTGCATTCTTTTATTGATTTTGGATTATTTGTTGACGACTTTGGATAGATTTTGAATTCCCCTTTGACTAATTCAAGATGGCTGACCCTTCTCAAGTCCCTAAATACAGAAAGTGTAGTGCTAGGGACTGTTCAAGGCGTCTTCCGAAGGCCTCTATCGATCCACACACCGTTTGTTCCAATTGTCAGGATAAAACCTGTCAATTGGAAGATCGATGTGAGGAATGCGTTGGGCTTTCGGAATTCGATTTTCTCGAATTCCTGAAATATTCACGTAGGCTAGAGAGAGATAGAGTCAGGAGAAGTTCATCTCGCTCCATTGATATTTCCTCTCCTCATGCCCCACAACCTATTCCTTCCCCTGTAGTGGTTACTCCTGATCCCCCTTCTAGCACTCAACAACCTTCGATGGCAGATATGATGCGTGCCATCCAGGCTCTGGGTGAGAGAGTCGAGTCATTGGCGAGTGACCGTAACCAACTCATGGCAGACGTCAAGGAGTTGAAGTGTAAGAGTGCAGTGGGTAGTGACAAAGTGAGTGGTAGTGTTGTGGAAAGTGTTAGTGTTGCGTTTGAGGGTTCGTCTGTTCGTGCCTGTCGTCCTCCCAGTCCGGGACCTCTTGCAAGCTCCCAAGCCCAGGGGAGAAGCAATGTCGTACGACCAAAGGGTTCGACAGGCTTTAATCAGCGGACAGACGTTCCCTCCGTGGTTTCGGACGTATCTTACCAAGATCGCCCCACCCACAAGAAGACGAGAGAGCCCATTTATTCCTCGTCTGCGGAAGATGTTTCTCGAAAGAAACAATGGACCAAGGTCTCACGGCCTCTTAAACGCAAGTCGGTCCCTTCCGCACAAGTCCAACGGCCCAGTTGTAGCCACTGGGTCAGTTCGGACTCGCTGCAGTCTTCCGATGACTGCACACCTCCTAAGAGAGGCAAAGCGGTAACGCATCAGGCATTAACACCGTCTGTTGCCGCACCTGCTACTGTAGACCCTAAGTGGTCTTTGCTGCAGACGCAGTTAACGTCATTAATGCAGGACTTTCGTGCGGAGAAGGTTGACGCTGCACCACCCGTTAGCCTACAACCACCCACGGTTGTGCGTCCAGTGGACGCTGAGGCTACCTTCTCCCGCACTCCAGCTGTGAGAGTCCCGCCACCCATGCGCAGTGTACCCTGCCAGCCGCATGTTGACGTTCAGCGACGCATGGAACCCTCCGTTGACGTTCGCGAGTTACAACAACAACCTAAGTTGTTTTGTTTTGACGCGGTGCGTCAACCTCCGCAACCCAGTGTGGTTACCACTACTCGCCCACAGCAGACTAGACAGTCAGGAGTAGATGCTTTGCGCCCCCGCGCTGCTATGGTTGTTGCCAGCTCACAGACTGGCCAACAGTTCCATGACGTTGCGTCCAGTGCAGTCACGCATGCACCCGTGCTGCCGGACTCAGCTGACCAGCCAATTCCTACTCCTTTGCCGCTTCCTCCTCAGTATTCAGACGATGGACTCTCTGATGATGACGACGCTGCACACTTTGACGACCCGCATACGGACATCGACGAACCCAAGACCACGCCTCCCTCCTTGGACTTTAGGAAAGTTCTTGCACTGTTCAAGGAGATGTATCCTGATCAGTTTGTTTCTGCAGCCCCACGCTCTCCTCCATCTGAGTTCGCTTTAGGCACGCAGTCATCCGCGCCTGCCTTTACGAAGCTCGTCCTCGCCCGCTCGTCTAAGAGAGCTTTAAGAGTGTTGGGAGAATGGATGCAGTCCAAAAAGCACCTTGGGAAGACAGCATTCTTGTTTCCCCCTGCGAAACTCGCTTCCAGATCGAGCGTCTGGTATGCCACGGGAGAAGTTCTCGGCTTGGGAGTTCCTGCCTCTGCCCAGGGCGACTTCTCAAGTCTAGTAGACTCTCCCCGCAGGCTAGCCATGAGACGCTCCAAGATTTGTTGGACTCCTTCAGACTTAGACCATCTGATGAAAGGAGTGTTCAGAGCCTTCGAGGTTTTTAACTTTTTGGATTGGTGTTTGGGAGCGTTGAGCAGGAAGACCTCCCCTTCTGACAAGGAAACTTCCATGCTCATTATGTCCTGCATGGACAAGGCCATACGGGACGGTTCCAGTGAGCTTGCGGCTTCGTTCGTTTTCGGGGTCCTCAAGAAACGGGAGAACCTTTGCTCCTTCTTGTCAGCTGGAGTAACACAATGTCAGAGATCGGAACTTATGTTTGCTCCTCTCTCAAAGTGCCTTTTCCCAGAGGAGTTGATAAAGGAGATTGCTGCCTCCTTGATTCAAAAAGACACGCATGACCTGGTTGCGTCATCTGCCCGCAAAGCCACCCCTTTGCCTACCGTGTCTAGACCCATGATGGACACTCCAGCGTCCAGATTTATTCCGCCCTTTTGTGGCAGAGCCTCCAGCAGAGGAGGTGCTCGTGCCGAAGGGAGACGTGGGATTAAGAAGAAAGGTACCAAGTCCTTTAAAGGCAGAGTCTGACTGCCACCTTCTTCAGACAGCAGTGGGAGCCAGACTCAAGAACTACTGGCAGTCCTGGGAGAACAGGGGCGCAGATGCACAATCTGTGAAGTTGCTCAGAGAAGGGTACAAGATCCCGTTTGTGCGCAAACCCCCTCTAGCAACGTCTCCCATCGACCTCTCTCCCAGGTACAGAGAGGAGGACAAGAGACTAGCTTTGAAGCAAGAGGTGTCTCTCTTACTAGAAAAGGGAGCGGTAGTCAAAAGTCCGGGACCATCAATCCCCGGGCTTCTACAACCGTCTCTTCTTAGTGGTAAAGAAGACAGGAGGGTGGAGACCGGTGCTAGACGTCAGTGCTCTGAATGTCTTTGTCACAAAGCAGACGTTCGCCATGGAGACGACAAAGTCTGTTCTAGCAGCGGTCAGGAAGGAAGACTGGATGGTCTCTTTAGACCTAAAGGACGCTTACTTTCACGTCCCCATCCACCCAGATTCCCAACCTTTTCTAAGGTTCGTTTACGGGAAGGTTGTCTACCAATTTCAAGCCCTGTGCTTTGCCTAAGCACGGCGCCTCTTGTCTTTATGAAACTGATGAGGAATATTGCCAAATTCCTGCATTTAGCGGACATCAGAGCCTCCCTCTATTTGGACGACTGGCTTCTAAGAGCTTCTTCCAGTCGTCGCTGTCTGGAGAATCTAAAGTGGACTCTAGATCTGACCAAGGAATTGGGTCTCCTGGTCAATATGGAAAAGTCCCAACTGGTCCCATCCCAAACTATAGTGTACTTAGGGATGGAGATTCACAGTCAAGCTTTTCGGGCTTTTCCGTCGGCCCCCAGAACAAGTCAAGCCCAAGGATGCATCCAAGACATGCTAAAGAAGGACCGATGTTCAGTCAGACAGTGGATGAGTCTGATAGGGACGCTTTCATCCCTGGACCAGTTCATTGCGTTAGGGAGACTGCACCTCCGTCCCCTTCAATTTCACCTAGCTGTTCACTGGAGAAGGACAAGACGCTAGAAGCGGTCTCGATCCCCATTTCCGAGAAGATGAAGTCATCACTGACTTGGTGGAAGGACAACATCTACCTCAGAGAGGGTCTGCCCCTGGCTGTTCAGACCCCCAACCACGTTCTCTTCTCGGACGCATCGGACACGGGCTGGGGTGCGACATTAGACGGTCGGGAATGCTCGGGAACTTGGAACTCGAATCAAAGAACGTTACATATCAACTGCAAGGAGCTACTGGCAGTTCATCTGGCCTTGAAAAGCTTCAAGTCCCTCCTTCTAGGCAAGGTGGTGGAGGTGAACTCAGACAACACCACGGCCTTGGCGTACATCTCCAAGCAAGGAGGGACCCATTCTATGACGTTGTACGAGATCGCAAGGGACCTCCTCACCTGGTCAAGAGATCTAAACCTGTCTCTAGTAACGAGGTTCATTCAAGGCAACATGAATGTCATGGCGGACTGCCTCAGTCGGAAGGGTCAAATCATCCCAACAGAATGGACCCTACACAAGAATGTGTGCAAGAGACTATGGGCCACATGGGGCCAACCTACCATAGATCTCTTTGCAACCTCGATGACCAAGAGGCTCCCAATTTATTGCTCGCCAATCCCGGACCCAGCAGCAGTTCATATAGATGCTTTTCTACTGGATTGGTCCCATCTAGACCTTTATGCATTCCCCCCGTTCAAGATTGTCAACAAGGTACTGCAGAAGTTCGCCTCTCACGAAGGGACAAGGTTGACGTTAGTTGCTCCCCTCTGGCCCGCGAGAGAATGGTTCACCGAGGTACTTCAATGGCTGGTGGACGTTCCCAGAACTCTTCCTCTAAGAGTGGACCTTCTACGTCAGCCACACGTAAAGAAGGTACACCCAAGCCTCCACGCTCTTCGTCTGACTGCCTTCAGACTATCGAAAGACTCTCGAGAGCTAGAGGCTTTTCGAAGGAGGCAGCCAGGGCGATTGCTAGAGCAAGGAGGACATCCACTCTTAGAGTCTACCAATCGAAGTGGGAAGTCTTCCGAAGCTGGTGCAAGTCGGTATCAGTATTCTCAACCAGTACCTCTGTAACCCAAATAGCTGACTTCCTATTATACCTGAGGAAGGAAAGATCTCTTTCAGCTCCCACGATCAAAGGTTACAGAAACATGTTGGCAGCAGTCTTCCGTCACAGAGGCTTAGATCTTTCTAACAACAAAGATCTACAGGACCTCCTTAAGTCTTTTGAGACCTCGAAGGAGCGTCGTTTGGCCACACCAGGTTGGAATTTAGACGTGGTACTAAGATTCCTTATGTCAGAAAGGTTCGAGCCACTACAATCAGCCTCCTTTAAAGATCTCACTTTAAAGACTCTTTTCCTCGTCTGCTTAGCAACAGCTAAAAGAGTCAGTGAGATACACGCCTTCAGCAGGAACATCGGATTTTCATCTGAAACGGCTACATGTTCTTTACAGCTTGGTTTTCTAGCCAAAAACGAACTACCTTCTCGTCCTTGGCCGAAATCGTTCGATATTCCAAGCCTTTCTAATTTGGTTGGAAATGAACTAGAAAGAGTCTTATGCCCTGTTAGAGCTCTTAAGTTCTATTTAAGACGAACTAAACCTTTACGAGGACAGTCAGAAGCTTTATGGTGTGCTATTAAGAAACCTTCTTTACCTATGTCAAAGAATGCAGTTTCCTATTATATCAGACTGTTGATACGAGAAGCTCATTCCCATCTGAATGAGGAAGATCATGCTTTGCTGAAGGTAAGGACACATGAAGTTAGAGCTGTCGCAACTTCAGTGGCCTTTAAACAAAATAGATCTCTGCAGAGTATAATGGACGCAACCTATTGGAGAAGCAAGTCAGTGTTCGCGTCTTTTTATCTTAAAGATGTCCAGTCTCTTTACGAGAACTGCTACACCCTGGGACCATTCGTAGCAGCGAGTGCAGTAGTGGGTGAGGGCTCAACCACTACATTCCCCTAATTCCATAACCTTTTTAATCTTTCTCTTGAAATGTTTTTTTATTGTTGTTTTTTGGGTTGTCTGGAAGGCTAAGAAGCCTTTCGCATCCTGGTTGATTTGGCGGGTGGTCAAATTCTTTTCTTGAGAAGCGCCTAGATTAAAGGTTTTGATGAGGTCCTTTAGTATGGGTTGCAACCCTTGATACTTCAGCTCCTAGGAGTCGCTCAGCATCCTAAGAGGATCGCGAGGCTCAGTAAGGAAGACGTACTTAAAAAGGCAGAGTAATTGTTCAAGTCGACTTCCTTACCAGGTACTTATTTATTTTATGTTTGTTATTTTGAATAACTACTAAAATGAAATACAAAATACTTAGCTCATAATAATGTAAACAAGTAATGCTGGTCTCTACCCACCCCCCTGGGTGTGAATCAGCTTATATAATCACCGGCTAAGTTTAATATTGAAAAATTTTATTTTTATTAATAAAATAAATTTTTGAATATACTTACCCGGTGATTATATATTAAAGGACCCTCCCTTCCTCCCCAATAGAGACCCAGTGGACCGAGGAGAAAATTGGTTCTTTGTTTACATGGAGTACTAAGTACCTGCTCGACAGATGGCGCTGTTGATGTACACCCCCTCCTGCATAGCGATCGCTGGCGTATTTTGAACGTAGAGTTTTTCTGTCGGGCAGCAGAGCTGCAGCTTATATAATCACCGGGTAAGTATATTCAAAAATTTATTTTATTAATAAAAATAACATTTTTATGCTATCTACACTATATTCACATTTTAGGAAGAGGAAATAATTAGGATTTTACTATTTATTTTTCATACAAATTACGAAAGTAGACAAAATATTGGAAGCATGCTGTATCAGTAAAGTAGCACCATCTCTCATGATGTGGAAAACTGTGCAGACAGTACATAACTTCTTGAGGGCTTCAGTTAATATGGTTGAGTTCTGTGGAAAGAAAAAAAAAGTTATTAATCAGTTGGTCAGCATTGTGCTTATATCCAATTTGTGCAAAATATGTAAAGTAGAGATCAAGGCAAGAGAAAGAAGACAACAGAAACTAAATTTCATTTCATTACTATTAAGAGTACATCATGGTAGCTGCCTATGTGTGCAGAATTGAATTAAGACAATAAGGTTAGGAAAGTAGTAAGAGTCTGTGGAAAGGCATGTAAAGGTTTATGAAAGGATTCAGTGAGACAATAACTCGACTCAAAGCCCAGATTCCAAACTTGGTAACCACAGAAGATCAAGTTCCAATAATATAATCATGAGAATCACATGGCTATCAAGGAGTTTAACAAGGCATGGATAAGCTTGCAGTCAGTATGTTATGTCATTGTAGAGTAACAAAGCAAATTCATGGACAGGTTATTGGTGCTTTACTGCTTGTCAAAAGTCATTTGTCAAACCTGGCAGGATGAAAGTAGGTTGTACACAGCATCAAAAGCTCTCTCATCCTTGTGCACCTAGTATTTAAGTGCCATATTTAATTTTGGATTGCTACATTACACATATTCGGACAGTACTAATGTCTTTCTTATTAACATCCCAATTTGAGCATTATAGGGCTAAGGAATATCTCATTGCTAGTGCTTGCAAGTCTTTGCCATCTGAATCTATGATCACACTAACATCCTCAACAAACAGATATCTGCATTGGCAATGTTTCTTTAACATTGTACAACTCCTTTAAAATTTTAGATAATTCTTGATTGCAAATTATATTTTTATAAACTCATTCGCCTGTTTCTTCAATTACATAAAATATTGGCCTATTGAGAGTCTTTGAGACTATTAGTGATCAGTCTTCCTTATTTCCAGTTTTGTTCTCCTGCCTGGTTTTGAACTGCTGACTCTCATCTTGATTTGTTGGACAAAAACTCTCATCTTGATTTGTTGGACAAAAACTTGTGGTCTATTAAATTTCTTATTCCTGACCTTGATATTAATCTACAACATTATCGGTCAGTTAGTTTTATGCATTTTGCATAAGATTTTCACAATTCTAATCATCCTTTGCGTTCAGAACTTCCCAGACTGTGCCATCTTGTATGTAGTACTAGGTTGGCAGTTAGTTCTAAGTCTTGCCTCCTCCATTATAAGACATACTAAGTGTTGCCTTCTCCATTATAAGACATACTAAGTGTTACCTTCTCCATTATAAGACATACTGCACAGTATTCTAGAAGTTTTATTCCAGCTGTGACCAGATTGAGGAATAATCTTCCTAATCAGGCAGTTGAAATGCCTTTCAGTCTCAGTTCTCAGTGGGGAACAAGTATAGCTCAGCCTTGAGCCAAGTCTTTATAAAAGCTGAAGGGCCTGGAGCTCTCAATGCTCATATGGAGTTTTGAACAGTTCTGCCCTCCAAGAGAATTCAGACCTCCCACTTGAGACATCAACAAAGTCCTCAGCTCTATGAAGAAAACCCCATATAAACCCTTTAGTTTTCTTGTTGCCCTGGTCTTGGCTAAACAAGTAGACAATATTCACAGCTTGTCACATATTGTTTTTCATACCAAGATTTGGAGTAAAGTTAGTTTTCCTTTGTTCGTAGCCAAGACTTTGGACCGTGGCGTCCATGACTCCAAGTTTGAGAGCTTTTCCTGCTCATCACTCCAAGAGGCAACTAATGATCTGGATATGTTTAACCCTTCAGACAAGAAGTCCAAAACCTGTTCATCGGTACAGGGAGAGGCAAGAGGAAAGTCTAAGAACATCAACTCCTTCAGGCTTTAAAGCAAGCTTAATAGAGCGCAAGCTCATTTGGTAATTAAATAACTACAGTAGCCTTCAAGAGGAACCTGTCAGTAGGGAAAGTCTTGGCGATGAGTCTGGCAGCACCAGACAACCTTCACAACACAACCTAAGGGAATGTACCCACCAGTCTTTTTATAGTTTCCCTAGGACCTGTGGTAGCTGCTCAGCAGGTTTTATAGCATATTTAGCTCCCTCATAGGACAAGAAACAACTCGTCTAGGATAACGGTTGAAACATCAGGATAGGATTAGAGCAAGAATGTCTGGCCTTTTTTCCTCTTCTCTTTTCCCCTTACGTGGGGCGTAGTGGTCGAACCATTATGTTGTTGGAATGGACATTGATGCAGATAAGCTACCATACTGAGCATATCCTATTTATTTAAAAGTTGTCCCCCCTCATCCTTGTGATGAGGGGGAGGATGGATATAAATGTAAACCCATCACTCTATATTATCTTGAAATTTCAACATTATATCCAGTAGTGATATAGGTTCCACCATTGACTGTCTAACGGTTGAAGCCTAATCTATCAACTAAGCACTGTTAGGTCAGTAAGTCTGGATTGGATTCGGCACTTACAGCAAATCTTCAGATCTGAGTGTCGCTACATCCCAGGATTTTACGCTAGTCAGTTTAGAAAAAAAAAAAAAAAAACACACACACACACACACACACAACAACTTCCTCCCGCCTAGGGAGGATAAGTTTCCTATTAAAGGATGAAGGATTGTAATTTTGTAGAAACAAATTGCAAATTTAAAAAACATTTTGTATTTTTCCCAACTACTGTATGTCCTTCAACTAACATTCTGCCTAATCTACCCTGCATTATAAGGCTCAACACTAAGCAGTACATATTCAAGAAATTTTATTCCACCTGTGACCAGATTGTGGAATGGTCTTCCTAATCAAGCAGTTGAATCAGTGGAACTTCAGAAATTCAAACTTACAGCAAATGTTTTTATGTTGAACTGGCTAACATGTCACCCTTCATATATATATATGGTAGATCTATTTTGATGTTCCTGATCTTAAGGTATTTTATGTTCATCATTCATTACTTCTTATATAGTTTATTTCCTTAATACCTTTCCTCACTGGGCTATCTTTCCCTGATGGAGTCCTAGGGCTTATAGCATTCTGCTTTTCTAATTAGGGATTAAGTTTCGCTAGTAATAATAATAAAAGATCCTAGGCAGAGGTCAAAATGGCTACTCGGTGAGCTGGCAAGGGGATTAGGCTTCCCCGCCGCCTGGTAGTAACTACCAACACCTCGTTATAAATGTTAAAAGCAGAGTTCTAGCTTCACTGAAATCATACTCCAATTAACAAACTTAGGTTTGTATAGTTTGGAAAAATACAAATTAGTTTTTTAATTTGTGATTTTAATCAAGATTTATACCAAGGTGCCACTATAGCTCTTTATTTTTCTGTGCTAATTATTTCAATTCATGTTGTTAAACAGCAGTTATTGGCAATTCTGTGAAGTAATTCTGATATTTATTATAATTTTCTTTAAATATACAACTTGAACATAACTTCTTTGCCCTTGGGGCTTGATGAGGCAAAATGTATACTGTAGTGCTAATATTTTGTTAGAGCTGGCAGTGGAATACTTTAAGGTACTGTACCATTATCACTTTCAGGTTGCATGGAAAACATACTATAACTAGTAATACTGTAAGAGTTTTATGTTATACTTTTACACAGTATATTTATGTACGGTAATGCACTATTTTTAATATGAACTTGTTCTTTCCAGAGGAACGCACGTTACGCATTGCAACCAGTTTGAATAATGTTGACACAGTTGAGCAATTGCTGAGGGAAGGTGTGAACCCAAGAGTTACAGATGAAAAAGAAAGATCACCACTTCACGTAGCTGCATCCAAAGGATACACTGATATTGTGAGGTAAAGTGGAGAAACTGTAAACTATAAATATTTTTGGATGTCTTTAGTGGAGGAAATTTATTAATTAATTGCCAAATTAATTAATTTTTCATTAAGTGTAGTGTAGTGGAAGCAGATGTACGTCAGAGAGTGAATGAAGGATGCAAAGTGTTGGGGGCAGTTAAGGGAGTAGTTAAAGATAGAGGGTTGGGCATGATTGTAGAGTTCTGTATGAGAAAGGGATTGTAAGAACTGTGATGTATGGATCGGAGTTGTGGGGAATGAAAGTGATGGAGAAACAGAAATTGAATGTGTTTGAGATGAAATGTCTAAGGAGTATGGCTGGTGTATCTCGAGTAGATGGGGCTAGGAACGAAGTAGTGAGGGTGAGAACGGGTGTAAGAAATGAGTTAGCAGCTAGAGTAAATATGAGTATTTTGAGGTGGTTTGGCCATGTTGAGAGAATGGAAAATGGCTGTCTGCTAAAGAAGGTGATGAATGCAAGAGTTGATGGGAGAAGTACAAGAGGAAGGCCAAGGTTTGGGTGGATGGATGGAGTGAAGGAAGCTCTGGGTGATAGGAGGATAGATGTGAGAGAGGCAAGAGAGCGTCCTAGAAAGAGGAATGAATGGCGAGCAATTGTGACGCAGTTCTGGTAGGCTCTGCTGCTTCCTCCGGTGCCTTGGAAGACCGCGGAGGTTGCAGCAGTAGGGGATTCAGCGTTATGAAGCTTCATCTGTGGTGGATAACGGGGGAGGGTGGGCTGTGGCATCCCTAGCAGTACCAGCCGAACTCGGTTGAGTCCCTTGTCAGGCTGGGAGGAATGTAGAGAGGAGAGGTCCCCTTTTCTGTTTCATTTGTTTGATGTCTGCTACCCCCCAAAATTGGGGGAAGTGCCTGGATATATGTATGTATTTAATTTGAAGATTTAGTAGAAAATTTTTAATTCCGGTTATACTTCCTTTTTTACATGAAAAATAAGTTTTAAACACATAACTTACCCGGTAGTTATATATATATAGCTTACGTCCCTGACGTCACGGTAGAAATTTCAAAACTCGCGCCAATCGCCGATTGGGTAGCCAGTTGTACCACCTGCGCGCCCTCCAGCGAGGTACCTGGAACTATTCCATGATTCCTCAGATCTTCCCTGCCGCCGCAACCGGCGACATCGTTGGATATTTCTACCCGCTATTTACCTGATTTATTGCAGTTTACTTTGGTGATGTACAATAATTTGGTTTGGACTCTAGCTTGTTTGGATTTTCTTTTGGATATGCTTGAATTACTTTTGGATTTTGATATTTTGACCCTTGCTTGTTGATCTCTCTTATATATATTCAAAATGGCCACCCCCCTTTAAATTTTATAATGTGTCAGTGGGTTTAAGACCCGGCTTGCTAAGGCCTCTATTGATCCCCATTCTCTCTGCGTTAAATGCAGAGGTAAAGCATGTGAGTTGGGTGATCATCGTGACGAATGCATTCTTTTATCTGAGAGTGAGTGGCTTGAGTTTGACCGCTATACTCGTAATCTAGAGAGAGATAGGCTGAGACAAAGTTCTTCTCGTTCTTCCATAGACTTTTCCTCTTCCCGTGTCACCGAACCTATTCCTTCCCTTGTAGTGGTAGTTTCAGATCCCACTACTGTTACTGCTAATGAGCCTACGCTAAAGGATATGATGGTGGGTATTCAAGCTTTGGGCGCGAGGGTTGAATCGCTCGCTGCGGACAGAACGCAATTGATGTCCGATGTGAAACAGTTAAAATGTGACAGTGCTAAAAGTGCAGTGAATTTATTTAGTGCAGTGGAGAGTGCGCCTGCTCGGGCCTGTCGTTCTCATAGTCTTAGACCTCTTCCAAGCTCCCCAACCCCTGGGAGAAGGAATGTCGAACGACGAAAGTAAACGAGAGGCTTTAGCTCCCGAGCAGACGTCCCCTCGAGCATGCCTGTTGACGTTTCCCAGGACGTTCGCCCTCACCATAGGAAAGGTGAGGTAACAGTGGTTTCATCATCCTCGGATGACGCAGTATCTAAACGGGGCTGGCGTCAAGCTTCCAGACCTCATAAGAGGAAGATGGACAAAGTCGACCAGCGTCCTACCATGACACCGCAAGCTCCTGGTTGTAGCCATTGGAGTAGTCCGGAGCATTTTCCTTCTTCTGAAGAGAGCTGTCCTGCCTAACGTCCTTCGAGGACGTCAGATTCTGTCAAGAGACGTCCAGCTCTTCCAGTTGCTGGTCAGTTGTCTGAACCGGGCATGACCTCGGTTCATGCTCCTCCTCCGCCGTTAGACTGGTTATCGACCTATGGACGCTCTGAGTGGCATGGATAGCGAACTCGTGATAGACATCAATCTCCTGTATCACAACGAGTTGACCCGAATTTTAATATACTACAAGAGATGCAACAGCGACTCTCTTCGTTCATGCAAACTTATCAATCTACGGACAATAAAAGAGTAGCATGCCTGGATCCTGAACGTCAGGAAGCTTCTCTTCTGGACGTCAAGCGGTGTAAGGCTGTTTGTCGAGAGGTTCTTAGCGACGAACATCTTTACATCTCCCCTGTTAAATGTCGTGAGTCTGTTCCTCATAAGGAAAGCGGACATAATCTTGATCCCGAATGTCAAGCAACCAAAAGTGACGCCAGGCGTCAAGCGGCCAGACATGACATCAAGCGTTCACAGAACGAGGCGCCGAGCGTCCTACTAAATGTGACGTTGAACGTCCTGCAGAAAGTGATTTCGAGCGTCCAGCAAAATGTGGTGTTGAGAGTCCAGCTAGACACGACGTCGAGCGTCCAACAGAGCGAGGCGCCGAGCGAACTATTAAACGTGACGTGCAGGACGTGGTCTCGAGCGTCCAGGAAAACGTGACGTCGAGCATCCAGCTAGACGTGATGTCGAGCGTCCAGCAAGACGTGACTTCGAACGTCCAGCGAGATGTGATGTCGAGCGTCAAGCGCCAAACTGAATGTGACATCGAGCATCGATCGACTTTACGTGATGCCGGGAGTCAAGAAGTGAGGCATGACATAGAGCATGAGAGCCTCGGACTTCGTGATGACACTAGTCAAAGCGGATGTTGAGATCAAGAATGCCTTAGTTCCGATTGCTTTGATCGCGAGCGTTTTACCGAGCGTCAAGCATTATGTCAACAAGGCGACAGACGCGATGATCTGGGGTCTCTAGACGCCAGAAGTCAGAACTTTAATGAAATGTACCCTGATAAGCACAACGTCGCTACTCCCGTTAGGGCTTTGTCAGAGGAAGACATTGATGATCACCTTTCCCCTGTTGAATTGTTTGAGGAGTTATCAGAAGGAGAAGATTCTAAGTCTTTTCATCCTTCAGTGGATCTTAAAATACTCATGAAAGTTTTTAACGACGAGTTTCCAGATTCTTTTGTGCCCGTTGCTCCACGTTCGCCACCCTCAGAATTCACGCTAGGGAAGGCGTCGAAGAAGTCTCTCTTTACCAAGATGGTTCTGTCACGGTCATCAAAGAGAGCTCTAAGGCTGATGGGAGACTAGATGGAGTCTAAGAAGGACCAAGGAAAGACAGATTTTGCTTTTCCTCCGACTAGACTGGCATCTAGATCTAGTATCTGGTATGAGACGGGAGAAGTTCTCGACTTGGGAGTTCCTGCCTCTGCCCAAGGAGATTTTTCAAGCCTAGTAGTCGCTCCCCGTCGGTCGGCCATGAGAAAGACCAAGATTCTCTGGTCTACTTCGGAATTGGATCATCTTCTTAAAGGCGTCTTTAGAGACTTCAAGGTGTTTAATTTCTTCGACTAGACTCTGGGAGCCTTGGGGAAGAAGGTTTCTGCCCTTAAAGATGGTGACACTGCTAGTCTAATCCACATCATGTCCTGTAAGATAAAGTGTTACAAGACTGTTCTAATGAGTTGGCAGCGCTTTTCTCAGCAGGGATCCTTAAGAAAAGAGCTCAGATGTGTTCGTTTCTGTCTCTTGGGGTTACTCCCTTTCAGAAATCAGAATTGCTATATGCACCTCTGTCTCCTCAAGAATTGATTAGAGAGATTTCATCCACGTTAACCCAGAAGGCCACTCAAGATTTGGTTTCAAAGACGGCAAGAAAGGTTTTACCATCCTCCTTCTCTAGCCGCAAACCAAAGGAAGAAACGCCATTCCCTAAATTTTCTCAGCCCTTTCAGGGGAAGACTTCCAGCAGGGGTAGCTCCAGGCCCGATGGAAGGAGAGCAAACAGGAGAGGATTCATAACAGGGTGAAGCAGAGTCTGATTGCTTTCGCCTCCAGGCAGTGGGAGCCAGACTACACAACTTCTGGCGAGCTTGGGAGAGGAGAGGAGCAGACCTTTGGTCAGTACAACTTCTGAAGGAGGGTTATAAAATCCCTTTTATAGGGAAACCTCCTTTAGCTTTAGCTCCAATAGATCTCTCTCCCAGATACAGAGAGGAGTCAAAGAGGCAAGCTTTACGACTCCAAGTGTCTCTCTTGTTGGAGAAGGGGGCCATAGAGAGGGTGTGAGACTTACGGTCACCAGGCTTCTACAACCGGTTATTCTTGGTTCCCAAGAACTCTGGGGGATGGCATCCAGTACTGGACGTAAGTGCACTCAACATGTTAGTCCAGAAGACGAAGTTCTCCATGGAGACATCAAAGTCAATCCTTGCAGTAGTAAGAAAGGGCAACTGGATGGTCTCATTAGACCTCCAGGACACTTACTTTCACATCCCCATTCATTCGAGCTTCAAGCATTATCTGAGGTTTGCTTTCAAGGAGGAAGTGTTTCAGTTTCGAGCCCTGTGTTTCGGTCTCGGCACCACCCCTCAAATATTCACGAAACTAATGCTCAATGTAGCAAGAATATTGCACTCCAGGGGCATCAGAGCCTCCCTGTATCTAGACAATTGGTTTCTCAGAGCTCATACTTACGATTGCTGCCTGAAGGATCTTCAGATAACTTTGAGACTAACAGAAGAATTGGGTCTTCTTGTCAACAGAGACAAATCTCTTCTGGCACCATCACAAAAGATACTTTATTTGGGGATGGTGATTCAGAGTGGAGTTTTTCGGGCTTTTCCGTCTCTCTTAAGGACGGAGCAAGCCATCTTGAAACTGCAATCTTTTCTAAAGAAGCAGAAGTGTTCTGCGAGGAAGTGGATGAGTCTGTTGGGAACCTTCTCCTCGTTGGAACAGTTTGTTTCCCTAGGAAGGCTGAATCTTCGTCCTTTCCAATTCCACCTCAATCATCATTGGAACAAGGAGAAAGATCTAGAGACGATGTGCATTCCCATTACGGAATCCATAAGAAGTTACCTTCAGTGGTGGAACGATCCAGACAGGTTTCAAGTAGGTCTCCCCTTAGAACAGAAGAACCCAGACCTTGTGTTGTGTTACGACGCCACGGACTCGGGGTGGGGAGCAACATAGGGCAAGTTGGTAGTTTCCGGGTTGTAGACAGAGGATCAGAAGAGCTTCCACATCAACCAAAAGGAAGTGTTAGCAGTCCTGTTGGCCCTCAGAAGCTTCGAAGGGTCAGTTTTGAACAAAGTGGTACAGGCCAATGCCGACAATACCACAGCATTGGCTTACATTGCCAAGCAAGGCGGAACCCACTCGATGTCCCTTTACAAGACTGCGAGGAATCCTCTCATCTGGGCAAAGGAAAAGAATGTAATCCTTGTAACAAGGTTTATTCAGGGGGAGAAGAACATGATGGCGGACAGCCTCAGCAGGAGAGATCAAGTTCTGTCCACAGAATGGACACTCCATCAAGAAGTCTGCAAGAACCTGTGGCAATATTGGGGTCGCCCTTGCATAGACCTATTCGCGACCTCGAAGACAAAGAGGCTAGAGACTTATTGCTCCCCAGTGCCAGATCTCGAAGCAGTCCACATAGATGCTTTCCTGTTAGACTATACCAATCTGGACGTGTACGCTTTTCCACCGTTCAAAATCCTTTATAAAGTGATACAAAAGTTTGTGTCACACGAAGGGACCAGAATGACTCTAGTGGCCCCCTTTTGGCCCTCAAGAGAATGGTTCACAGAGGTACTGGAATGGATGGTGGACTCTCCAAGAAGCCTTCCATTAAGAGTAGATTTACTAAGACAACCCCACTTGGAAAGGTAGCATCAAAGTCTCCAAAATCTTCATCTAACTACCTTCAGACTATCGAAAAACTCACAAGAGCTAGAGGTTTTTCGAAGGAGGCAGCTAGGGCTATTGCAAGAGCAAGAAGGACTTTGACCATCAGGGTTTATCAATCTGAGTGGGAGGTTTTTAGAGAAGGGTGCAGAGTCAACTCTGTTTCCTCATCCAGTACCTCCATAGCTCAAATTGCTGACTTCCTGTTATACCTTCAAAGGAAGCGCAATTTTTCATCCTCTTCCATTAAGGGATACAGGAGTAGGAGTATGTTAACGATTGTATTCAGGCACAGAAACTTGAACCTTTCGAATGATAAAGATCTAAAGGAACTTCTCAAATTGTTTGAAACTTCAAAGCAACGGCACCAGGATTCACCAGCTTGGAATCTGGATATAGTCCTGAAGTTCCTTATGAGTGACACATTTGAGCCCTTGCATTCAACTTCCTTTAAGGACCTTACGATGAAGACTATTTTTGGTTAGTCTAGCAACAGCTAAAAGAGTCAGTGAAATCCATGCGTTTAGTAAAAACGTTGACTTTCGAGATAACAAAGCTATCTGCTCATTGCTGTTAGGCTTTCTCGCCAAGAATGAACGCCCTTCTCAACCTTGGCCCAAGGCTTTTGAGATTTTGAATCTTTCGGATGCATTTGGCGAGGAGTTGGAGAGAGTCCTGTGCCCGGTAAGAGCCCTGAAGTTCTACCTGGACAGAACGAAAGAGTTGCGAGGCAAGTCAGAAGCTCTTTGGTGCTTGGTCAAGAAGCCCTCGTTACAGATGTCAAAGAATGCCCTTTCATTCTTCATCAGACTTTTAATGAGAGGCTCATGCACATTGCAGTGAGGCAGACCTAAAGCTTTTAAAGGTCAAATCACATGAAGTTAGAGCTGTAGCAACTACAGTGGCCTTCAAACAGAATAGATCGTTGCAGAGCATTATGGACACAACCTTTTGGAGGAGTAAATCTGTGTTCGCTTCACACTATTTGAAATGTGTCCAGACTCTTTATGAGGACTGCTACACTCTGGGACCATTCGTAGCAGCGATTGCAGTAGTGGGGGAAGGATCCACCACTACATTCCCATAATCCTAATAGCTTTTTCTTCTCTATGAACTTTTATTTGTTTTTACGGTTGTTTGTGGACATTGTGACAGTCTTCTGCAATCATTGATTTAGTCAGGTGGTCAATTCTGTTTTCTTGAGAGTGCCCGGAACTAGGTATTAGAGGAGGTCCTGTCACATAGAGGTATGTACACCGGTTTGACAGCTCTAGAGGTCTTCAGCTCCCTGGGAGGATTGCTGGATCTCATAACGAAAGCGGACATAATGAGGCAGAGAATCATTGAGGAATCATGGAATGGTTCCAGGTACCTCGCTGGAGGGCGCCCAGGTGGTACACCTGGCTACCAAATCGGCGATTGGCGCAAGTTTTGAAATTTCTCCCGTGACGTCAGGGACGTAAGCTATATATATATAACTACCGGGTAAGTATGTTCAAAATTTATTTTATAATGAAAATATCATTTTACTTTGCAGACTATTGCTTCAGTATGGAGCTGATCCAAATCAGCGGGATGCCATAGGAAATACAGCCTTACATTTAGCAGCTTGCACTTCCCATATTGATACTGTGACGTTATTGCTAAGAGCAGGTCAGTAAGATGGTGCTAACTTTATTAGCTAAACATGAATAAGAATTCTTTTAGTGAGTAAAAACTTATTAGTCATTACAAATTTCAACAATAAACTCTATTCTAAAAGTAAAATGGTAAATCCGTTATTTTTTTTTTTTTATGAGACATTTCTTATATATAAAGCCATAATCATAAACTTCCTTATTTCTATGAGGGAAATTGTATTCTCACAAACCTGTTATAGCAGGAAACGAACCTATGCCATGACCCTCATCTAACATTGCATCATCCCCTATACTTATATGCAAAGTAAAATTAAACAATTAGTATGGGGAAGGTTTTTGTCGATCTCATCATGATTAATGGGTTTGTGTGACAAACATGTTTTGTGTTATATATATTTAATATTCATAAGCTGCATTAATTACTGTTGAGTTTGGTGGCTTACGTCTAAATTTAGAAATGAAGATGAATAAGATCAGAAGTCAGTCATCTTATTCTGTGCATTTGGCAATATTGAATGTAGAGACTATGGGACAACATGAAAGTAATGGTTTGTACTTAGCATAATAAAATTACCCATAAAACTAACTTCTTCCTGCACACTTTGTTCTTGATAAAGTCCTCTAGGGATACAATTCCAGAGGCATTGCCAAAGTTGATAATTAAGTGAAGAGCAATATATCGAGTTCCCACAGTTTTCCCGTTTAGGAGAATAAGGCATAAGAACTGTCAGTCCTATAACAAAAAGTCTGCTAAATGTTTCAATTACCTTCTCAAGCTAAAAACTTTAGTGTGTTTGTGGCACTTATAAATTCTTTCCTAAATTTAGAATGGCAAAATACTACAAGTTACACTTATCTGGAGTCCAATGTACTATAATGGCAAATCATCATAACTCAAGACCATTGTAAATGCTAGTGTACATGCCCCATCAAAATGACAGGTAAATAAATAGATATGCACACATTCTAGGAATATGCTTTTTACCAAATTCCCTCCGTGGTTATTAGATGTGTTTATTAAATTCGATGAGTATAAACATAGCATGTAATTAAAAAGAGGGATCTAAGATTTTAAACAACAGGATAATAACCTCAATATTACATTTAAAAAGCAGACGATTTACTCCAATGAAAATTTACTTTATCAGTTTTTTATTACAGAAATCTTTGTTAGAAGATTTACTCCAATGAAAATTTCCTTTATCAGTTTTTTATTACAGAATTCTTTATTAGAAGAAGCTATGATAGAGCCAAACAAGAGAAATTACTGTAGAGTACATGAATTGATGATATACAGTTTCCAAACTACAGTATAGTTTCTAGCCATCGGAGATAAGTCGAGTAGAATTCCAGAAACAATTATATTTGCTGTTTTGATTTTAAGGGTAATAATCTCTACTAACATGAATGAATCTATGGCTAATCATCAAGAAGTAAAACTAATTTTAGATTTCTTAATATGTTCAGACCATACCGTTTTGTTTTGTGCCTCAACAATTGGTTGTGTTTTTGTTAATTAAAAGAGAAGATAATTTTAGCTTTGTCTTTCATTAAATGATACTGATGGTCAGAAGCAAGTCTGGATTTGTCCTCCAATCTTAGCTCCTTTCTGGAGTCTGATAAGATCGGTTTTGAAATAAGTATCTAATAACATCTACTTAGATACAATGAATTTGCAGCTTGTTTAGAAATTATAACTAGGAATATTCAACTAGAATACAAGAACGAATATTTTTTTTTATTGCATTGCATTTTACTGTAAAGAAATATTTTACGCTTGATATGAATTTACTAAATATAAAAAACACTTTTCCTTGGTAAATTCAATGCATCAATCCCCTAACCTATAAACTTCTTTACTTATTAGCATCATTACTACAGTATAGTGGTTTTTGCAACTTTAGTTGAAAAAATTTTTCAAACAAATTTGTTGAAAAAAATTTATAGTGCAGTTTATTTTAGCTTCTATAAGATGTTGAATAATCATCAGCTGTGAGACATTTTCAACACTCAAGTGCAGGGTTTAACAAAGTGTGTTTAATAATACTTCCCTTTTTTGGTCAATTATTAGAAGCTTATGCCATAAAACATATGCTACGTTGAGGGACTAAACATTTGATATGGTATGCTGTGGTTACCATTTACAATTTCTTTCTACTTCCCCAGGCACAAATGTAAGACAAGCAGATAATCAGGGATACTCTCCTTTGCACCTAGCACGATCAAAGCTGAGAAATCTTCAGAGGGATAGTAATTCCTCCTCACAAGAAATTAAAAGACAAGTCTATCAGGTTGGTGGGTTTTTTAAAGTTGCTCCCATTTTCTGTAGGCTTTCTATCAAATCTATATATCAAAATGCTCTGTAGTGGTAAAAATTCTGAGTAAACTGTTTCTGTTACGCAAAAGATGTTTATGTACAAACCTATTTATTATATGTTGCCTAAAGTATTGAAGCCAACATTATCCCTCCTCTTGATACCACAAGTCAGTGGTAAATGAATATCAGGAGACTATAAAAATATGAAAATTAATTATTAAAATTTTGTTTATTTTTATGGATATCCCCTGATGTTGATATTGCTGACTTTTGGAGGTGGGGAGCAATTGAAAGAGGGAGAAGGATAAATTGAAGTGCCAGTAATGCAACGAGGATTAGGGTTACCTATCTGGTCTAGGTAACTTGTCTAGAATACTCTAGTGAAAGTAATTAAAAATAGTACTGCAGATTGCCTCTGAACGTTGATCCCGTTAATCTAAATCAAATACTAAATATAACACCATTTGTTCCGACACAGATACTTACCTCGAAACACTTTCTTAGGAGTCACTGGTGGCTCCTCTCTAACGACCAGAGTTTTGCATAGTTTACCCTACTCCCATTCTCTAAGTGACCTGGTAGCGGAAGAGAACGTGACCTGGGGCAATGCCCGAGGTCGGCCATGAGGCTACGCTCTCGACCTAGCCAGTATGTTTTCTGGTCGCGTCGTGTTCACACACACCGCTCCTCAGTTCTCTGTGCGACCCCCTTTGTTTGATTACCACGTGCTTCCCACATGGTCTTGATTCTTTAGCGAGTGTTCAGTGCCTTTACTACGCGCTTTAGCTTTCACCCCCTTGTGCTTTACTAGTGTTTCAGTGCTTTTCCCTTTTCGCGTTCTTGTGTCTTGCGTTCCTTTGTGTTGTGCTATGGAGCATGTTCGCCGTTGTCCTGGGCCTAGAGCCGGTAAGGCGTGTGGGGCTTTCCTGTCCAAGCCTGAGGTAGACCCGCATACGTTGTGTACCTCGTGCAGGGGCAAAGCCTGTTCTTCGTTGGACACGTGTCCCGAATGTGCGGAATGGAGTGAGGTTCAGCGGGTGAAGTTCGGCACCAAGAAGAAGAAGGCGCCGAAGAGATCACCACGGAAGTCAAGCGTATCTTCCCCCGCGACGTTGGCAGGAGAAGGGGCAGGTAGAGTGTATCCTTCATCCCCTACCCAGGTTAGGGGAAGAGGTAAGTCCTTGAAAGGAAAACAGTTGGCGCATCCTTCCCTTGAGAGTGATTGTGCAGGGGAATCTTCTTTTGCTAAGGCAGTGTAGGCGCCTGTAGGTGAGTGTATTGGGGCTCCGAAGGACGTGCCTCTCTCACATGGGGCCGCGTCGCGACGGAGGACCCCATGTGGTCTAATAATGCTTCGTTTTCTTCGCCAGATCCCTGGGTAATCGTTTCAGGGACATCAGCGACGGAGGGCGCCGTCGGCAGAGAAGAATCCCCGCAGGAGGACCCATTGGCGTGGGACTTACCAAGGACGCCTATGAGGTCCCCACTGGACATCGAGGAAGGACTCAGCGAGGCCTTCTCATGCATACTTCGCCCGTTCGCGTGGGTACCGACGAAGCCACCTCTTCAGGATCATCGCACAATTCCTTCTTCGTCAGGGCTGCGGAGGAGCCCCAAGAAGCCAAAGTCGGGTTCAAGGTCTCGATATTGCGAAGAGACCTACTCCTCGGGACGTGACTCGTCTGATTCCTCGAGCAGGGAACGTCGCAGACGCCAGAGGAGGAAGAGGGATCGATCTGTGCGGAGGAACTCCCCCTTCGCGGTCTCCCACACGATCTCGGGGCACGAGAAGCCCCCGCTCCCCTCCATCCAAAAGCAGGAGACCAGACTCGCCGCAAGGGACGTGGGTTTTCGTCCCTAGCAAGAATACGAACGACCTGGCCAGACCCACTAGGGCGACTCCTGAGCGGGCGGGAGACAGTCCTCCTGGAAGGGCCTCCACGTGCCTCGCCAGGGAGTCGCCCGATGAGCGGAGGACCGCGTCTTGCAGGCCTAAGTCCCGTCCGAGAGGCACTCAATCCGCCCAGCGGAGGGAGTCGTCAGCGAGGATTGGCAGCCTCGACAGGCCTCCCTATCGAGAAGATGCACGAGGACGGGCACCTTCGTCTTCCAGCCTTAAGTCCTGTCCGAGAGACACGCAGTCCGCCCAGCGGAGGGAGTCGTCATCGAGGATGGGCAGCCTCGACAGGTCCCCCCATCGTGAAGCTACACGAGGACGGGCATCTCCGTCGAGGGCTCTCACGGAGGAGCCCATCTCGCCCAAAAAGCCCTCGTGGAGGAGAGAAGTGCCGGACGACGATGAGAGAAGGGGCCGAGGGACCCGTCGACACGAAGGTGCCAGTGGACACGCCTCGCCCCATTGTTCGGAGGAAAGAGAAGGCGAGACATCGGCGGGGGAGGACTCTGCTTACTGGAGAGTCCTAGCCATGATGGAACCCGCCCCTCAGGAAGTGGAAACTTGGACCTCTGGCCTGAATAAGTTCTTCAACGCCCCCGCCCAGAAGACATCCTCTCTCTCCCTACCAGAGGCCAGGAATGTGGGAATTGGAAGGGCCCATATCGATAAAGTTATCGTACGTAATAGCGACTCCGCCAGGGGCTATAGTTCGGCTAAACTGTTACAAGGCCTTAAATCGCAGACGAAGTACTACTCCTTAGAGGGCAGGACGAGTGGCCCCTGCATGACGGCGGAGTCCCTTAACATCCTGTGCCAGGGCGTTTTGGACGAGAAGGCAGCCTTGGCGTCCCCATTCTTCTCCCAACCCGAGACAGCTATGATGGAGGAGATGTCCAAGGACCTGGTGAATGTGGCCTGGCTGGATTGGTGGGCCACCACCTTGGTCGGCACCCAGATCCCAACGGACTCAATGGAGCCTGCAAAACGGGAGGCTCTGAACCAGTTGCTGGAGTCGGGTAGCCGAGCACTTAAATTCATGACATTCCAGTCCTTGGCTCTCTCGGCTACCTGGGTTCTGCGTAGAAGAGACGCCCTACTCAAGAATCTTCCGGTCAAGATCCCCGAAAGGGAAGCTCGGGCGTTGAAATATAGCTCCGTCTGGGGAGAAAAATGATTTCCAACGAAGAAGGCGGAGGAAATCAAGGAGAAACTGGCTAAGAAGAGGGAACTCTCCGGCCTGAAGCCGCAGATGGCGCGTCGCCCCGCCTTCAGGAGGCCCGTGACGGAAGCGCCTGTGACTGTGCGTTCCTTCCCAACCCATGGAAGACGAGAACCCCCGTCGGGGCAGTGGCCTACCTCGACGAATCCTTCCCGAAGGGGATCCTCCTCGGCACCACCCACATATAGGAACTCCTACTCCTCCTCCAGGAGAAGCTGAGCAGGCCATTCCTCCCGTAGGAGATAAGATGGGAGGCCCCCCTTCCCTGCCCAAGCCTCAGGTAGGGGGATGCCTCAGTCTAGCATGGCAAGCATGGAAGCTCCACGGAGCAGACCCGTGGACAGTCTCAGTTTTGAGAGAGGGCTACAGGATTCCATTCTTGGAACAACCGCCCCCGTTGATCCCAGCGTCCCAGGCGGACTGCTTGGTGTCCAAGGGCCCAGCGAAGAGGGCTGCACTCGGCGAAGAGGTCAACAAGATGTTGCAAAAAGGAGCCCTAGAAGCAGCGGAATTGCCGGGTTCGGGATTCTACAGCCGCCTGTTCCTAGTGGAGAAAGCAACGGGAGGTTGGAGGCTAGTAATAGACCTGTCAGCCCTCAACAAATTCATCAAGAAGATACCCTTCAAGATGGATACACCAAAGACTGTCATGGCATCCTTGAGGGAAGGGGACTTTATGATATCTGTAGATCTCGAGGACGCCTACTTCCAGGTACCCGTCAAGCAGGAAGTTTCTCCGGGTGAAGTGGGGTGCCCAGGTGTTGCAATTCAAGGCCTTGTGTTTCGGTCTTACAGCCCCCAAGTATTCACGAGAGTGTTCACGATGGTCTCCGTTTGGGCACACGAACGGGGAATTCGTCTCATCAGATACCTGGACGACTGGCTACTCCTTTCATCCTCAAGGGAAGACTTGAAACTACAAGGCGAAGATCTTCTACGTTTGTGCAAAAACCTGGGCATCATGGTCAACTTGGAGAAGTCATAGCTAACCCCTGCCAACAGGACTACGTACCTGGGAATAGTACTCGACTCATTACAGGTCAAGGCATTCCCGTCCTCAGGCAGACTAGACAACCTGGACCTGGTGCTCTTACCCTTCCTTCGAGGACAACCCAGAAGAGCGAAGGATTGGCAGAGGTTGGTAGGACACCTGGTGTCCCTGGAGAAGCTGGTTCCCCACGGAAGACAGCACCTGAGGGTGGTTCAGTGGAACCAGAACAGTTCCATGGACTTAGTGGTGCCGGTCCTGCAGGAGACCAAACGGGCCTTAGAGTGGTGCCAGGATCGCTCACACACCCTGAGAGGGATGCCACTTTCCAACCAACTTCCGGAGCTCCTTCTCTTCACGGACGCATCGAAGGAAGGGTGGGGACCCCACCTCCGAGAAAGGACCGTAAAGGGAACGTGGACGGAAGAAGAGAAGTCCCTCCACATCAATGTCCTAGAAATGAAGTCAGTCCAGGAAGCCTGCTACCACTTCGAGGAGGACATGAGGGCAAACTCAGTAGCCCTGATGTCAGACAACGCAACCGTGGTGGCATACGTGAAGGAGGGGGGACTGAGATCGAGGGAATTGTGCGATCTGGTCAGTCCAGGAAGCCTGCTACCACTTCGAGGAGGACATGAGGGCAAACTCAGTAGCCCCGATGTCAGACAACGCAACCGTGGTGGCATACGTGAAGGAGGGGGGACTGAGATCGAGGGAATTGTGCGATCTGGCCCTTCAAATCCCAAGGTGGGCGGAGAAGGACGACGACAACCTGACGGCAAGGTTCATTCCGGGGAAGAAGAACGTCCTAGCAGACGGCCTCAGCAGGGCGGGGCAAGTAGTAGCGACAGAGTGGTCCCTACACCCACGAGTGGCAAACCACATTATCCAGATGTGGGGGTCTCCGGTAATGGACCTGTTTGCAACAAGGTGTAACGCTAAACTCCACGTATTTTGTTCTCCTGTCCCAGACCCGAAGGCGGCAATGGAAGACGCCTTTCAACACAAGTGGGACGGCCTGGGCGTGTACGCCTTTCCCCCCTTCTCCCTAATAAGACAAGTCCTCAACAGAGTGCAAACAGCAACCAACCTAAGGATGACTTTGGTAGCGCCCTGGTGGCCAGAGAGGGATTGGTTCGCAGACCTAAGGAGTCTTGCCACTCTTCCTCCCTGGCCTCTGCCCGTCAGATCAGACCTACTAAGACAACCTCACTTTCAGCGGTTTCACGGAAACCCGCAGGCCCTTCGTCTACACGCCTGGAGGTTATCCAGCGTCTCCTGAAGAAACAAGGGTACTTTAGCAAAACAGCCAAGAGAATGTCTCTGTATCTGCGGAAATCTTCCGCAGCCGTCTACCAGTCTAAGTGGGCGGTGTTCGTTAAGTAGTGCAGTGACAAGGAGATAGAGCCCTTGGAAGCGTCCGTGCCTATTATAGCAGACTTCATGGTTCATCTCAGGGATAGGTTGGCCATGTCAGTCCCAGCGATTAAGGGAGTTCGGGCGACCCTGGGTCAAGTCTTCCTTCTCAAGGGCATAGACCTGGGCGCCTCCAGGCACATTTCTATGCTCATTAAGGCTTTCGACCAAGCCTGCTCCCCTTCCACTCCTAGAATCCCGAATTGGGATTTAGCGAGAGCTCTAGAGATGCTCCGAAAACTGCCTTTCGAACCGTTGAAGGACATCGTGGACAAGAACCTCACCCTCAAGACGGTCTTCTTGCTAGTGTCGGCCTCAGCTAAGAGAGTAGGCGAAATACACGGGTTGTCATACGAAGTGGAACACTCGAAGGGGATGGAAGGAGGTCACCTTGAAGTTTGTCCCCTCCTTCGTGGCCAAGACTCAGAACCCCTCGGTATGGGACCCTAGGTTCGAGAGTTTTCTATCCCTGCTATCCCGAACGTAGGGAACCAGGAAGACCTGAGACTGTGCCCAGTTAGGGCACTTAGGAAGTACCTCAAGCGAACAACAAGCACCCGCCAGTCTGTTAAGAACCTATTCGTTTCCTGGGGTAAAACGAAGAAGAGGATATCTTGGAATACAGTTTCGTTCTGGCTCAGGCAGGTGATAATGCGAGCCTACTCAAAAGAGGGACTTCCAACACCAGGGAAGATCAGGGCTCACGATGTTAGGGGCATAAGCACCTCCCTGGCATTCGAGACAAACATGTCGGTAGCACAAGTGCTCCAAGTGGGAACTTGGTCCAACCAGTCGACCTTCACCGCTCATTACCTTAAAGATTGTACGAGGAAATCCCTGGACGGGTTTTCCATTGGGCCGGTCATTTCAGCCCTTCACGCGATTTAACGGCTCAAGCCCTAGGCTCAATCGCGAAACATAGAGGATCCAGACACAGTAACGGTTTCTATCCCCCTCTCTTCCTCATTTTCTCTCTATTTCTCGTACTACAGTCGATTCTAAAAATATCGATCACCGATCAAGTTGCAAGATTCGCCATTATACAACAAGCACAAGGAAGAAAATCGCAGAAGGGTAAGTGTTACCACACTTAATGAGTATTTTGTGTAGTTTATCCTACTGTCCATTGGGGTCTTGGGCTTCGGACACTCCCTCCTCCTAAGGTGTAAGTCTCCTAAGAAAGTGTTTCGAGGTAAGTATCTGTGTCGGAACAAATCACAAATCTTAAGTAATTTGTATATGTTTCCTAACATACTTACCGAGAAACACTTTCGGGTTATGGCCCCCCCCCCAACCGTCCCCGCAGTGCCTTACAGTCCTAGAGTATTGTTCCTTACATAAAACATACTGTCTAGGTCGAGAGCATAGCCTCATGGCCGACCTCGGGCATTGCCCCAGGTCACGTTCTCTTCCGTTACCAGGTCACTTAGAGAATGGGAGTAGGGTAAACTACGCAAAACTCTGGTCGTTAGAGAGGAGCCACCAGTGACTCCTAAGAAAGTGTTTCTCGGTAAGTATGTTAGGAAAAATACAAATTACTTAAAATTTGTGATATTCGTAGACAAGCGACTAATAAATGAACAACTCGGAATTACTCGACCACGTCCCGTGCCGTAACTAAGGGGCCTGGAGCCAATAGTCTTCATGAGCAAACCATGCTTCTTTAATTCAATGTTTGGTGAATGCCAACTTGGTACACCATTGAGCTGTAGCTAAAACTTCATCCAAAGAAAGATGTCTAAAAAATACTTGTTAAGTAGCTGCACTCCTAATGTTATGTACCTTCACTTTCATGCATTTTATGAATTTTGGATTGAACTCCTTGTGTGCCCCTGTGACTAAACTTTCAACATGGAATGACTAAGCATTTTTGGTTTTGTAGATGATTAGGGACCCTCTGCCCTGAGAATAAATTAAAAATACTACCTCTTACTACCTTTTGTCTTGTCCAAATACAACTGTACTCCTCTTACTGAACAAGGAAACTATGTTCTACTGAACTATTTTCATCCAGTTTCAGTGAATATATGTGAAACAATTGAGGCAGACTTTTAGTATGAGACCATTTTCGGCTCTGAACGAATGTAGAAGATTCAAGATTATTTTGTCTTCCCCGAAGTCTACCTTGACCGACAACAATTGTAATTCACTTATGCATTGAGCTAATGTTAAAGCCAACAGAAAAACTATTTTTGTCATGATATCTTTGAAAGATAGATTTTCCATGGAGGCAGCATCAATGTCAGCTTTGCAGGTCTCATTAGGTTGACCACTTGTCCAGAACTTTATCATATTTTGCAGGGATGCGCAAAAATATGTCCTCGTCCTTTTGGGAGCGAAAGCAGTTGATTTTTTGTAATACAGTGGTACTAAAATGCTGAGATGCAGTTGTCAACAAGTTCATCAGACAAGTGACCTCGAAAGGCTCTATATCTCTGAGGAATACCCCTCTAACAAAGAGTGACTTCCTCTTTAGGTGGAGGCAATAGTAGATAAGTGAGAAAAGGCAAGTCAAGCTTCCTTCTTCAAGAGTGCTGCCACCTTCAAGTAGCCTCCTACGATGTCTGCTTAATGCAAGAACTCTCCACCTCCCAAGCAGCTACCCACGAGAGAAAGACAGAGTGACAATGACCCTCCGCCATACAGGAGTTGAATGAGCAGGGTTAGCTCTATCGCCACAGACAGCCTCATGGCAGGCTAGGGCGAGGCAGAAGTCGACCACTTTATAGGTGGCAATCCCCCCGTCGCCACCTGTGTGAGGGGATGCCTGTCGAAATGGTGGACGAGTTGGCAATTCTAGGGGGTAGAACCTTGGACAGTAGCAGTTATTTGTGTCGGATACTGCCTCCTCTTCACCAACTCTCACTCTAAACACCTATGCCTTATTCTTTGTGAGCAGGTTAAAAAGATGCTTGGGAAAGCAATCGAGGAGGTTAACGACTTATCTCCAGTCATTTACAGCAATCTTTTTCTATTAAAGAAGCTGTCAGAAGGTTGAAGATCAGTCATTGACCACCTCCCATCTGAATGACTATCCTGCAAGGAAGTTCAAAATTGAGACCCTTAACACAGTCCTCAAGGCAATAAGACAGAACGTGATGCTGTCCATAAACCTAAATGACACCTATATCCAAATGCCAATCCATCCGAAACTTTTGGTTCATACTGGGAATGAAAAGACTCCAGTTTTGAGTTCTCTGTTTTGGACTATCCACAGGTGTTAGAGTGTTTTCACACTGATATCAGCCTGGACATGTGATGGGAACAAGATTTTTCCGATATCTTGATGACTGGGTTTTACTGCCGTAGTCAGAGTCCCAGCTTATTTTCTTAGATGCGTCCAGAGGGATGGGAAGCACACATTTTAAACCACTTCACTTCAATGTTTATGGACAGAAGTAGACAAAACATAAACATGTTGGAACTAAAGGCAGTGTACCTGACTTTGATTCACTTCCAAGACATAGTAAGGGGCCACTCAGTAGTCATGATGAGCAACAAAACCTCTGTACAGTGGTGGCTTATGTCAACAAGCATGGGATTTCAGTTTAACGAACCCTCTACCAGTTGGCAGTGAACATGCACCTATGGTCAAAAGACAATGCAATAAACTGATGATAGTTTGTATGCCATGGAGGAACAAACGACAGTTTTATGAAAGGAGAGCCACCATTTTCTTCTCTGCAGCGCGCACAGTAACCACCATCGGCCTATGATTAAGTTTAAACAACAAAAACTGTTGAAAGTACACATGCAATTGTTGCCCTTATATGACCATTTGGTGGCCTATAAATACATGTGCTGTTCACTAAATATAGTTATTCGGGAGCTTCTCTTATATTCATGCCTCCTTCACTCCCATCACACACAAGTGTTATCTTGTTGTCTATTCACTATTCCCATGAACAGACTTTGAACATATCCACTCCCAGGGAAGCCAGGCTTAGGAACATCTAGTATGATTAGCGTATTTCAGCAACCAGGTTTGAATAGGTAAATTATCAAATTTGTGTATTGTATGGAAACACTAAAAATGGAAAAAAATGGCTACATTGATATTTTTTTATAAGGAGATTTCACCTAATATTCCCAAAAATTATGAGAAGCCAGTATTATTATTATTATTATTATTATTACTTACTAAGCTAGAACCCTAGTTGGAAAAGCAGTATGCTATAAGCCCAGGGGCTCCAACAGGGAAAATAGCTCAGTGCGGAAAGGAAAAAAGGAAAATAAAATATTCTAAGAAGAGTAACAACAATAAATATCTCCTATATAAACTATAAAAACTTTAACAAAACAAGAGGAAGAGAAATAAGATAGGAGAGTGTGCTCGAGTGTACCCTCAAGCAAGAGAACTCTAACCCAAGACAGTGAAAGGCCATGGTACAGAGGCTATGGCACTACCCAAGACTAGAGTACAGTGGTTTGATTTTGGAGTGTCCTTCTCCTAGAAGAGCTGCTTACCATAGCTAAAGAGTCTCTTCTACCCTTACCAAGAGGAAAGTGGCACTGAACAATTACAGTGCAGTAACCCCTTGGGTGATGAAGAATTGTTTGGTAATCTGTGTTGTCAGGTGTATGAGGATAGAGGAGAATATGTAAAGAATATGCCAGACTATTCAGTGTGTATGTAGGCAAAGGGAAAATGAACCGTAACCAGAGAGGAGGATCCAATGTAGTACTGTCTGGCCAGTCAAAAGACCCCATAACTCTCTAGCGGTAGTATCTCAACGGGTGGCTGGTGCCCTGGCCAACCTACTACCTAAAAGTGATGAAAGGCATTAGTGATTTAGCAAGTATTTTAGAATATCTAGATAATTATTTTAAATTTTATGTTCGTTTTTTAAAATCGATTTTATCTAATAGTGTGCATTTACAATCTTTCAGGTAATAGAAATGATGCAGACATATTTAGAGTGCTCTGGGAACCCAGAAGAAGCAGAATTGCTGACAATGTTTACCAACCAGCTTTCTTTGTCAGACTCTCGCCAGGAAGTTGAAAGTGATCTGAAAACACTTCTGAATTCTTTACATGATTTAAGTTTAGTGAAATCAAAGGTTGCGTAAATACCAAGGTGATAGTCAAGTTCAGGTTGTAAGGTGAATATTTATTGTTGAATTTAAAAACATTTCTTTTGAATGTTATTAAAAAGAAAAGTTTTTTTGAGTGAGAAGTTTTATTTTAGTAATGAGATTTTGCAAACCGTAGGATTGTAAGTTGGCACAGGAAAAAACCACAAACAAACAGTGCTTTACAGGTTGTATTAGGTTACTGTATAATATTCTGTAATTTAAGTATCTTTTGGCTGGAATAAGGCATTATGTGTCCATATACAGTAGTTATAAAGCCACCTTACATTTTAATTATTTTTTTTATTTCAAGGGTTTTGGAACTAAAATAACTTTGGGGTCAATTAATTGATGTACTGTATATACAGTATGCACAGAATATTTGCATGTCAAAAAATATATAACTATGCATAATATGATTGAAGATAATTTCAATTGTGAATTATATTTTGTGATCTTCTTTATATGCATGTGATCAGTTACGTAGATGGTATATAACTGGGCTACTTAACCATAAAATCATTTGTTTATGTGGAACTTGCCACTAAATTGAAAGAAAAGTGACTACAGAAAGAGACTCATTACCTTATTTCAAAATGAAAATTGTGATAATTTTTAAATGGTCACATTATTTGTATTATAATTGTGAGAGTACTTCATCCACACAGTTAATACGTATGGATGTACAGTATAATTAGCAAGATGCTGTCTGGTTGCCATTAATTTAGCTAATTTTCTATTTCTTTTATTACTTTAAATATAAGTAGGATTTCAGGCTGGATATTTATTCAACATTTTTTTGTTCCTTTTTACGTTTTTCTGTAAGGTATAATGTACTCTACTTGCGGTAAAGCAACAAATCCCCAACTTCTTTTCTAGGCTTAGTAGTCAACTGCCCCTCTACCTATGTAAATTACAGTATGAGCAAGGTTTGTGTGTGGTGTTGCCTCACTTCTTTGTTGTATAATTATATTTAAATTAACAGAGTGAAACTAGATGTTCACATCTATCTTTATGTACATTTGTACAATGAAGTTGTAATTAAAGCCAAGTCTACAAAGACCCAGTTTTTCAGTAGTTCTTGCAAATCCTCCAAAAGCCTAATTAATTATTCTCATTTTAAAGTAAATTATTGTGTTTAGTGTTAAGAGTGGACCTTGGAGGATTAAAATTAATCTATAATTGTGGAAATTTTAAATAACGAATAACAATTTTGAGAGAGCACTCATGCATTGTGTAGATGTGGATATTTTTATCACTATCATCACCACCTTTTTCTTATTTTCATTATTGATATTGGTCGTACTGTACTACATTTTAAAAAGGCTAAGAGTAGTAGTAACTCTGAGTGAAGCAATAGTTTCATCATCATGGAAGGTCTCGCTCACTGAGCACTGCTTCGCTGTATAATTTGCAAGTCCAAATTTGTTTAGTAATACCTTGTCCATTTGCTAATGTTTTTCTAACTTGATTCATACTTTTAAAGCCTGCAATCAACGCAAGTTCTACCGTTACTGTATTCTCACAAGCATATTTACTGATTTTTTAAATTATTTTTATAAAGAAATGTATTTTCTTGCAGAATGTAACATAGTCCGTATGGGGTCGTTTATGGCCTTGTTTATAAGTATGGGATTGTTTATGGCCTTGTTTAGAAACCATTGGTCTTTGTAGTTTTCATATGTACTGCATTTTTTTTTTTTTTTTAAAGACTGGCAACATTTGCTGAGAAATTAAGTAGGCTACTGCGGAACTATCAAAGTGTACAAACTTCGATACGTTACCAACAAACCTCAAAAACGCCCATCCTGGGTTATTTGAATTTATTGTATTACTGTAATATTCTCCAATACAATCTTCATACTCAGATTATTTGAAAATTTATTGCAGCCATGCTACTCAATAAAAAGGTGTTAATTATAAGCAAAGAATTTAAATGTCTTGCTAGATAGTACTTAAACCTATTTAATTGTGTTAATCTACCAAGAGAACTTTCATAGATTAAGCAATATAATTAAGATCAATAAGCTAACCTTTTTGACTCTATGAGTTTATTTGCACTGACCCAACATGGGACCAACCCACACTTTGACTTTGGTCGCAGTGGTGTATGGACTTACTTCCCTGCACCCTCGTTTTGACTGTGTTTGTGCTGTTCGTACTAACTTTGTCCTAGTATGTCCAGTATAACGGCAGCCGCGGTACATGAGTAAGACAGAAGTGGATCCCCATCACCTCTGTGGTTTTTACAGGGGTCATAATTGGAACTTGACTTGGCAATAAGCAGGCTTATGGCAAAGAAGCTCTTTAGTTCATTCTTATCTTCAATTTGAAGCCTGCTTTGTTTCCTTCATGTTCCTGTTGAAGACAACCTGAAGATTAAGACCAGTGCCCTGAGCTTCAGACACTACTTATCACTCGTCTTCACTTTGGTCCCCACTCAAATGGGATTCATCTTTTGAGGTAGCTCAACAATGGGCTAATCCTTTCTTCCTTGAGAAGGCAGATGCTCTGGGATCAAGACAGACTTCCTTCCTTTTGCCACACTCTGGGGGTCGATCTACCAGAAGTCAACTCTTATTTCCAAGAAAAGGATGGAGTAAGTACCTGGGAATGTTTATGAAACACGACAGGAGAACAGTGTTTGATCATTCAACAGCTTGTAGCTCGTCAGAGGAAATATAATCTGGGACATCTTTCATCGGTGGAGACTCTCATACCTCACGTGATGCTTCAATATCAGCAACCACTGATTACTCCCGCCTTCTAATTCTAATATAACATGAAGTGAGGGAGAATCTGATAAAGGGGCTGAAAGACGAAAACCTCATGAGGGGAGTTCCACTTAACTCTATATCTGGAGATGCTGCTATTCACAGACACATCCAAGGATGAGGAGGGACCAGACCGCCTTGAGATTGTGGTCTGAAGAAGAAAACCTTGTGCACATCAACCTGCTGGAGAAGCAAGCAGTGCCTCTGGTGTTACAAAATTTCCAATGGTTTGACAGGGCACTCGGTAGCATTGATGGGCAATGGGGAACCGTTCCACACTCCCTCAGCATTTTCACAAAGCAGGCACATGTTTGGGTATCAACAACACAGTATAGTTGTCAGCACGGGTGCTAGGATAATTGGGTACCGTACAATTCAGTGTTGGCCAATTTGATACTAGGTATGTCATTTTATCTATATTTGAAATTTATGTTAACAAAACTTATTCTTCCGGATTGGGATGTCACTCAAGTGCTCAGCTCTTTCAAACAGGCTCCGTATGAGCCATCAGGAGAGCATCAGACAGAGATCTGACCCTCAAGACTTTTATTTCTGCTTGTCTTGGCCTCAGTGAAAAGTAGGTAAGCTCCGTGGCATCTCCTATGTCACGAGTCATTCAGAGGGTTGTAAGAAGGTCTGTATGTTCATACCAGAATTTATGGCCAAGACAGAACCCCATTATCCATAACTCAAAGTTCAAGTCCTTGTCCATCTTCTACCTCCAAGACAACTAGTGATGGGGATGAGTTGCTCTTTGAGCATGTGAAGACTCTATGGCTTTGCCTGAAAAGACCCCAGCATTTCATAACAGCGCATCAGAGGCTGTTCCACAGCACCGGTAGGGTAAAGAAAAGGATAGATAACAGTACCTTTTTGTTTTAGCTGGATATATTTACCGTTGTACCTATGATAACTGCTGAAAAGGTGTAATGAGGCCTAGCTCCCTCATGGGACATTAAGCATCTCATCTAAGATAGCAGTCGCAATGCAATTCTATATAATATAAGCAAATTCTTCCTTGGGGGAGGGGTCTCGGTCCAAATCATGATAGTACACTTACAAACAAGTGTTTATAAAATGAATACTGTACAGTACATGTGCGATATTCACTGACCAATTATAATCTTCCCATGGGTTAATTTCCTCCAAATAGCCCATTAGTGAGTTAGGCATATACTCCACACTCCTTGCTTAATCAAACTAAAGTCAGTTTTTCAATGTTAATGTAAAAAAATGTTAATCTACTATGTAACTTACAAAGGCTATTTATTGCAGTTTTGCTTTACATTGGAATCAAACTGGCATTTCAAATGAAAGGGAAGGTTTTTTTCTATCATGCTGTTGTCAGAGGATCTTGTACAAAATCTTAAAACAGCAGAGGTAAAGAAGTAACAGAACACTTTACCTTGAACACTCCCAAGCGGTTAAATAAACTTGGGTAGTAAAGGTGTACTGTATATGCCAATAACTGTAAAAGACAATTACTTAGCCTATAAAAACTTACCCTAAAGATAAAAACTTATGCTAATAAATTGTGTCAGCATGTTTAAATTCATAAGAAACATGATGAAATAGAGATAATAAGATATTAACCTAAACACTTTCGGAAGCGGTAATGGCACCTATTCTGAAAAATTTAAACAAATCTAGGATATGCTAGTCTAAAACTATTAACATAACTTAAGACTCAATTAGCAATATGAAAATTGTGTCAATACTCAAAAGAAGTAAAAAGGAAAACTTTTAAAGCAAACACGGCAAGCAGTAAAACTTGAAGTAAACGGCACCCAGATATAAATAATTCTGTATGTTTATTGCTGTAACTATTCCAAAGAATAACCAATAACAAAAATGGAAATTAATTAACTGTACTGAACTCAAAACTTCGGAGGATGCCCAAATATTTCAATGCTAAGAGTAAATATGTCAATCTGCTTGTCCAAGAATAAAAAAGATGGACACACCTGACTAATGCTTAGTTTCCCATACCTGTATTGGTTCTTGGTGGAGCATGTCATCGGTTGTCCAACGTATTTCAGCTTAAGAGGTGCTGTGTTGGAATCAAGAGAGTGAATCTGTGGGTCTCCCACTAATTCCATGCCATGCACATTGATACACTGGGTTTGTAGTAGGGAAGACAAATTTCTTTGTTATTTTCTTGTATTGGATTCCCTGTTCTTGCATTCCTTAGAAAAGTTCTTGGAGACCACACAGCAAATAAATATCAAAAAAGAAGAACTGGCTATTCATTCATTTATATACAGTATTTATGTCTCTACAAATAATTACTTATTATTAAAGAATATGAATGTTTTATTCATATTTTTTAATTTTTTTTTATTTTTGCAACAGTACCGTATACTCTACAGTATAACATTGAAAAAGGTCATGATTAAAAATTAGGGTTAAACCTTTCTTTTTCCAAGGAATACATTTCCTATACTCACAAATCCTTATCTACAATGAAAATGTACTGGCTTCCACGGGGATTAATTTGGAAAGAAGATATTACTTTGACAACGCTAGCATGGAAAATCTTCAACCTAAGTTATCTGAACCATATCGCAGACTATACAATAATGTCGCATAACTATTTTTCAACTTATTAATTTTTGGTCAAGTTACATTGCTCTAAGATATGTTTATTTAGACGAAACTTTTTTTTTTTTAAAGTTACATTACTCTAGAATATGTTTATTTAGAATTTAAACTAAGGCATTACACTAAGCAAGTTAATAACTTGAAATTTCGTTAAAAGTATAAAAACTGCATTAAAGCGGGAGGTAAGGTGAGCAGCTGTTGGTCTAATAAGGTTACATTGGAACCCAAAGAGACTAGGCTGTCAGTTGCAAAGGGGTCAAGACTTAGAATGGAACTGTTAAAAAAAAGCTGAAGAAATGTTAAGTCCATGCAGTACAGATATTGAATTACTGTAAAACCCTGTAATTCTTGTAAGCGCAGCATAAATAGGATTTGGGCATTTTCTTATTATTTCCTCGATATTCCACTTTTTCAACGTTTGCTTAGCATTTTGTTTTGACTTATGACTGAAGATAGCTAAAAATATGAATACCTGCATGGTGCACCATAAGATTCCACAAATCTGTGTTCAAATTTTGAAATGATGACAGTATCATACTGGAATGTATAATATTTCTATGCTAGAAGGTAGCCAGCATGTCCACTAGTGTGGCAAGTAGGAATACCTCTATTGAACTTATAATTATTTGAACAAAAAAATGTGTACAGTACCGTATCATGTTGCTTGTTAAACCTTTTTTTTTCATAATGTGTTTCATGTTTTCTAGTAACTTTATTAAGGGTGATATGACATAATTTGCGGTGTTTAATAAATAATCATTTGTACTGAACAGGCCCAGCATATTAGCTATCACAAACTAAAATAACTTTTTAACACAAACTAAAATAACTTTTTAACACAAACCTCCAATCTTATGAATTAATTTCTATGGCTATAGAATATGCAATAGAGCAAAACAACTACCTTCCCTACGTGACAAACTTCCTACTGTGATGATTTAACAACTAAAGTTCATGATTCCATGCAACTTGAAAATTATAGAGTAGGTATTGCAGGGTTACTAAGTGTATAAAGCCAACTAAAAATGTTTTAGACGGAATCTGTACAATAATGATTATAGGATACATAATTTCTAGAGATCCTCAAGGTTAATGTCTTGGTCCACTATAGTGTTCATTTTATATATGCATGGTGTGTAGATTAATGAAAAAAAAAACTTGTTACTTATGCAGATATTGATATGCTATTTGCATGAGTCCCATCTCTTGACTTAGAGAACTGTGTTTGAGGAGTCTCTTAACCTATACAGTTATATCTGGTAGAGTAAATTATGTTATGAAGTTAACCCTAATAAAACTCATAAAGAAATTAAGAACATTAGATCTATCTTAGCCAGATCTCTTCATTAATGAAGTTTCTTCAACTCCATGCAACTTATCTAAAATTGTAAATGTTATTCTTGGCTTCAAATTAATTTTTTTCAGAAATATACCTGTCTGTCTCTTGTGTAATTGCTCAGATAATAATGTATATGAAGTCTCATGATTTTTGGAGACGACTTGTTTTTTGTTTACATCTTTTTCAATAAAATCTTATTCTATCAAATTTTTCATTCATAATCTTACTACAAATCTCTGGCACGGTTGTTTGACTATGTAATTAAGCAAGTAACCTAATTCTAATCATCTTTCATTTCTGATCTTACTATAAACCTCTGGCACTGGTGTTTGACCATGTATTTACGCATGCATTATAACTCAAACCATCTTTTGTATTCAGTTCTTCCATGACACAACTATGCATTAAGTACAGTAATACAGTAAAAAAGAAAAAAATTAAAAAAAATTGATATTCTACAAAAAACTAATTTTGGAAATTTATCAACAAGATGAATATCTCAAAAGTTAAACAAATATAAATCACTGTACTGTAATAATGTAGAATAGTTAATAATAAGCTTAGGTTTGTCAAGTTAGGTTACTGTTCTCAATATCCTGTTAATTCAACGTCTTCCTTTTTTTCCGAGGTTCAATGCTACACAGCTTAAGATATTTTTATTCAAATTAATGAGCAATAGTCATTAGATGAATTATTAAGAATGTAAATGCTCACTGAAGCTGCAATTCATAATGCAAGTGTTTAACCAAGTTTATTTCTCCTATTGTACTTCTTCTACCATAATGAATGCCTTCCCTGTTGGAGTCCTTTGGTTTGTAGCACTCTGTTTCCCCAACAATGGATACAGGTTTGCCATGAATAATAATATGCAATAGCAAAATACAAAAAATAGTTGAAACAAATAATATATACAACCAAAGATTATCTTACAAGAAAGACAAGATATGAATATTGTCTTCTTATGAGGAAATATGCATGAATTTACTCCTTACTGACATTTAATAACGAGAGCAGTGTGATCCAATTACATAAATAGATTTTGCATTTTTTTCCTATTAGAAAAATCTTTCATTCCTTTTATGAAAACATGCATAACATCAATCAGTTGTAGTTCACCACAATATCTTTTATTTTTACAGTAGAATAAGTTAAGCATCATTAGCTCACACCTGATACTGGATAATCAAGTCAATGGTTACGGTAACCTCAAGTGACTAGGTCACTGGTATGGTGACAGTTTATATAATTAAAAATTCAGTTCTGTGTACTTACATTGCTATATCTTTACGGACAAACTGAAAACTTAAAGGTTCACTAACCTGATTTTATACAGATTTAGTAACATTTCATGTTGACGGTAAAAAAAGTTGTTTACTGCATTGGTGGTCTACTGTCAAAGATAGACTGGATGTTACTGTCATCTGGTTAATTGTTGCAATGTCTAACAAGAATGGACTTAAGCTTTTTGATGGCCCTGGTCAGCAACAATTCTGCAGGATATATACAAAGATAATATTAAAAAACATATTGGTGACTCCAATATTTGGTTTGCTTCTACAAAAACTAAAATATTCTACAAAAAAAAAAATAATAATAATAATAATAATAACACTCGCTCCAGTTTACTTGATTTTGATATTGGTTTGCTGGCTAGTGCAATGACGTGAAATTCTCCTAAAAATCAACTCTATATATTTGCCACTTTCTTCCCCTGATATTCTTATTTATTCTAATTGCAGTGTTAGGACTTATTTCCTAGCAACCCTACTTTCAATTTTAAGTTTATGCAATCTGTAATCAAGATTGTAAAATGGTCAGTATTCTGGATGTTGCTAATGAGTCTCTGTATTTGACTTTCCATAACTTCAGTAATCAAAATCCTTGTTACCAAATGTACCTTTAGGTGCATTTTCATTTTTCATATAAGCTTAAATATCTTAGAAGTTTGTATGTATGGTTTAATTTTTGCTATAAGTTTTCCTAAAACTGTCTGTTCATTCTTTTGCAAACTGGAGGTCAGCCTTAGTTAGTTTGTATTATTTTATTTTTCGGCAGTACCAGCCGAACTCGGTTGAGTCCCTTGGTAGGCTGGGAGGAACATAGAGAGAAGACGTCCCCTTTTTTGTTAAATTTGTTTGATGTCGGCTACCCCACAAAATTGGGGGAAGTGCCTTGGTATATGTATATATATTTGACAGTTTCTTCAGGTGTTTTCATTTTTCATATCAGCGTAAATATCTTGGAAGTTCGTTACGTATAGTTTTATTTTGTTTATCAGTTATTCTATAACTGAGTTTTCATCCTTTTGCAACTGGAAGTCTGCCTAAGTTGGTTTCTATTTTTTCTTATACTACATTTGGCAGTTCAACACAATCAACTATTGTAGTTGATTGTGAAATCATCCTTCCTGTGCATGCATATGTTAATACTTTAGTTAGGAAGTCAGTCCTTACAGATTACCCAAATAAAAATCCTTTTTTTCCTATGTAAGCAGTTTGGTACAAGAGGAAAAACTAAACTTTTTCTAATACAATTTAGTATGGCTTAAAATGATGTACTTTTTTTTATTTTTCAGTCAGTTTTCAAAATTTAATTACATCTTTAGAAAAAAAAATTTCACTTTTCAATCCCTTTTAGCCATTTCTCAAATACCCTTAAAAAACTTCAGTCATTAGGATTTACAATGTCTGTGTCATCGTATTCTTCATTAATATTTTAAATGCTTGTACATCCTACTTGTCCCAATTTCACTATTTTTCTATTACCTTACAAAGCAGATCCTTACAGAAAACTCCCCAAAACTGGAAAATCTAAAACAAATATACCTTAAGTCCATGTTATGATTGTACAGTAGTGGATACATTAAAAGAACTTTTCATCAATTATGCAATGACAAATATTTTTACTTTCCTCTGGTTTGTCATTACATGCGACGTATTAAGCCATAAAGGGATCATTTTCATGTATTGGTAATCAACCCCTCATAGAGTGAAACGTTTCGAAGGTTGAACAAATAAATTTGGGAGTATATAGCTTTGAGAACTGTACAGACCTTGTTAAATTCAGGTTTGTACATACATTTTACAGTGCAGTACAGAATTACCTGTTCTGTTTCACAGTATTTGGACAAATATAATCAACATGCTTGTCTTGCAACAGAAATAATTTAGCTTTGCTTAAACAATGTATTGCATGGACAGTTCAGGTATGGTGAAGAAGAAAGCTATAAAATAAATGATACTTAATTTGATTATTCTTCAATCAAATGTTTGGTGGCATGTGACATACAAACAATCTAATTACTTGTGTATAAAAATCTGTTCTTTCTCATCTCATTTTTTTAACATGGACTATTGTATTCATGAGTTACTGTATTTAGTATAAACCAAGTTCAGTTTTGAACCTATAGGGAAACTTTCACAGCAATTACTGTATATCCATTACCATTATTAGGTATTTAACAAAGCCACTGTATTTAAAGGTTTACAGTATCAACTTTCATAAGGGTGGCTTTTGGGATGCTTTATTTGCAGAATTATAATCCACTGTATATTGGACATGAAAATTAACACATACAATGTGTTAAATTTATTTCCTAACTGTAAAACAAAAAGCATTAAAAATTTATTTTTACGTAATTTTATAAAACCCTTTCCAATTAGTCAAAAAAAGACATTTTGCAATAAACCATAGCTCCTCTCACTAAGCCTTAGTCAAATCTCAAGATGGAGTTAATAATGTACAGTTTTTTTTTTTTTTTTTTCCTTCAATTTGTTATTCATAGATATTTTTTATTTATTGAAAAATAATTAATAAATTACTTAGGTTGCAATTTATCATTGTTTGGCAAGTTTAGTTTCAAAATTGTTGATTAGTAGTTTTTAGTTGGCAGTAATGAGGCAAGTTTTATGTTAGAAGTATTGATTTTTACATTTTTTTACTGGCAGAAGTGAAACATATTTGCAATAGTGTACTATAAATTAAGGTCCAATAGGACAAATCTGTACAATATAAAGAAATAACTGAAAGGTTGTGTAGTGCTTAACCACTGTCTTCTTGTTGTGATAAGGATTATAAAGTTTCTCCACTATCATTCAGAGTAAAGAACAGCACAAATTCAATTTGTGAATGAAGAGATACTTTCCTTTGTTAATATTTATTAGTTTTTATACTGAAAGTTGAAGCAGGATACGCAGTTGAATCTGCTTTTTTGTGCTGAACTAACATATTTTGTTAGTAAATTGCATCATATTCTGTATTGTAATACCAAATGTATTTTATTAATTTATATATATTAGCTAAAGTTTCTAAGATGTTGGATAGCATAAGGTGTTTGTCAATTTGTAACACTGCCACGTGAGAATGACATTTTTTTTTTGTCTCTACATCTGTTGGTTGGACAGATTCCGGAGGACTACATCAGGGCTCTTATCCCTTTCAATACCTGACCACATTAAAAGGTTGCCGTTGCACAAGGCCACATGCCGACAAAAAGCTTACTGATGCAAAGTTTACATTATATTTTGAGCTACAATAGTCTGATATTGCATGTAGGGTTTTATACCATATAAAACTTGTAAACTGAGAAATTATAAAAGCAAATAAAGGAATTAATTATGTTATTAGCATAAGTTAACTTTTGGGGGGACTTTTTTTTCTCCTCAAGAGCTGAATTTTGAAGCGAGATAATTCATATTCAAAGTGAAACTTTAAAAGGTATAATTTCTGAATTCACCTTTCAACCATAAAATTTATGATTGGTGACTAATGATTAATCTTTTCAATAAGAATTTAATTTGACAATGGGAATGGAGTAATAATCATTAAGTACAGTACAGCATAAGAATCTAATCAATACTATACAATGTTTAAGACAATTAGCCCTTTTGCAATTATCATAAACTAGAGTATCTTCTTGCCACAAATCTTAAGGTGACATCAACTCCATTCATATCTGTTGTACAGTTTATGTCTTTAGAATAATTTCTCATTAGGATACAGTATGTATAAATTTTTAAAATTCGTGGTCGATGATGAGCACACTTAACTGAAGTGGCTTTATCATTTGGAAAGTTGTTGTACAGTATTAATAATAAAATGAAAAAGATTACAATAAAATGTTTCATTTTTACCTCTTGTAAGTTTTTGGGTGTTTCCAGTACCCTTGCTGGTAACTTACGAGTCCTTTACAGCCATGTTTATCTGTAAATCTAAGTAGCACAGTGACTGTACTATTAATCTTTTAAGAATAAGTCGGGGTTTACACTTATTTTTTCTAAATGAATTATATAGTACAGTACTTTACAATGGTGTAGTTATAAAGCTTAAAACAAAAGAAGTCAGTCATAGAAATAACCAAAAATTGTATACCTTTTCTTAAAGAAAAATTGTCTACTGAAACTTTTTAATAAATTAAAGTTGGTTTACATTTTTAGACAAAAAAAATAAACTGCCTATATCTATACTGTTTAAAATATTGCAATTCGACCCTAATTAACCGAGAAAACAAAATGGAAAACACAAAAGAAGAATTTTTTTTTTTTAAATAATTATTTCAATACATTCATTATGCTACATATTTTGCATTGATAAACTTCAAAAATTAGAATATTATTATTGGGTTTGTTGACTAACCCTACCATCTATACGTGGAGAATTACTCATTCACTAAAATGGCCGCCATTGTAAAAAAGTAATTCTCATTTATCCCTATTAGATGTGGAATCTAATGAATGTTGGTTAAGTATTGAAAAAATTTATTCTATTTTTTAAATTGTTTATATCAATAAATATCTAACATTCATTGTTCTGATTTAAACATACAGTAATCTGGAAGATGGGTATTGGCGTACAATAGGGACAGTCATAGAATTCCACTCTGAAATAAGAGATAAATACTGTCCCAAAAATACTCTGTAAGACTCTTACCCTGGATTCTATCATTAGATAACACTCCAAAGTTATCTGAGGTTGTAAGAGACCTTGTAACTTCTCTTATTCCGTAAGAACTGAGAGAAGACTTGTAATATAGAGAACTCCGTTTACCTGAGTATTACTCCACCACAAGAACAACCCCAACCAGAATCAAACAAGGGATGGTCAAAAGAACCCCTCAAAAAAGTCAAGGTACTGATCTAACTAGCCTTAAGTACCTTACCTCAACCCATAATTACATCACCTAATAAAAAACATAAATGCAAAACAAAGCAATAAAGAAATTATTCACTTACCGGTAATCTGAAATGTCTCCTGCCTATACACAGGGACCTAATAAACAACTTGGGTCTTATATAACTTTTGGGGGAAAAGATTTGTATAAAAATTAAGAAATGTAGCCATTCCTATAATGTCATACAATTCAACTTTGAAGGGAGGGAAGAAACAGAATTTCATTACAGTACTAAAATTTATTACTGTATTTCGATACCTATATACATGTCACGGTGCAAACACCATCTAGTGGGCAGCGAGAAATTTGACCTAAACTAATAAAAATAGTTTTCGTTTTTTACCATATATCACCTGCCAGAGCTATCTAAGTAACTAAGTTATTCTTCCCTGCTTGATGGCTGTTAGAACATCACATCTCTAGTTTCCACAGATTCATTTATCTTTATTATTATTATTATTATTATTACTGGCCGTATTCAAAATGTAGTGTAAAAGGAAAAATTCGTAGATAATTTGTATTTTTCCTAACTATACAAACCTTAGCTATTTATTAGGGGTTATACTTTTGGCGGAGCTGAAATGACGAGTCATTAAAATTTAACGAGGGTTAACTACCCACACCGCTAGGTAGCGGGGAGGGAGGGGGGTAGCTTGCTACCACTCCTGTTCCCACACCTGTGATTTACCTCACTTTGCTTGGAGGTAGGACTTCAAGGGGATAAGGCTGGCGGGCAAGTTTGTATAAATAGCTAAGGTTTGTATAGTTAGGAAAAATACAAATTATCTACGAATTTGTCATTTGTTCCGTAACTGGAATACAAACCACGCTATTTATTAGGGGTGACTCACCCATTAGGAAGGGTGGACGTCCCTGCCAATCTGGCTTTTGGCTTTACCCGGGGGCTCCTTATCTGAGTATGTTAGTACTCAAAAAAATAAGGAGTCCCTGCCCTCGCTAAAACCTTGCTACGCAAGGTCGGCGGCCTACGCAAGCTGTGTGTTGAGACATGCAGAAGTGTGACTGTCTAGGTAAAGTTATTCCGAGTCTATTGTAGGAAAAACCTGATGTAACCAAGACTTTCCCAATACCACCTCGCCAGGGTATGGGGACGCAACAGTATTAGCTTAATACTAGGTACACAAGGGAGCATGGTTTACCTGCAGTGGTTTAAGGTCAGCTTATGCAGAGAACCCAGGACGCTACTTTCCCCACTAGAGGGTAGGATGAAGAAAAGGATAAGAGCCAGTCAAATCTTTTCATTCACGCAGACTAAAACCGGGTAACAGTGCCCTCAACCTTCTGCTACTTGTCCAATAAGGAGCTTGAGGTATACAACCAGCTGTTGTGCAGCCACCACCGGACCGATAGAGATCGTATCGAGTTCCTGTGGGTCATGTCTTGCAGGAGAAAGGTTGTGAAAGTCACCTGGAGCATTCACATCCTTTCTAGTAAAACCTGCGTCACAAAGTAATCTGCTAAGAAGGACCAGGGCATAGCTATGCCTCTGACATCGTGAGTCGTCATGTTGAGATGATGTTTTGGTGATCCTCCTCTAGTCCCTCCCAGTGCCGATGACAAGAGATGGGACCCGGGTGGGCTGTTGCCGTTTTCTTAAGGTAGAGTCTCATACCTTACCCTGGGTACAGTAACAGATGATCTGGATCGTCCGTTACCGATTGGAGACTTGTGTAGGATCCGTCACCTCTGGAGACTGTGTCTAGCGACATACTCAGGGACGAAACTGAACATTGCCTTTCGCCCTTCTCATTAATGGGCGATGTGGAAAGAGAGACCATGAAGTTCCTTGACTCGTATGGTGGCTGTCCAAGTGTGTAGGAACATTGTCTTCTAAATCAGGTGAAAATTTGTTGCCTGGTGAAGTGGAACATAAGGAGGTCTCTTTAGAGATCGGAGAATTTTAACCATGTTCCGAGAGGAAGGTCTCAATTCCGACTGGAGAAAGGCAAGTTATAAGTCCATATGAGTTAGGAAAGGTCTATCGATGAGAGGATGTCCCTTCCTTTCAGTTTGAAGGTGAAGGATCAAGGTTAAGTGATCATCTCTACCTGTCAAAACTGCATAGGGGTCTTTTCCTCTTGTATATACTCGAGGATTCCGCTATTGCTGGAATAGAGGTATCGAGTGGAGAGACACACTTTCACATGACACCAACCACACAAGACGTTTTACTGCCTGGTAGACTGATGCTGAGGAATTCCTCATATATCTAGACAACCTTTTCGCTAAAGAGGTGCTGGGTAGTCTCCAGGCGTACAATCATAGCAAAGCTATAGCTTGTGGTAGGTGTCGAAGTGGGTTGTCTGTGATGTGGAGAGGGTTCTCTTGGAGACTCTAACAGGAGCTGCAAAAGGTTTTGAAACTGTTCTGCGTAATGCCATAGCGGAGCTAGGAGAGTTCTTGAGAGGCTGACCAATGTTCTAGCCTTCTTGAGTGCCCTTCTCCAGACAAAACAGGGATGAGACGAAAATGTCATTGTTGTACCCACCGTTTTTGGCCTTTTTTTTTGCCAGAGAGCCTTGGGGTCTAAGGCTGGGGAGCAACGGCAGCCTGAGGTTCAGGAGCGTTGCGAACAGATCCCTAGTTGGAGGACCCGGTTAAGTCGGGACCCTGTTGGCTACAAGGCGATCCAAAGACCATTCGGTATACCTTATCTGAGATGCTGTGCCCAGATTGTCGGCGAGCACATTCCTCTAGTCTGGAATGAAGCGGGCTGATAGTGGCACCGAACGGACTTTGGCCCATCTTAGTGTTTATACTGTTAGATGGGAAGAGGCTACGAGCAAGTTCCTTCTTGCTTGCCAATGTGAGCCTCTATGTGGTGTGGTATTGTCGCCCATCACATCTCTGAGTGGTCTGTTAGGAACCGATGAGGCTCCCGAAGGACCGGAAAGTTGGCCTTCATCTCTTAAGAGATTTAAGAGAAGGTACTTTCGGACTCTGTTCAGAGGGTTGAGGTCGTGTGGTGCTGCATTATGGTCCCTCCTCTCTTCTTTTGATGTGTTCTACGCACAGCATCAAGTCCGAGGGGTGTGGAAGGATGAGAAGGTTATACCGCTCTGTAGATTCTCGACTGACACCCATCCCTTGAGGTTCGTCCAAACTTCTGGTCCCATGGGGGTCAGAATGTCTGGGGGATCGAGGGCTTGATTCCAGTCAGACTCAAGTCTATCTGGGATGGGCGTTCTTCTCGTTTTGAGAAAGTTTGTGGAGATTAGTGACTAGAATCATTCCCAGATACACCAGTCTTCTGGGAGGGAAGTAAAGACGACTTCCGCAGGTTTACCTTGATCACTGGATCTTGGTAAAAAGACTTCAGAAGTTCCGGTGCTAATGCAAGGTTGCCACCAAGTCTGCTAAGGTCAGTCGTCCCAAATCGAAGGAGACAGAAGCCGATTCTGTGAGACCAGGATGGGTGTACTGTAGTGGAAAGACCATTAGGTTAAAAAAGACGTCTCCTTACAGCACGAGGGGGACAACGTCAGGGATGAAGATAACTCCTACGCAGGGTAGGTTTGTTCTCCCAAAGGAGAACGTCCCTTAAGACAAGGCTCTCGATCCGCCCCTGGAGGAGAACCAAAAGCGTAAGGGGGAGGAGCGTGGGTCAGCAAATTCCTACAAGTTTTCTCTCGTGAAATGGAGGAAGGTTCTCCCGAAGGAGATCGCCTAAAACAAGCTTTCTCCATGCTCTATGGGGAAAAGCGTGGGCGTAATAAACTCTTTCTCACGAAGGAGGGAGAAGTCCTCCCGAAGGAGGATATCGCCAAAGGCAAGTTTTCTCCCCATTCTATGGGAAAAAGTGTGGCCGTAATAATTTCTCTCTCGCGAACGAGGGAGAACATAGCCTAAGACAAGCTTTCTCCCAGTTCTATGGGATAAAAGCAGAGGTGTAAAAATCTCTCTCTCGCAAACGAGAAAGAAGTTCTCCCGAAGGAAGACATCGCCTACGACAAGTTTTCTCCCAGTTTTATGGGAACAACGTAGGCGTAATAATCTCCCTCTCGTGAACGAGGGAGAAGTCCTCCCGAAGGAGGACATCGCCAGAGCCAAGCTTTCTCCCAGCTCTTATGGGAAAAGTGTAAGCGTAATAATCTCCCTCGCGAATGAAGGAGAAGTTCCTCTCGAAGGAGGAACAAGCCTAAGACTTGCTTTTCCCCAGCTCAAGGGGAGAAAGCACAGTCTTCGGGGATGAGATAGCAAGAGATAAAACTCGTAGAGCTGTCCGCAACTCTTCACAAAGGAGGGAAGGTTGCTGAATGGCTGAAGTGGGGAAGCTCTCCCTCGCAGCACAATTCCGAGGAAGGTTATCACTCCCACTCCCGCGTAAGGGGAGGTTATCTAACCCCTGGAAGCGAACCTCCTGGCAGCAATCTATGTTTCCCAACAACAAGTTGATCAAGTTGCAGGTTGACAACGAGTGCTACCTCATACCATGGGCAGCTCATGAGCAGCCACATGAAGAACAGGATAACGAAGCCATCGGCGTTGTGTTCTACGTCGCTGCTATCAGGGTTTTTTCTTTTAGCCTCTCTAACACGTTTCCCCTTTTCCTTCTGCTCTCAACCGAAGAGAAGAAGGGCTGAACCCCTGCATCTTCTTCAGAGGTTTTCGAGAGGCTTGTAATCCTTAACTCATTAAGGAGCAAAGGAACTGGGGAGGTTGTCCTGTCTGAAACACGAGAGCGAGGGATTGACCCCGCGAGTGTATGACCGGAGATTTGCTTGTGTAGCGCTAATTGCGTGCGAACACCTTGCGTGGCGGGAGTCTGAAGACTCTGCCATACGAGTAAAACTCTTGATGGCCATGGGCGCAGTGTTGGTTGAGCACACGTGAACACTCAGCGCAGCAAGAGTCCGAAGACTCTCTGTCATAAGAGTAAAACTCTTGGTGACTTCTTTCACGAGAAGCAGAAGGTTCAGCGTGATCGTGTGTGCCCCTACAGGTTGTGTTGCGAGAATCCGAAGGGCCAGAGCAACGGGAAACAGAAGTTTCCCTTGTCACGAGACACCGAAGTGTCCGCGTGACTAAGTGCACGAGAGCCCGAGGTTTCAGCAACTTAAGTTGCGAGAAAACGAAGGGATAGCGCACCGAGAAACCGAAGTTTCCTTGTCACAAGACCCCAAAGGGTCAGAGATCGAGAAGTCGAAGGCGAGAGCGATCTTCTCTGAAGATAAGGAGTGAAAGCGAGGAGAAGCGCTTTTTCTGACTTTTCTAGAGCGCACGGACACCCTAAAACTATTATGCGAAGAAGAGGGTTCGAGGTCAGGACGTGCTCCTGGCTTCTTAGATGATCCCTCGCAAGAGAAAGACGACAGTGAGGCAGAGCGATGACGAGAGGGAGCGCACTTCTTAGGTTTGTGCCAAGAGCGCTTATAGTGTCGAGGCGAGACAGAAGGCGAGGAAGAGCGAGAACGATGATGTCTCTTCCTATATCGCCTGTCTCTTCGGCGAGAACATCTCTCTCCTTTTCCTCTTCTCTCTCTCCCTCCTCGCCTCTGAAAAGGGCGAGGACGATGAGAGGAGGAGGAGGAGGAGGAGGAGGAGGAGGAGGAGGAGGAGGAGGAGGAGGAGGAGGAGGAGGAGGTACCGCGATGTTTGCGCTCGCGATGTTGTAATTTGCAGATGTGCAACGGAGTGCGAAGTAGGCGCCGCAGGAGCTGAAGTTACTATATCCACTAAAACTTCCGTGGGCGCCGAACAAGTTGATGGGAGGTAGGTGAGGTCCGGAACTCCTGAGGGTTCCAAAACAGAAGGGACCTGAGGCACTACCTTGCCCGCGAGGAACTGGTTCCAAACTTCCTCCGAAGGAGAACCAGGAAGTCCAAGGGCAGGCCTTACCGCTCGTAAATGACCTGGAATGGAAGCAGTAACAGAGTCATTCCCGGTGGCGGAAAGTATTGCCCCACTGGGGGAGGCAACGTGATCCGCCTGACCACGAGGAATGGGGGTTAAATCAACGGTGCCACTCTTCCTCGACTTCCCCCCGGAGGGAGGCAGGCAAGGAAGAGAACAAAAGTCTGAAGGGAGAGATCGAGAGGCCGAAGAAGAGGTCCGTGACTCCTTACCTTCGACGGCGATCCTGGAGGTAAAAGTGTCCTTCTAGGAATTCCTATCTACCTCTCTCGAACTTCTCCCATTGAGAGGGCAACCACTTCTACATACTTAGCAGGGGGAGCCTTCAGAACACCTATGACCTCTGCATAGGGAAAGAGGATCCACCTCCAGCGGCAACATAAAGGTGCCCGGAACACTTCCTCATAATAGAGGACATCACATCTAACAAAGAAAAAGAAAAAAGGATTAATCAAAAACCCCCAAAAAAGGCTAGTCTGCCAGTCAAATAATAGCAGGAGCAGCGGTGTTACCACTGCGATGGCTAGAATTCGACTGAAGGTAAACAGCAGCTACCGACCGGCAGTCCCCCACCACTAACAGGTGGGTAACTACTTGCCCGGTCGTTAACGACCTTGTTAAGGTTTTTCTGCCGTATTTTCCAGCTCGCACTAGAATATCTCCTATAGTAAAGAATGAGGGTTTGCATCAAGTGTAGGAACAAATAAATATTGCGGCCTCCCTTCCCCAGTCGACATCTAAGGGAGAAGGGGGGAGCGGAGTAACTGTAATAAAAAAAAACAGAATTACAATTATTTAAATCAGCTAAGAATATTCACTAATAGTGAGACCCACTAATCCTCCGAAGGTAAGTGTTCCCCACGGAGAAAAGCTGAAAAATTGAGTTTTTATGATAAAACAAAGTTTTATGAATACTTACCTGGCAGTTATATATATATAGCTGAGTCTCCGACTTCGGCAGAATTTAATCGAAAATTGCGGCAACCGCCTTGTGGTGGTTGTGTGGTTAGATGGTTAACAACCCTTACAGGGTGGTACTTGGAATCATTCCCGTTTTCTGTTCCTCAGATTATCTTTGCCCGACCTGTCTCCTGAGGGGAGGTGGGTGGGCTTTAAAATATATATATAACTGCCAGGTAAGTATTCATAAAACTTTGTTTTATCATAAAATGATATTTTGATTATAAAATAAATTTTTGAATATACTTACCCGGTGAATATATAATAGCTGACGTCTCGGACGGCTCGACAGAAACCCCAAAACTCGCGAGCGATCGCCGTGAAGGTTGCGGGTGTGACCACCAGCGCCGACTATCGGCCAGATACCGCATATACTTGTAAACAGCTCCAGTTCTTCTCATTCCGCTGGGTCTCTATCGGGGAGGAAGGGAGGGCCTTTAATTTATATATTCACAGGGTAAGTATATTAAAAAATTTATTTTATAATCAAAATATCATTTTTAAATATTAAACTTAGCCGGTGAATATATAATAGCTGATTCACACCCATGGTGGTGGGTAGAGACCAGTATTAATACAATAAAGGCGTATATGCTTAGAGTTTTTGACAATTATATCATAACAAAACCCAATTAAATATAGGTACCTGGTAAGGAAGCTGACTCTGACGATTACTCTGCCTTATTAGTCCGCTTTCCTCACGAAGCCCAGCCATCCTCTCAGGATGCTGAAAGACTCCCAGGAGCTGTTATATCCAGGGCGACCACCCATACAACAGGACCTCATCAAAACCCTTAATCTGGGCGCTCTCAAGAAACGACATTTGACCACCCGCCAAATCAAAAAGGATGCGAAAGACTTCTCAGCCTTCCGTACAACCCAAGACAAGATTAAAAACATTTCAAGAGAAGATTAAAAGGATATTGGGATTAAGGGAATGTAGTGGTAGAACCCTCACCCACTACTGCACTCGCTGCAACGAATGGACCCAGTGTGTAGCAGTCCTCATAAAGAGTCTGGACGTCTTTTAAGTAAAATGAAGCGAACACCGACTTGCTCCTCCAAAAGGTCGCGTCCATAATACTTCGCAGAGATCTGTTTTGCTTAAAAGCCACGGAAGTTGCTATCGCTCTTACTTCTTGCGTCTTGACCTTAAGTAAACAACGATCTTTTTCACTTAAGTGAGAATGAGCCTCTCGGATTAAAAATCTAATAAAATACGATAAAGCATTTTTAGACATAGGCAATGAGGGCTTCTTAACGGAGCACCATAAGGCCTCAGATCCACCTCGTAAAGATCTGGTACGAGCTAAATAAAACTTAAGAGCTCTAACTGGGCACAGTACTCTTTCAACCTCGTTGCCTACGATCTCTGATAGGCAAGGTATATCAAAAGATTTAGGCCAAGGACGAGAAGGCAGTTCATTTTTGGCCAAGAAACCAAGCTGAAGCGAACATGTGGCTTTATCTGTAGAGAAGCCGATGTTTTTACTAAAGGCATGGATCTCACTGACCCTTTTAGCCGAAGCCAAGCACACCAAAAAAAGCGTCTTGAGGGTGAGATCCTTCAGGGAGGCTGAATGTAATGGCTCAAACCTGTCGGACATTAGGAACCTTAGGACCACGTCTAAGTTCCACCCAGGAGTTGCCATACGACGCTCCTTAGAGGTCTCGAAGGACTTAAGGAGATCTTGGAGATCTTTATTATTGGACAGATCTAAGGCTCTATGTCTGAACACAGAAGCCAACATGCTCCTGTAGCCCTTAATAGTGGGAGCAGAGAGGGAGCGAACATTTCTCAGATGCAGGAGAAAGTCTGCAATTTGGGCTACAGAGGTACTGGAAGAGGAAATGGATGATGACTTGCACCAGTCTCTAAAGACTTCCCCCTTCGACTGGTAGACCTTGATGGTAGATGCTCTCCTAGCTCTCGCAATCTCTCTGGCTGCCTCCTTCGAAAATCCTCGAGCTCTTGAGAGTCTTTCGATAGTCTGAAGGCAGTCAGACGAAGCGCGGGGAGGCTTTGATGAAGACTCATTACGAGGGGCTGCCGTAAGAGATCCATCCTTATAGGCAGACTCCTTGGAACGTCTACCAGCCATTGAAGTACCTCTGTGAACCACTCTCTCGCGGGCCAGAGGGGAGCAACCAACGTCAACCTTGTCCCTTCGTGTGAGGCGAACTTCTGCAGTACCTTGTTGATGATCTTGAACGGCGGGAATGCGTACGCGTCCAGGTGAAACCAGTCCAGCAGAAAAGCATCTATGTGGGCCGCCTCTGGATCTGGGACTGGAGAGCAATAGGTCGGGAGCCTTTTGGTCAACGAGGTGGCAAAGAGGTCTATGGTGGGTTGGCCCCAAGTCATCCAAAGACTCTTGCACACGTCCTTGTGGAGCGTCCATTCTGTGGGGATCACCTGACCTCTCCGACTGAGACAGTCCACCAAGACGTTCAAGTCCCCCTGGATGAATCTTGTCAACAGTGAGATGCCTCGATCTTTTGACCAGATGAGGAGGTCCCTTGCGATGACGAACAGTGTGTGGGAGTGAGTGCCTCCTTGCTTGGAGATATACGCCAAGGCTGTGGTGTTGTCCGAATTGACTTCTACCACTTTGTTTCGTAGAAGACTCTCGAAACTCGTCAAGGCCAAGTGAACAGCCAACAGCTCCTTGCAGTGGATGTGCAGGCTCCTCTGAACCGACGTCCAAAGAACCGAACATTCCAGACCGTCCAGAGTCGCTCCCCAACCCAAATCCGACGCGTCTGAGAACAACACGTGGTTTGGGTTCTTGACCGCCAGGGACAGACCCTCTCGCAGACTTATGTTGCTGTCCCACCAGTTCAGGCACGTTTTTACTGGCTCAGAGATCGGGATTGACACAGCTTCCAAAGTCTTGCCCTTGTTCCAATGGGAGTCTAGATGGAACTGAAGAGGGCGAAGGTGAAGTCTCCCTAGTGAGATAAATTGTTCCAGGGATGACAGAGTCCCTAAGAGGCTCATCCAACTTCTCACTGAGCAACGGTCTTTTTTCAGCATGAGGCGGACTTTGAGCAGGGCTTGCTCTATCCTGGTGGCAGACGGAAAAGCCCGAAAAACTAGACTGCGAATCTCCATCCCCAAATAGAGAATCGTCTGGGAGGGATTCAGTTGAGACTTTTCTAAGTTCACCAACAGTCCCAACTCCTTTGCAAGAACCAATGTCCATTGAAGGTCCTGCAGACAGCGATGACGGGACGACGCTCTGAGAAGCCAGTCGTCCAGGTACAGGGAGGCTCGAATTCCCGATAAATGAAGGAATTTTGCCACATTCCTCATGAGCCTCGTAAACACGAGAGGAGCAGGGCTGAGGCCGAAGCACAGTGCTCGGAACTGGTACACCACATTCCTGTAAACAAACCTCAGATACGGTTGAGAATCCTGGTGTATAGGAATGTGGAAGTACGCATCCTGCAGGTCGAGAGAGACCATCCAGTCTCCCTCTCTGACCGCTGCTAGGACGGACTTCGTGGTCTCCATCGTAAATTTTGTTTTTACAACAAAAACGTTGAGTGCACTGACATTCAGCTCTGGCCTCCAACCTCCTGTATGCTTTGGGACTAGGAAGAGACGGTTGTAAAAGCCCGGTGATTGAAGGTCCGAGACTTTCACCACCGCTCCCTTCTCTAGCAACTGAGAAACCTGCTGATGTAGAGCTTGTCTCCTTGACTCCTCTCGATACCTGGGAGAGAGGTCTAAAGGAACTGTTACTAGAGGAGGTCTGCGTACAAAAGGTATTTTGTACCCCTCCTTGAGCAACAACACAGACTCTCGGTCTGCACCCCTCTTCTCCCAGGCCTGCCAGAAGTTGTTCAGTCTGGCCCCTACCGCTGTCTGAGGACGTGGGCAGTCAGACTCTGCCACGGGAGGACTTGGATCCTCTCCTCTTGCCTCTTTTACTGTCGGCACGAGCGCCTCCCCTACTGGGGGCTCTGCCACGAAAGGGCGGAATAAACCTCGTCGCTGGGGTATCGATCTTGGGTCTTACGACATAAGACGATGAAGGAGCACCCTTACGAGCAGACGTAGCCATCAGGTCGTGGGTATCCTTCTACACCAGAGAAGCCGCAATATCCTTGATCAACTGCTGAGGAAACAAGGCAGATGACAACGGGGCAAAGAGGAGCTCCGACCTTTGACAGGGAGTTACTCCTGCCGAAAGGAACGAGCAAAGAGTCTCCCTCTTCTTCAGGACTCCAGCCGTAAAGGTAGCGGCGAGCTCATTGGAGCCATCACGGATGGCTTTGTCCATGCAGGACATAATAAGCACGGAAACATCCTGGTCGGCCGACGAGATCTTCCTGCTTAAGGCTCCTAGCGACCAATCTAAGAAGTTAAAAACTTCGAAGGCCCTGTAAACCCCTTTAAGGAGATGGTCAAGGTCCGAGGAGGACCAATAAACTTTAGAGCGTCTCATGGCCAGGCGACGGGGAGAGTCTACGAGGCTTGAGAAGTCTCCCTGGGCAGAGGCAGGAACTCCCAAGCCGAGAACTTCTCCCGTGTCATACCAGACGCTCGCTCTAGAAGCCAGTTTAAAAGGAGGGAAAGCAAAGGCTGTCTTCCCCAAACTCCTCCTGGTGATCAACCAGTCGCCTAGCAAACGTAAAGCCCTCTTAGAAGAGCGAGAGAGCACTAGCTTAGTAAACGAAGGCTTCGAAGCAGCTAGGCCTAGCGCAAACTCTGACGGAGGCGAACGAGGAGCAGAAGTTACAAAATGGTCTGGAAAAAGATCCTTAAAAATCAGCATGATTTTCTTAAAGTCCATAGAGGGCTGAGCAGCTTTAGGCTCCTCTCCGTCTGACAAAATGCCCAAAGGAATATCAGTAGGCGGAGGATCAGCAACTTCATCTGAAGGAAGCTCGTCCGACAATTGTCGAGTCTCATGAAAAGGAGAGACCTGCCGCGGCGGCAATGCTTGACAGGCAATGTCAACAAGCAAAGGAGCAGCAGTAGCAGTCGAGGAAGCGACGTCATGCCGCTGCTGAAAGGACTGAAAACCTTGTGACTGACCAACAACAACAACAGGAGTTGATGGACGCTCGACGTCACGTCGGAACTGCATTGACTGCCTAGACTGAGCAGTCAAAACAACCTTCGACTGCGGTGCTTGACGCTCAACGTCAAGTCGAGGCAACTGAGCTGGTTGGCGAACGTCCTGAACGTCAACACGAGACTGCGGCAGCGGCTGAACATCAACACGAGACTGCGGCAGCGGCTGAACGTCAACACGAGACTGCGGCAGCGGCTGAAAGTCAACACGGGACTGCAGCGAGGGAGGATCCATGTCACGTGACTGACGTGACAAACTACCGACATCACGTTTCAAAGTGCTAACGTCAAAAGGACGAGTAAAAGCTCGTTTGGGCGGCTGACGGCCAGAGTCTCGATCAGCGTACCGGCGATTCAAAAGCGAAGGATCATCGTGAACCTGCTCAACGTTATACTCCTCCATAAGGGAGGCAAGCTTAGCCTGCATGTCCTGCAGGACAACCCATTTAGGATCAACAGGAGCCGGGACGGGCCGAGACGATGGTAACGTCTGTGATGGCAAAACATTGCCTTTACCGAGACTCTCGGACCCCGTGTTACGCTTACGTTTAATAGGCGAACAGTCTTCCGACGACTGCAAAGGGTCAGAGCTGTCCCAATGGCTACAGCCAGGACGCTGGACCTGTCCTGAAGGGACTGACTTGCGCCAAGGTTTCTTTTGCGAAAAGCCTTCAGATGACGAGGAGAACACAGCCTCGCTCGTCTTATGGTAAGGGCGATCTTGACGAGAAACGCCCGATACCAAAGAGGGAACGTCTGTACGTTGGTTAAAGCCTCTCGTCCCCTTAAGTCCTACGACATTACTTCTCCCTGGTGCAGGGGAGCCTGAAAGAGGTCTCGGACTAGGGGAGCGACAAGCACGAACAGACGAACCCTCGGTCGCAACACTAAAAACACTTTGCGCACTTATCACTTTATCACTACGATTTTCTGATTTGCCACTCTGACACTTTAATAACTTCACATCTGACATGAGTTGGTTACGGTCCGAAGCTAAGGACTCAACTTTCTCGCCTAAAGCTTGAATCGCAAGAAACATATCCCGCATGGACGGTTCATGAGTGCTAGTAGAGGGTTCAGGAACAACTACTACAGGGGAAGGATTAGGTTCAGGGGCATGGGAGGAGGAAAATTCCAATGACCTAGAGGAGCTTCTCCTCACCCTATCTCTCTCCAGCTTACGAGAATATTTATCAAATTCAAGCCAGTCGAATTCCGACAAGACCACGCACTCATCACACCGATCTCCTAATGGACAGGATTTACCCCGGCAATTAGAACAAACAGTATGTGGGTCGAGAGAGGCCTTGGGAAGACGTTTGTTACAATCCCTAGCATTACATTTGCGAAATTTAGGTCCAGGGATAGGAGAAGGGTCAGCCATATTGAACAATCAGAGAAAAATCCAAAACAAATCCAAAGTCATCAACAATAAACACTAGCCAAAAAAGGGTTCAAGAGTTTTAATTGAAGAGAAAAACCCCCGTCACAGCGAAAGCTCAAAACAACCAAAATAAAGTACTTCACCAAAAATGACGAAAACTCAAGGTCAACAGCGAGCGGAATCAACTTGTCGATAAGACCGACAGAGAAGAACTGGAGCTGTTTACAAGTATATGCGGTATCTGGCCGATAGTCGGCGCTGGTGGTCACACCCGCAACCTTCACGGCAATCGCTCGCGAGTTTTTGGGTTTCTGTCGAGCCGTCCGAGACGTCAGCTATTATATATTCACCGGCTAAGTTTAATATTTAAAAAACTCCATTTTCATGAATAGTACTTACCTGGCAGTTATATATATATATAGCTGATTCACACATTTGGAGGAGGGAAACAGACAGAAAAACATAGTTGGGGAAACAACAAAAGAGTTGTAGGAGAACAAACACCTTGATTCCTTACCTGCTAAGGTAGCTGACTTCAAAGGTAACTGCCTCTAGAGTCGCTTTCCCTTAGGAGTGTGCAGCCAGGAGTAGACCTGCTACGCTGCAAACAACTCAATCGAGTCTGTCAAAGGGGTAGGACCAACAACTTGACTAGACTTCAGAAACTACCTTCGCCCCATAAAATAAAAAAGAATTGCAACCTTACCAAAACTAACCATCTAATCTTGCAGAAATAGATATAAGCTATCTATCTGGACTGAGGGAATCGTACCACAAGACAAGGACCTCAGACAACCATAAAAAAACACAAACCCATATACAAGTACATAAACTAAGGTTGAGTGGGGGTAGTAACTCCTTTGCCTAATACAGAAGCCGCAGCTACGTATGGGCCCAAGGTATAACACTTGTCATAGTCCACTCTTACCTCTCTGAGGTAATGAGAAGCGAAGACAGAGTTGCTCCTCCAGAACGTTGCGTCCATGATCTGCCTAACTGACATATTTTTCCGGTATGCCAGTGAGGCAGCAATGGCTCTTACTTCGTGAGCCCGTACTTTTAACAGGGCGAAGTTTTCTTCCTCACAAAAGAGGTGGGCTTCCCTAATAGTTTCCCTCAGGAAAAAGGACAAAGCGTTCTTTGACAGGGGTTTTTGAGGATCCTTCACCGAACACCATAAGGAGTTGGAAGCACCCCTCACGTTCTTAGTGTGGGCCAAATAAGCCTTGAGAGCCCTAACTGGGCAGAGGAGGCTTTCCTGTTCCTGACCCACTAGATTCATGAGGTTAGGGACTTCAAAAGTCCTGGGCCAGGGTTTCGAAGGGTTCTCATTCTTGGCGAGAAAGTCGAACCTCAAGGCACAAACCGCACCATTTTGGGTGAAGCCTACACGCTTCTCGATTGCCTGGACCTCGCTGATCCTCCTGGCAGTCGCTAGAGTCAAAAGGAAGAGGGTTTTCTTAGTCACATCTCGCAGAGAGGCTTGCGAGATAGGCTCAAACTTCTTGGAACACAAAAACTTAAACACCACATCCAGGTTCCAAGAAGGGGGTCTTAACTGCACCTGCTTCGTTGTCTCAAAAGACCTAATGAGGTCCTGCAAGTCCTTATTCTGAGATAACTCTAAGCCTCTATGCCTAAAGACGGTTGAGAGCATGCTCCTGTATCCTTTAATGGTAGATACAGCCAGCTTAGCATCCTGCCTGAGGTACAAAAGAAAGTCTGCAATCTGGCTTAGAGAGGTAGAGGACGAGGAAACCTTGTGTCTCCTGCACCAAGCTCTAAAGGTCTCCCACTTTGACTGGTAGACTCTTTGTGAAGAGATCCTCCTTGCTCTGGCAATAGCTTTCGCCGCTTGTGCCGAAAAGCCTCGAGATCTAACGAGCTTCTCGACAGTCTGAAGGCAGTCAGATTGAGAGCGAGGGGGTTTTGATGAAATCTCTCAAAGTGGGGTTGTCTGAGAAGATCTGGACTTGCCGGGAGTCTTCTTGGAACGTCCATCAGCAACCCTACCACTTCGGTGAACCATTCCCTCGCAGGCCAGAATAGAGCCACTAGGATCATTCGTCCCGAATCGAGGAGAGCGAATTTCCTGACAACCAGATTGATGATCTTGAACGGGGGAGAGGCATACCTGTCCAGCCCCATCCAATCCATCAAGAAGGCGTCCACTGCAACAGCTTCCTCGTCCGGGACTAGGGAGCAGTAGTTGGGGATCCTCTTGTTTAGACTGGAGGCGAAAAGGTCTATTACAGGTCTGCCCCACAACTTCCAGAGGCTCCGACAGACATGCGGGTTGAGAGTCCACTCTGTGGGAAGGACTTGTCCCCTCCTGCTGAGCATGTCTGCCCTGATGTTTCTCTGCCCTTGAACAAACCTTGTCAACAGCTGAGTCTCGTTCTCGTTCACCCAAAGGAGAAGCTCTCTCGCAGTTGAGAACAGAGAGAGGGAGTGAGTTCCCCCTTGCTTCCTTATGTACGCGAGAGCTGTGGTGTTGTCGGAATTGATCTCCACAGTCTTTCCTGACATCGAGGTTTTGAAGGCCTTGAGCCCTAACAAAATGGCCATCAATTCCTTCCTGTTGATATGCCAACTGATCTGACTCCCTTCCCAAATACCTGAGACCTCCTTGTTCCCTAGTGTTGCTCCCCAGCCTGACTCGGACGCGTCTGAGAATAACACTAGGTCGGGGTTCTTCTTGAACAAGGAGATCCCTTTTCCCAACAGAGCTGGGTCCAGCCACCACATCAAAAGATCCTTGATCTTTGTCGGAATGGGTAAAGAAAAAGTGTCCTCCTGGATCTTTCTGTTCCAAACCTTTGCGAGGAAGTGTTGCAGAGGCCTTAGGTGCAGTCTCCCCAACGGGACAAACTGCTCCAGGGAGGATAGAGTTCCCAGCAGACTCATCCACTCCTTCGCTGAGCATTCCTGCTTCCTTAAAAAGTCTTTGACTTTGTCCAGGCACCTGGTCTGCCTCTCCTGGGAGGGAGAAGCCTGAAAAAGAACTGAATTCAGGACTATCCCCAAATAGAGAATAGTCTGATTCGGCTCGGTCTGAGACTTCCCCCAGTTGACGATGAGGCCCAGGTCCTGAGTCATCGTATACGTCTTCATTAGGTCCTCCTGACATTTCTCTTTCGACTGTGATCGGATCAGCCAGGTGTCTAGATAGAAGGATACCCTTATCCCCTCCTGGTGTAACCAGCCTGCCACATTCGCCATTAGTCTGGTGAAAACTTGGGGAGCTGTGCTGAGACCGAAGCAAAGTGCCCTGAATTGGAAGCACTTGCCCCGGAACACAAATCTCAGATATCTCCTCGAAGACGGATGAATGGGGACGTGAAAATAAGCGGCGTCCTGCAGGTCGAGAGATACCATCCAGTCTCCTGGACGAACTGCAGCCAGCACTGACTGAGTCGTCTCCATGGAGAACTTTGTTTTCTCCACGAAGGCGTTCAGAGAGCTGACATCTAGGACTGGTCTCCTTCCACCTGAGTTCTTGGGAACCAGAAACAGGCGATTGTAAAAGCCTGGGAGGCGAGGTCTTGAACAGGCTCTATTGCTCCCTTGACCAACATCTGGTCGACTAGCTCCAGAAGAGCCTCTCGTTTCCCCGCGTCGGTGTACTGAGCCACTAAGGCTAGAGGAGTGTCTGAGAGAGGTGGTTTCTTTAAAAAGGGGATCTTGTAACCTTCCTTGACGACTGAGAGGGACCAGGTGTCCACCCCTCTCCTTTTCCAAGACTGCCAAAAACGAGACAGTCTTGCCCCTACTGGTGTCTGGAGGACTTCCATCTCATTTTTTGGACCGGGGCCTAAACGCACCCCTGCTGGTCCTTGGCCCTGACTCTTGTCTTCTCCCCCTAAAATCCGCTCTCGAGGAGATCATGCCCCGAAAGGGCTGTTGAAACCTCTTCTCCTCCTTCTTCAGAGGAGCAGGAGCAACAGGTAAGGTCTTCCTAGCAGACCGAGACAAAAGGTCCTGAGTAGCCTTCTGTGCCAGAGAAAGGGAGATATCTCTGACCAGAGCTTCAGGAAAAAGATGACGTGAAAAAGGGGCGTAAAGCAGCTCCGACTTCTGGGCAACAGTCACAGATCTAGAGGTGAAGGAGCACAAAAGGGCTCTCTTCTTTAAGACCCCTGCTGAGAAAAGGGAAGCCAATTCATTCGCTCCATCCCTTAGAGCTTTGTCCATGCAGGACATGATACTCGTCAGGTCCTTCGTGTCCTCCAGGAGTTCAGACTTCCTGGCCAGAGTCCCGAGAGACCAGTCCAGGAAGCTGAAAACCTAGAAAACCCTGAAAATTCCCTTGACGAGGTGATCAAGCTCCGACATGGACCACATCACCTTGACAGAGTTTAAAGCATGCCTTCTTGCCGAGTCCACAAGAGCCGAGAAGTCACCTTGGGAGGAGGCAGGCACTCCTAACCCCAAAGGTTCCCCTGTCTCATACCACATACCGGCCTTGGAAGCGAGCCGAGACGGTGGAAAAGAAAAGGTGGTCTTGACAGCTTGTCTCCGTTCCTTCATCCAATCATCCACCTTAGCGAGAGCTTTCCTGGCCGAAATTGAAAGTTTCATTTTGATGAAGGCCGAAGACTTCATAGCTTTCTTCCTGGTAAATTGAGACTGAGGAGAACGAGGAGCCGAAGGTTGAAATTCCTCCCCATAAAGTTCCAAAAGAGAGCGAGAAAGAACCTTATAATCACTAGAAGAGTCGGCAGGTTTTTCTTCCTCTTCCGAAATATCTTCGAGGTCCTGCTCAAGGATAACATCCTGAAGAGTTGGGCTGCCAGCAGTCTGGCACCGAGAGCTGTTTGAATCCTGGCGCCGAGCGCTGCTAACATCCAGTCGGCGAGAAGCGGTATCATCACGATGACGAGAAGCGGTATCGTCACGATGACAAGAAGCAGTATCGTCACGATGACAAGAAACGGAATCGTCCTTTAGATGCAGGCTGCCTTCGCCTTGAAAATGCAGACTGCATTCATCCTGTTTCCTAAGAAACGAGGCGGTAACATCCTGGCGTTTCGAATGAGAAACGGAATCGTCACGGCGCCGAGAACGAGAGGCAGTATCGTCCTGGCGCCGAAAGAGGGGGGAAGGAAATTCCTGGCAGCATGCCGATGAAGAGGGTGTGCGTTGTCATACGGCCGACGAAGTGCGCAGAGGTTTCTTGAGAGAGATACTAAGTTCTCTCTTAGAAGATCTTTTAACAGGCAAAGAGACGTCCTTACATCTGACGGACTGAGAAGGGTGGCTGAAAGCTTGAACTAACGATGAAAGTTGTTCCTGCAAAACAACCATGAAAGCTTTAGCAACCTCCGCAGGCTCTCGCGATGCCGAAGACGGCAGTTGTCGTACAGCTTGACTGGGAGCGCTGGCAGAAGAAGCAGGGAGTTTAGCAGGATTAACTGGGCTAAGGACTCTCTGTTTCGCCCTCTTAACAGGAACAACATCGAAATCGTCTTCCGAAGGATCGGGATCTCGGCTACTCGAACCGGGAGAGGGAGAGCGAGACTGCACGTCCCGGTTCCACCCTCTCTTCATTGGTCTTGATTCGTAACGCCAATTACGTCTGGGAGAACGATCAGGCGATGACACAAACGTATCCGACACGCCTTTTCTACGGCGGTCAAGAGCAGCCTGGGAGATCGCAACAGGACTGTCTGAGGCGACGACTGACCGAGGATAAGCACCTCTCACCCCCTTTCGGCTTTCGACGTACCTTCTCCCTTGGTTCTGGGAGCTTGGTAGAGATCTAGACCTAGGGGTATGACAGATTCGATCAGTCGCCACCTCCACTGCACTTTTACAAGCACTAATTTCACTTACTCCCTTATCTTTAAAGGCCTCCAATTGTGCTTTAATGGCCTCTAATTCAGCAGCTAATTTAGCATACCCAGGGTCATCCGTGGGCACAGATCCTGTAAAAGGGGCAGGAGTTACTTCATTCGGGGAAGGAATAACTTCCAAAGAGGTTACAATTAAAGGGTCAATAGATAAATCTAAGCTAGGCTCACTAGCAGACTTTGACTTTGACTTAGCTCTCCTAACTCTATCAACTTCAAGTTTGCGCACATAGCGCTTCATAGCTAACCAATTACTGTATCATTTAAAACCTCGCATTCCTTGCACCTATTATCTAGAGCACATTCAAACCCCCTGCAACCCATACAGATAGTGTGAGGGTCAACCGACACTTTCGGCAACCTCACCTTGCAAATATCATTCGCACAAATACGAAAATGAATTTTTTCACCCATGATAGGAAAGGAAAAAAGACAAAAAACAAAAAACAAACCCGATTGCCAAATCCCAACACGGTGTACTTCACCAAAAACGAAGTCCAAAAAGGCGATGAAGGGAAAGCGATCCGAAAAAACTCTAAATGGCGGACCAACGATGTTGTCGATCCGGCCAGCAGAGATAATCTGAGGAACAGAAAACGGGAATGATTCCAAGTACCACCCTGTAAGGGTTGTTAACCATCTAACCACACAACCACCACAAGGTGGTTGCCGCGATTTTCGATTAAATTCTGCCGGAGTCGGAGACTCGGCTATATATATATAACTGCCAGGTAAGTACTATTCATAAAAGTTAAAATTACAATTATAATTTCACTAAAAATAATTGAGCCAAACAATCAGAAGCGCAACCTTACCCGTGAACAGGAAAGGTGTTCTTCCCAATAGTACACTGTTGTTGAAAGGTGAATGACCTTGAGAAGAGAAAGACCATGCAATCTCTGAGAGGCCACATTCCCTTCGCTCAGTAATCTATGTTTCCCGTAGGAAAAGGGAAAAGGCGAAGACAAAGTTGAATGAAGAGGGTCCAGGCGATGATGAATCCCCTGCGGCGGCCGAGTCAACAGTTATATGCCGACGGGAAGACCGATGGACCAGAGAGGGAGAGGTCGTTCCCCACGAAATGGAACTGTGCTGGCCTTGTTCCGGTGCTAATGTATGCAAGTGTCGGTGTCATATATGTATCACACGCGCAGCACAAACACTGGAAAGGAAACTCATCACATTTCTATACACATACAGTATATATACATAAAAATTAAGAATGTTTTCATATATATATTTATAAGAAAGTAAGTTAAAAGACATTAAAGGGATTTTGACGAAGGAAAAATCTATTTCTGGGAAGAGGCCTGTGACGCCCGGTGAGAAAGGTCCTTCCTTATACCTTTCCTAATATAAATCTTCCAAATATACTAGAGAAAGATAAAAGCATGGAATGCAGAGGTTACAACCCTCGCGCGAACACCTTGTAGGTGTAGTGTATTAAACAAAGGCGTGTGAAAAACCACTATTCACAGGTTGTCTTCCATTTAGATAATCCCTTCATCAATGGGGAGGGCCGTGACAGGCCCTAGAGAACATAGTTGAACTCCCCAACGACACCTACCACGCGCGCCCTCTAGGACTTCCTTCTGATTTTGAACTTGCAAACAAGTCGAGTTTTTTGGGCACAGTGTTTTTTCGAAGAGTTTCTCGTTATTTCAACATGACTGACGTTGCTACTTCACCCTTACCAATGTTAAGTACCATAGTTTGTTTTGGCAGCTTTTGGCAGTACCGGGCATTTGTTCTGTTTCCAATATGGTGGTTTTTAGTTTTGGAAGCGATTGTCCTGCCGAGGTATCGGCAGCCATTTTGGGTTATGTTCGCTTCGGTAAATTTTCTAGTTATTTTTGCCCATCTGGTACTCTGTCAGCTAGGTTATATCACTTACGTTTTATGGCCTTTTGTGTTATCATTAATTAATATTAGTTTTTACTATGGTATTTATTTGCTTGCAAGTCCAATTTGGACCTACGAAAAATAGCGATTTAAAGAATAGCGGTTTAAAGTATAGCGATTTAAAGTTTAGCGATTTAAAGTTTAGCGATTTAGTCTGTTAGTTTGTACTCGCCTCAGGAGGGTTCGATTTAGACTATATCCTTGTTTATTTGTTACATTGTCGTTATTCTTCGTTCTTGGTTATTACAATTACTAAGAAAAAGCAATCAATTTTATTAATTTCTTATTTTATTGTGTGATGTTAGTTTCTTATTATGTAACCTTGAGAGCGAAAGCATAGAGTGCTCGTTTCCTGTTCTAGAGATATGAGTTATCCCTTCTCTCGTTTTCTTTGTTAGCTCGAGTAAGAGAGGTGAATTTCCCGTTCTCCGTTTTTATACGATCACGAGTTATTCAGGCCTCCTCTTAGTATTAGAGTTGATGATAGTACGTTTAATATTATAAACGTTTTATTGATGTGGTTACTGTTAATATAGCTAACACTATTAATAGGTACGTTAGTGTATGAGTCATTAATTGGGGTCGTTTTATACCGACACCCTTAGCTCCGCCTTGAGTTATGCTTAGCTCCGCCTTGAGTTATGCTCCGCTATAATGGATACTCATTGAGTGAGAACTAGTTATCGTACCGGAGCAGATTTTTGGAGTGCAACGGTGAAATCCGGCACTCGGACTCCGGCTGAAGCCTTTTACACACGAACCTTTGTCATGTTTGATCACAATTACACCGTTACGGCCCCCTTTTTCATCGTATCTCCGGCTTCACTGGAGATAACACATTCATTGAGGTTAATGTTATCGTACCGGAGACGGTCACGATATCACGATGACGGGCCTTTGCTACCGGATCTCCGGTACAAACAGAGATCAAGCAGACGTCCAGAACCGGAGTTAACAATGTGATACCGATGAAGATTAGAGATTCATGTTACGTGGTTACTGGTTTCTAATATAATTTCTTAATTTATTAAGGTGTTAGCTACTACCATACTCACACATAATTAAGATTTAAGTGTTTCTGATTCATATGTCACTGACCAGAATCTCAAGGAACATCCAGACTTATGTCTTCTTTCTTTTTACAGAAAGTCCGCTGCGCTGCCAGGGGCTGCTCCGCTGCCTTTACTGATCCCATGGGCCATGATCTATGCCGGGCCCATGCCCATTGCGCCATATCCTTCTCTTGGGAACCGGGACAAGCCCCCTATACGATATGGTTTCCGGAGTCATGCATGCTCTGCTATGAGCTGTCAGCCCTACTCCTGAGCGAGGAGGTAAGTTGGTTCTAGTTTGTTCCTGTTAATATCCTTTGCGAAGAATTAATTGCTCTTTATATATTGACATCAGTTTTGGCTTCATCATTAATTCCCCTCTCCTCTTTCAGGCTGATGATGAATCTCTCAGGGAGGCGAGAGCTACTCTCCGTCCTTGGGTGTCAGGGTTTGGAAGGAATGCGCCATCTGGCGCACCCTATCTCCTTGATGGAGACATGGCTTCTCGCCTATTCCCAGGCTCTACTACTGCAGCAGTTCCACCGGAGACAGCGGCCCCGTTAATTGAGGTGGTTAGAGCAACCATTCTAACGGAGGAAGAGGTTTTAGTGACGGAGGCCGAACCCTACCTAGGTCTGGACGAGGAACCCATGGATGAGCAGGTAGGTGGTGTTGAGTTGGTGGACCCCCTTTCACCCCACACTCCTTCCTCTACTACTTCCTTTCACGGCTTTGATAAACCTACGGCTTCTCCTCGAGGTCCCCCCGCTCCTGTACGACCCAAGGTGAAGCCACTACGTACCTTTAAGCCTTCAGCTTTGCCATTATCAGTGTCACCGGTTCCGGGACCCTCAAAGGATCCTGATGTTCATATTACTATACCTAAAACCGTGACTCCTAATAAGTCAAAGTCCACTAAGTCCAGGGCTTCGTTAGAGGATCGGGCTCGGGAGCCCCCTTTATCCGCCGCCATGGTCAGGGATATTGTGAAAGAACAGATACAACAGCATCTACAACAGTCTAGGGCAGACCAAGGAGCTATGACGGAGCTCAAAGATATGGTGGCGAGTCTCATCCGTTCCGGAACTCAGATGCCCCCTCCTTCAGCCCCGGACGCATCGAAGTTACCCCCCTTCGAGAAAAACAACCCTTGGAGGTTTGCCTTACATGCTCCATATATTGATGGTGCCTAAACTCGCTTGACCAAAAGTAATGCAAGAAAAAAAAAAAAAATTTACCACGATCCCCAAATCTTGTCAAAATGCAAGGAGTCTGTTTCAGTGTTGAAGAAGGGTTGCCACCGAGTCTGCTAAAATTATCCAGTCATCCAGATATCTTAGGAGACGGATGCTAATCCTGTGAGCCTAAGATGACACAAGGGCTAACACTCGTGAATACTTGAGGTGCTGTGGAAAGACAGTGCCTTGAACTAGTATTGTGTGTTGTTGAGTAAGATCCGAGATACTTCCTTGAATACGGATGGACTGAGATTTGGAAGTACAGTATGCATCCTTGAGATCGTGTGCACAAGAAGTCCTATTTGTCCGACAAACATGTTCAGAACCGAGAGGTCAATACCGGGTCTCCAGCCTCCAGATGCCTTTTTCAAAAGAAAGAGGCGATTGAAGAAGTCTGGGGATCTGTCCTTGACATTCTGGAGAGTGTCCTTCTCCAACATGGTCGGGACTTCTGCCTGTAGGGCCTGCTCCTTTCAGGATACCTTCACATAGGAGTTCGACAAAACTGGATTACAAGTCAATGGAGGGAAGGATTGAATGAACGGGACGTGATACCCTGACTGAATCACGGAGATTGTCAAGGGTTTGGCCCCGTGGTGTTATCACCTGTGCCAGCGTTGTTGCAGGCATCCCCCACTGGTAGACAAGTGGGAGGATTGCCCGTCCTAGCAGGTGTGGCCTCGGTCGCTACCTCTGCTCCCTCTGACTCCACAGGAGGGCTTAGTGCTTTTCCGCTCCTTGGCTGAAAAGGGCTTCCTCGACATTTTCCGAATGGTATTATTCGTCGATGTCCTAGTTGTCGGCAGTTTCAATGTTTAAAGCTGCTTCTTTTGTGGTGGAGGTGCATGATAGGGCCCTAACAAAAAGGGAGTCATGGATGGACTTACTCCAATGCTCTGCCACCTGTTTGACGTCTTCCGGCCTGAACAGGGTGGACCCCTCGAGAGTGGAGTTCCTTAATCTCGTCACCTCTGCATGTGGGACTTGTCGGTGGAATCTTTCTATTATCGAGTCTCTTTGCCTCATAATAACGTTTGCCCACAGGTTAACTATCTGGTGGGAGAGGAAATCTATGGTTCTGGTCCCCGATAATAGAAAAGTATCTATTGATCTCCTCGTATAGTCCTTGGACCAATCCTTGGTTCTGACAAGGTGTCCCACGGATCCCAACCAAAGATCTAGCCATGAAGTAGCCTGCATGGCATATTTTGTTACCTTCTCAATGTTCAGGATCTCTGTTGAGAGCCTCTATGGAATGGTCTAAAGGCAAGGCCGGAAGGGGTTCGTTCAAAACCTCATAATACTTCCTCTGCAGCATGAAAGGTGGCAGAGGGAACTTAGCGTATGTTCCTGCATGGAGGGAACTTAAGGAGCCAGCGATCTGGGAAAAGGCCTTCCTCCAGGCACCCGTGAACCCCTACGACCAGGACAAAGCTGCACTGCCCTTGGGTGGTTGTTGCAAGCCATACACATGGTCATGGGCCGTGACCTTGCTTTCCTGAGGAGCCACCATGGGGTCAGACAACCTGTTGATAGCCCTCATGCTGGCCAGGACCTGCCAGAGGACGTGTTCTGAATCCTGCTCGGCTTCCGTAAGCCTAGGACTAGCAGCCTTTAGGAGATAATCATCCTTGTAATCGTAGTCGTCATCCAACCCCGAGCTCTCGCCCATAGGAGCCTTGGGTGGGTCGAAGTCGTCAACCTAAGAGGAACGTTGCTTACTGACGTCCTTGGGCCTAGTGGGGAGGTTCCTCGAGACCTCTCGAGGATGTCTCGATGCCCTGGATGCGGTGTTCTTTGGGACTGTCTTGGCGTCTTTAGTCTCTCTGCTGGAAGGGATATACTCCTCAAACAGCGAAGGTCTGAAGGGTTCTTCCTGCCTGGAGGGAGGTTGTCCCTCTCTTGCAGAGGGAACAACCACTGATTAGTCAGTCTCCTTAGAGATGGGGCAGGGTTCTGGTGGTACTACTAATATAGGGGAGAGACGAAACGAGGACTTCAGAGAGACCTGAGGAGATCAAGGGCCTCTGCTAGTTCAAGGGTGACGAGTGTCTCCCAGAGGAGTCAGCCGCTCCATTCTCCTCTTCTCCTTCGTGGTCATTACTGGTGTTATCTGCACCTGGGAGAAGTCTTGTTGAATCTCCACCCCGCTATCTGCTGCTTCTTCTTCAAGGGTGGGAGAATCATTTCTGGAGATGGAGGTCTGTGTGGGGCTGGCCCCAAAGCTCTTCGCCTGGGGTCAGATGGGGGATCCTGAGCTGGAGAGAGCTGACTTCTTCAGAGGGATCCTAGGGGTGCTGGGGACAGATTATCTGCCGGAAGCACGCCAAAGACAGCTTGTTGTACTGCCTTCACCTAAATGTCGAACCATGAGGGTTCTTTCCCCAACACAGAGAACACCGGAAGCTCCTTAGATAGGCTAGATGGTGGAGATCGCCTCCTAGGAGTTTATAGTCTTGGAGCCTGAAAAGCAGGGGAGTTATGTTTCTTAGCTGATAAGATTGCCACAGGCATGGCTTCCACCTCTGGCTTGGAAGAGCATGATGTCTTAAAAGGGAAAGGCAGTTGGATACCTCGTTCGGGAATGGGACTGGGCTTAGCCGCGCTGCGTCTACGTCATAGAAAGATGATCCCCACGAGGACGAAGGGACGCTCTCAAATGAGGAGAGGCTCGGATATGACCTGAAAGAGATGAGATAGAAACTGGCCTAGTCCTAGGAGAACGAGTTTCCCGAGGACGTGAAGGCTCACGAATATACCTGGAATGTTTAGATGGCTCAGCTTGTTTGAGCAGAGATCAATGACGAGAAGATGGTGATCTCTCGTAGGAAGGACGACGGGTGTTGTCTCAGCGTCCATCACGAGGTGGCTGACGGTCATGGAACATAGAGGAGTCCTCAGGAGGACAATGGAGACCTGTAGCTGGAAAACGATGGTCACGAGAAAGAGAGGGACGAACCCTTGCTTGAGACAGAAGCTCCTGTGAGGGAAGGTGCCGATCCTGAGCTGGCGAGAAACGATCACAAGCTGACCTGTGAGGATTTACAAGAGTGATGATCACAAGAGGGAGAGTGAAGGTCACGAGAAGGAGAGTGAAGGTCACGAGAAAGCAAATGACGATCATGGGTTGGCATTCAGCAAGCGACGAGGTGATGGCGAAAGACAAGGAGCTGGTGAACAATGAAAAGCTGGCAAACAATGAAAAGCTGGCGAACAATGAAAAGCTGGCGAACGTCTCAAGAGGTTGTGAATAACAGGGAGGCAAACGTCGCAGAGCTGCCTCGAAAGATAGTGTCTAAACTGATCATAGTGCGCTGTATACAGACGCTCCCCAAGATACGAACATCCATGTTACGAACATCCGGAGATACGAACACAAATTGACGGAAGTCCAAACATGTCTTAAGTGCACCTGCTTCGTTGTCTCAAAAGACCTAATGAGGTCCTGCAAGTCCTTATTCTGAGATAATTCTAAGCCTCTATGCCTAAAGACGGTTGAGAGCATGCTCCTGTATCATTTAATGGTAGATACAGCCAGCTTAGCATCCTGCCTGAGGTACAAAAGAAAGTCTGCAATCTGGCTTAGAGAGGTAGAGGACGAGGAAACCTTGCGCCTCCTGCACCAAGCTCTAAAGGTCTCCCACTTTGACGGGTAGACTCTTTGTGAAGAGATCCTCCTTGTCCTGGCAATAGCTTTCGCCGCTTGTGCCGAAAAGCCTCGAGATCTAACGAGCTTCTCGACAGTCTGAAGGCAGTCAGATTGAGAGCGAGGGGGTTTTAGTGAAATCTCTCGAAGTGGGGTTGTCTGAGAAGATCTGAACTTGCCGGGAGTCTTCTTGGAAAGTCCATCAGCAACCCTACCACTTCGGTGAACCATTCCCTCGCAGGCCAGAATAGAGCCACTAGGATCATTCGTCCCGAATCGAGGAGAGCGAATTTCCTGACAACCAGATTGATGATCTTGAACGGGGGAAAGGCATACATGTCCAGCCCCGTCCAATCCATCAAGAAGGCGTCCACTGCAACAGCTTCCTCGTCCGGGACTAGGGAGCAGTAGTAGGGGATCCTCTTGTTTAGACCGGAGGCGAAAAGGTCTATTACAGGTCTGCCCCACAACTTCCAGAGGTTCCGACAGACATGCGGGTTGAGAGTCCACTCTGTGGGAAGGACTTGTCCCCTCCTGCTGAGCATGTCTGCCCTGATGTTTCTCTGCCCTTGAACAAACCTTGTCAACAGCTGGGTCTCGTTCTCGTTCGCCCAAAGGAGAAGCTCTCTCGCAGTTGAGAACAGAGAGAGGGAGTGAGTTCCCCCTTGCTTCCTTATGTACGCGAGAGCTGTGGTGTTGTCGGAATTGATCTCCACAGTCTTTCCTGACACCGAGGTTTTGAAGGCCTTGAACCCTAACAAAATGGCCATCAATTCCTTCCTGTTGATATGCCAACTGATCTGACTCCCTTCCCAAATACCTGAGACCTCTTTGTTCCCTAGTGTTGCTCCCCAGCCTGACTCGGACGCGTCTGAGAATAACACTAGGTCGGGGTTCTTCTTGAACAAGGAGATCCCTTTTCCCAACAGAGCTGGGTCCAGCCACCACATTAAAAGACCCTTGATCTCTGTCGGAATGGGAAAAGAAAAAGTGTCCTCCTGGATCTTTCTGTTCCAAACCTTTGCGAGGAAGTGTTGCAGAGGCCTTAGGTGCAGTCTCCCCAAAGGGACAAACTGCTCCAAGGAGGATAGAGTTCCCAGCAGATTCATCCACTCCTTCGCTGAGCATTCCTGCTTCCTCAAAAAGTCTTTGACTTTGTCCAGGCACCTGGTCTGCCTCTCCTGGGAGGGAGAAGCCTGAAAAAGAACTGAATTCAGGACTATCCCCAAATAGAGAATAGTCTGATTCGGCTCGGTCTGAGACTTCCCCCAGTTGACGATGAGTCCCAGGTTCTGAGTCATCGTATACGTCTTCATTAGGTCCTCTAGACATTTCTCTTTCGACTGTGACCGGATCAGTCAGTCGTCTAGATAGAAGGAGACCCTTATCCCCTCCTGGTGTAACCAGCCTGCCACATTCGCCATTAGTCTGGTGAAAACTTGGGGAGCTGTGCTGAGACCGAAGCAAAGTGCCCTGAACTGGAAGCACTTGCCCTGGAACACAAACCTCAGATATCTCCTCGAAGACGGATGAATGGGGACGTGAAAATAAGCGTCCTGCAGGTCGAGAGAAACCATCCAGTCTCCTGGACGAACTGCAGCCAGCACTGACTGAGTCGTCTCCATGGAGAACTTTGTTTTCTCCACAAAGGCGTTCAGAGAGCTGACATCTAGGACTGGTCTCCATCCACCCGAGTTCTTGGGAACCAGAAACAGGCGATTGTAAAAGCCTGGGGAGGCGAGGTCTTGAACAGGCTCTATTGCTCCCTTGACCAACATCTGGTCGACTAGCTCCAGAAGAGCCTCTCGTTTCCCCGCGTCGGTGTACTGAGCCACTAAGGCTAGGGGAGAGTCTGAGAGGTGGTTTCTTTAAAAAGGGAATCTTGTAACCTTCCTTGACGACTGAGAGGGACCAGGTGTCCGCCCCTCTCCTTTTCCAAGACTGCCAAAAACGAGACAGTCTTGCCCCTACTGGTGTCTGGAGGACTTCCATCTTATTTTTTGGACCGGGGCCTAAACGCACCCCTGCTGGTCCTTGGCCCTGACTCTTGTCTTCTCCCCCTAAAATCCGCTCTCGAGGAGATCATGCCCCGAAAGGGCTGTTGAAACCTCTTCTCCTCCTTCTTCAGAGGAGCAGGAGCAACAGGTAAGGTCTTTCTAGCCGACCGAGACAAAAGGTCCTGAGTAGCCTTCTGAGCCAGAGAAAGGGAGATATCTCTGACCAGAGCTTCAGGAAAAAGATGACGTGAGAAAGGGGCGTAAAGTAGCTCCGACTTCTGGGCAACAGTCACAGATCTAGAGGTGAAGGAGCACAAAAGGGCTCTCTTCTTTAAGACTCCTGCTGAGAAAAGGGAAGCCAATTCATTAGCTCCATCCCTTAGAGCTTTGTCCATGCAGGACATGATACTCGTCAGGTCCTTCGTGTCCTCCAGGAGTTCAGACTTCCTGGCCAGAGTCCCGAGAGACCAGTCCAGGAAGCTGAAAACCTAGAAAACCCTGAAAATTCCCTTGACGAGGTGATCAAGCTCCGACATGGACCACATCACCTTGGCAGAGTTTAAAGCATGCCCTCTTGCCGAGTCCACAAGAGCCGAGAAGTCACCTTGGGAGGAGGCAGGCACTCCTAACCCCAAAGGTTCCCCTGTCTCATACCACATACCGGCCTTGGAAGCAAGCCGAGACGGTGGAAAAGAAAAGGTGGTCTTGACAGCTTGTCTCCGTTCCTTCATCCAATCATCCACTTTAGCGAGAGCTTTCCTGGCCGAAATTGAAAGTTTCATTTTGATGAAGGCCGAAGACTTAGTAGCTTTCTTCCTGATAAATTGAGACTGAGGTGAACGAGGGGCCGAAGGTTGAAATTCCTCCCCATAAAGTTCCAAAAGAGAGCGAGAAAGAACCTTGTAATCATTAGAAGAGTCAGCAGGTTTTTCTTCCTCTTCCGAAATATCTTCGAGGTCCTGCTCAAGGATAACATCCCGAAGAGTTGGGCTGCCAGCAGTCTGGCACCGAGAGCTGTTTGAATCCTGGCGCCGAGTGCTGCTAACATCCAGTCGGCGAGAAGCGGTATCGTCACGATGACGAGAAGCGGTATCGTCACGATGACGAGAAGCAGTATCGTCACGATGACGAGAAACGGAAGCGTCCTGAAGATGCAGGCTGCCTTCGCCTTGAAAATGCAGACTGCATTCATCCTGTTTCCTAAGAAACGAGGCGGTAACGTCCTGGCATTTCGAAAGAGAAACGGAATCGTCACGGCGCGGAGAACGAGATGCAGTATCGTCCTGGCACCGGGAGAGGGGGGAAGGAAATTCCTGGCAGCGTGCCGATGAAAAGGGTGTGCGTTGTCGTACGGCCGACGAAGTGCGCAGAGGTTTCTTGGGAGAGATACTAAAATCTCTCTTAGAAGAAGATCTCTTAACAGGCAAAGAGACGTCCTTACGTCTGACGGACTGGGAGGGGTGGCTGAAAGCTTCAACTAACGATGAAAGTTGTTCCTGCATAACAACCATGAAAGCTTTAGCAACCTCCGCTGGCTCTCGCGGTGCCGAAGACGGCAATTGTCGTACGGCTTGACTGGGAGCGCTGGCAGAAGAAGTAGGGAGTCTAGCAGGATTAACTGGGCTAAGGACTCTCTGTTTCGCCCTTTTAACAGGAACAATATCGAAATCGTCTTCCGAAGGATCAGGGTCTCGGCTACTCGAACCGGGAGAGGGAGAGCGAGACTGCACGTCCCGGTTCCACCCTCTCTTCATAGTTCTTGATTCATAACGCCAATTACGTCTGGGAGAACGATCAGGCGAAGACACAAACGTATCCGACACGCCTTTCCTACGGCGGTCAAGAGCAGCCTGGGAGATCGCAACAGGACTGTCTGAGGCGACGACTGACCGAGGATAAGCACCTCTCACCCCCTTTCGGCTTTCGACGTACCTTCTCCCTTGGTCCTGGGAGCTTGGTAGAGGTCTAGACCTAGGGGTATGACAGATTCGATCAGTCGCCACCTCCACTGCACTTTCACAAGCACTATTTTCACCTACACCCTTACCTTTAAAGGCCTCCAGCTGTGCTTTAATGGCCTCCAATTCAGCAGCTAATTTAGCATACCCAGGGTCATCCGTAGGCACATATCCTGCAGAAGGGGCAGGAGTCACTACCTTCAGGGAAGGAATAACTTCCAAAGGGGTTACAATTAAAGGGTCAATAGATAAATCTAAGCTAGGCTCACTAGCAGACTTTGACTTTGATTTAGCTTTTCTAACTCTATCAATCTCAAGTTTGTGCACATAGCGCTTCATAGCTAACCAATTATCATCACTTAAAACCTCGCATTCCTTGCACTTATTATCTAAAGCACATTCAAACCCCCTGCAACCCATACAGATAGTGTGAGGGTCAACCGAAACTTTCGGCAACCTTACCTTGCAAATATCATTCGCACAAATATGATAATGAATTTTCTCACTCATGATAATAAAGGAAAAAAGACAAAAAAACAAAAAAACACACAATTGCCAAATCCCAACACAGTGTACTTCACCAAACACGAAGTCCAAAAAGGCGATGAAGGGAAAGCGATCCGAAAAAACTCTGAAAGGCGGACCAACGATGTTGTCGATCCGGCCGGCAGAGATAATCTGAGGAACAGAAAACGGGAATGATTCCAAGTACCACCCTGTATGGGTTGTTAACCCTCTAACCAAACAACCACCACAAGGCGGTTGCCGCGATTTTCGATTAAATTAAGTTGTACAAATCTCATAACTAATGATACAGACCACTAAAACACTTGATATCGTTACTCGGTGTTTCGATTATGGGAATGCTGTAATAAGATTACTCGGCAACATAATGAAAGGAAATAATTCGGTGTGTCAGCGCGCTTCCGCCAAATACATGACGTCACAAGATATGTGACGTATACTCTACAAAGAATGATTCCGTCGGTCAAAATTAAAATAAAACAATTCAGTAAACTAACCTTCTGCATTTTATTTAACAATACCAAAACAACCATGAAGCAGTTAAATGCACAGTACTGTTACATACAGTAAATACAGTACGGTACAAGTCAGCTGATTTGATCAGCATGAAAAGGTAAACATTACAGTACAGTACATAATGCAAATGGCCGCTTGTTTACGTAAGTTTCTAGCAAAAAAAAATGGGTAATGGAACCATAAAATAGCTTTCAGTACATTTATTTAAAAAGGAATTAATGTACAGTACTGTACTAAATGTACAGTACACTATATTTACTACAATTTTACTTTAAGTCAGCTGATTCAGAAATGCAGTGCATATGTATGGCCGATTGTTTGTGCAAGTTTCTATTATGTAGTGTGCAGTACAGGATAATAAAACAACATACTGTACTGAACTTTACAGTATTATACAGACTACTGTAATATGATAAAGTAAAATATTTGTAATAACCTATTTTATATGAAATGGGGCTATTTGTTGACTTCTAGGCTGAAAATCGTAGACATCTGAGTTAGGTTACGCCTATCCTAGACCAAAATTTAACACTAACGACATACGAACAATCCAGCTTACGAACAGACTCTCGGTCCCTATTGTGTTCGTTAGTTGGGGACTGTCTGTATTGTGTATGGTTAAGTAAAGTTTGTGCTCGAGGAATCAGTCTCTGGTGTTATTACGATACTGAATTCTAACTTGAAGGAGTATATTTCACTTTTTTTTCGCCCAAATTGAGAACTGTTTAAGTATGTGCTGTGTAAAGGGGTTACTGAGAAATAATTTTGAATTTAGTTGTACAGTAATGATAAATATCTCCGTAAGTTTTTCCCATGATATTTCAAATTGAAAAGCAAATATATTTATATGGTAATTTTGACAAATGCTCATATTACTCTGCAATGCTTACTTTTTTTGTCAAAACAGTGTCATATCTCTGCAACAATTGGTCAGCGTAAAATTTAACATGGGCACAGATTATGAACAAAGGTCATAACAGTGAACTGTACTGTATCTGCATGACAACTGTAGGCTATTTGCCTTTCTTTTCTCTCCATGACAGAACATTAAGTTTTAAATATTAAACTTAGCCGGTGAATATATAAATAGCTGATGTCTCCGACGGTCGACAGATTCCAAAAACTAGCGAGCGATCGCCATGAAGGCTGCCGGGTGTGCCCACCAGCGCCGACTATTGGCCAGATACCGCATATACTTCTCAAACAAACCAGTTCTTCTCTGTCGGTGTTACAGACAACACTGGTTCCGCTCGCGCTTGACCTCGAGTTTTCTACCGATTGGTGAAGTACTTGGTTTTGGTTTTATTGCTTTTGCCGTGTTGGATTATTCAATACTATCTTCAAAAGAAATGCTTTTGAAAGGAGAGGAAAAGTTTTTGCCCTTGCTTTTTTAATCTCGCTCTGGTTTTTCCATAGAGAAAAGATGGCCGACCCTTCCCTCAGTGTACGGAAGTGTGTTAAAGGCTTTTAGTAATTATTTTATCACTTTATAAATTATTGTTGATATTTATAGATTTACCTCTATATATTTTATATCTCACCCGCCTTTATTAGGCCTCTTCGATCAGCTTTCCATTTATACTAAACACCGAGATAAATTTTGTTTTTGTTTATAAGCGGCCTTTGCCTATTCTTTGCAGGCGGTCCTGACTTGGAAAACGAAGTTAAACAACGTTGAGCCCATTCAACTTTTATTTTTGTTTAGATTGATGAGCTGAATATTTTTAGAAAATATTTTAAGAAATTTATTCTTTGAATAGTCTTCGTGCTGTTTTTCAAAGATGAACTAACGTTTGGTTTATTTATGCTACGCAGTTTGCGCTCTATCGTTACGATAGAGAAAGAGAGAATCACGGTTTCACTTTGCAGAAAGAGTAAATCGATTTTGACGTTTTGTTCATTCTTCTTACAAACTGAAGTTTTTTAGATACTAATTTAAAGGAACATGTTAGTTTTCAATTTCTTAGTCCTTTTAGTTTTTTCCTTTAGTCAAATAACCTGTTATTGACGAAGAGTGAGTGAGCCATTCTCTTGTGAGTGAAGAGAGAGAGAGAAAGAGAGAACGATCCGATCTTTATTCTCGTCCCAAGTCTCTGTACAAGGAGTTTGGGAGCGAGTAACGTTCTCGATTCAGATTTTTACTCTCGTCCCAAGTCTCTGTACGGGGAGAGAGGATAAAACGTTTTAGTTTTTATTCTCATCCCAAGGCACTGTACGGTGAGAGATTGAAAACGTAGTCCTTAGTGAACTAGTTTTAGTCTCATCCCCAGTCACTGATCTTTTTAACTTTATATATTTCCGTTTTATTCGATATATATGTATATGTTTATTGATTTTTGCATGTGTGTTTCATTTTGTACTAATGTGCTTACATTATACAACTTATTTCCCAATTCTAACCTTTTGATTTAAGGGAGAATAGCGTGCTTCAGGTAGAAATCAGCTTTATTCATGTCTAATGTGAAATTATTAAAAAATGCGATATCAGTGAAGAAAGTGCGAAAAACATGTTCAGTGTTGCGGAGGGTTCGTTTGTTTGTGCTTGTCGCTTGCCTAGTCCGAGACCTCTTTCAGGCTCCCCTGCACCAGGGAGAAGGAATGTCGTAGGACCTAAGGGAGTGAGAGGTGTAAACCAACGAACAGACGTTCCCTCAAAGGTATCAGACGTTGCTCGTCAAGCACGTCCTTGCCATAAGACAGGAGAGACGAAGTTTCTCCTCGTCTTCCGATGATTCGTCTCTTTAAAAGCCTGGGCGTAAGATTTCGAGACGGTTGAAACGTTTATTAGTTCCTTCAGAATAAGTTCAACGTCCTAGCTGTAGTCATCATGAGAGTCCCGTTCATAGCAATGACGTTCATGTACAGACGTTTCTGCCACAGACTCGACGTGACGTTGAGTGGTAGACACCGTAGACACGACGTGACGTCGAGTGTCAGTCACCGTAGTCACGATATAGCATCGATCAGCAGTCACCGCTGTTGCTACGTGACGTTTGAACATCAGCCACCGCAGTCACAGGTTGATCCAAAGTTAAGTGTTTTGCAAGATATGCTGTTAAAGCTTTCTTCTTTAATAGAAGCTTACGATCCTGTTCCTGTGCGAAAGGATCCTTTGCTTTTTGTACGTCACGGTTCTCGGATACGTGATTCAGGTCTTCAACCTTCTAAACGAGCTTTGTTACGTCACGCTGACGTTATCCCTAGTGACAGCTTTGCTGTTAAACGAGATGCGGAGCATAAATCTCGATGTAACTTTGATCGCTTTGAACGTCAGCCACCGCAGTCACAGCGTGACGTTGAGCTGCAGACATTGCAGACACGACGTGACGTTGAGCGGTAGACACCGTAGACATGACGTGACGTCAAGGGTCAGTCATCGTAGTCACGATATAGCATCGAACAGCAGTCACCGCTGTTACTACGGGACGTTTGAACGTCAGTCACTTCTGTCACGACGTGTAGTAGAATAACATTCTCTGCAGTCACAACGTGACATCGACCCTCCAACTTTAACTTCTGTTCATATACAAGTTGATGTAGCCTGTCAGGCTTTTCCTTCACGTCATTCTGAATATAAATCCTTCTCGCAAGACTTTAGATTAATCAGATGATGTGCCTTCTGAAGAAGTTGATGACCCCCTTTCAACTAATGTACCTTTGGGGAGTCATTCAGAAGAGGAGTAACCTAGGGTGGTCCAACAATCCCTTGTTTTATAATTATGAATTTCTTTAGTGAAATTTTGTCCTACTCGTTTTGTAACGGCTGCTCCGCCGTCTGAGTTTACTCTTGGCATGACTTTCTTCGACTCCTACATTTACGAAGTCAGTTCTCTCTTGTTCTTCCAAGAGAGCCATGCTCTTACTGGGAGACTAGTTGGAATCCAGGAGAAGTTTAGGAAAGTCTGCTTTTGCTTTTCCTCCATCTTAATTAGCTTCTCGCTCGAGCGTCTGGTGTGACACAGGAGAAGTTCTCGGTTGGGGAGTACCTACCTCTGCCCAGGGAGACTTCTTGAGCCTAGTGGACTCTCCTCGTCATCTAGCCATGAGACGCTCCAAGATTTTATGGTCTGCTTCAGAGCTAGACCATCTCCTGTTAGGAGTTTTTTTTTGAGCGTTTGAAGTATTTATTTGTTGGATTGGTCCCTGGGACCCTTAAGTAAGAAGGTCTCTCCAGCTGTCAATGTATTGCTGTACAATTATGTCATGCATTAACAAGGCTATCAGGGATGGCTCCAATGAACTGGCAGCCATGTTCACTGCAGGAGTACTTAAGATGTAAGTGCACTCGATGTGTTCATTGTCAAGACAAAGTTCACGATAATGACTACCAAATCTATCTTGGCAGCAGTAAGGGAAGGCGACTGGATGGTCTCTCTCGACCTTCAGGATGCATACTTCCACATCCCGATTCATCCAAACTTTCAACATCTGAGGTTTGTGGACGGGAAAATAGTGTACCAATTTCGAGCACTGTGCTTCGGCCTCATTCCTGCTCCTCTTGTTTTTACAAGGCTCTTGCAAAATGTAGCAAGCTTTCTACATTTTTTGAGGATTCAGAGCCTCCCTTTATTTTGACGACTGGCTAATCAGGGCGTCGTCATTAAATCGCTGTCTGGAGAGCCTCTAATGGACATTAGACCTAACCAAGGAGCTAGGTCTCATAGTGATTGTAGAGAAGTCGTAACTTACAGTACTCCATTCCAGACTATTCTTTATTTGGGAATGGAGATACAGTGTCGAATTTTTCGGGCCTTTTCGTCTCCCACAAGAATGGAACAAGCTCTGTTAAAAGTCCGTCACTTACAAGAGAAAAACAGTTGCTCTGTAAGAGTTTGAACGAGCCTCGTGGGAACTCTTTCATCGCTGGAGTAGTTTATCTCTCTGGGGAGACTCAACCTTTGCCCTCTCCAATTTCACCTAAACCATTGGAACAAGGAGAAGGGATTAGAGAGTATCTCTTTCCCAATCTCCAACTCAGTCTAGACATGTCTGACTTGGTGGGACAGCAACATCAGACTTCGAGAAGGTCTTTCTCTTGCGATCAAGAACCCAAACCATGTGTTGTATTCAGATGCATCGGATTTGGGTTAGGGAGCTCCACTGGACAGTCTGGAATGCTCGGGTCTTTGGTCCACGGAACAGAAGGAACTCCATTTAAGGCAAGTAACATCTCTCTTTTGACAAGATTTGTGCAAGGAGAAATGAATGTCTTGGCGGACTGCCTCAGCAGAAGAGGACAAGTCATCTCCATGGAGTGGACGTTGCACAAGACTGTGTGCGAGAAGCTATGGATGATATGGGGTCAACCCACCATAGATCTTTTTGCGACTTCACTGACAAAGAGGCTCTAGACTTACTGCTCTCCAGTTCCAGATCCAGAGGCAGCCCACATAGACGCTTTCCTGCTGGACTGGTATCACCTGGACGTTTATGCCTTTATACTTTTCAAGATCCTAAACAAGGTGCTGCAGAAGTTCGCCTCTCACGAAGGGACCAGGTTGACGTTGGTTGCTCCCCTCTGGCCCGCGAGAGAGTGGTTCACAGAGGTACTTCTATGGCTGGTAGACGTTCCAAGAAGTCTGCCGTTGCGGATGGATCTCTTGCGACAGCCTCACGTAAAGAGATTTCATCAAAGCCTCCCCGCGCTTCGTCTAACTGCCTTCAGACTATCGAAAGACTCTCTAGAGCTCGAGGGTTTTCGAAGGAGGCAGCTAGAGCGATCGCGAGGGCTAGAAGATCCTCTACCATCAGGATCTATCAGTCGAAATGGGAGGTATTTAGAGATTGGTGCAAGTCCTCCTCTATTTCCTCTTCCAGTGCCTCTGTAGCGCAGATTGTGGATTTTCTGCTTTATCTGAGAAACGGTCGCTCCCTCTCTGCATCCACCATTAAAGGCTACAGAAGCATGTTAGCTTCTGTTTTCAGGCATAGGGGTTTGGATCTTTCTAATAACAAAGATCTCCAAGACCTGCTTAAGTCTTTCGAGACTTCCAAGGAGCGTCATATTTCGACTCCTGCTTGGAACTTGGACGTGGTCCTACAGTTCCTTATGTCAGACAGGTTTGAACCATTAAATTCAGCTTCCCTGAAGGATCTTACCCTCAAGACACTTTTTTTGGTGAGCTTGGCTTCGGCTAAAAGGGTTAGTGAGATACATGCTTTTAGCAAGAACATCGGCTTCTCCGCTAATAAAGCAGTATGTGCTCTTCAACTTGGTTTTTTGGCCAAGAATGAACTTCCGTCTCGTCCTTGGCCTAAATCATTTGAAATCCCCAGTCTTTCTGAGATTGTGGGGAATGAAGTTGAAAGAGTGCTGTGCCCCGTTAGAGCTCTTAAATTTTATTTATCCAGAACAAAACCGCTACGAGGTTGTTCAGAGGCTTTATGGTGCTCCGTTAAAAAGCCCTCTTTGCCCATGTCTAAGAATGCGTTGTCTTATTTTATTAGACTTTTGATTCGGGAGGCACACTCTCATTTAAGTGAGAAGGATCGTAATTTACTTAAAGTCAAGGCTCATGAAGTTAGAGCGATAGCAACTTCAGTAGCGTTTAAGCAAAATAGATCCATTAAAAGTATTATGGACGCGACCTTTTGGAAAAGCAAGTCGGTATTTGCTTCACATTACTTGAAAGATGTCCAGACTCTTTATGAGGACTGCTACACACTGGGACCATTCGTAGCAGCGAGTGCAGTAGTGGGTGAAGGCTCTACCACTACATTCCCTTAATCCCAATATCATTTTAATCTACTCTTGAAATTTTTAATCTTGTTTTGGGTTGTACGGGAGACTAAGAAGTCTTTCGCAATCTTTTTGATTTGGCGGGTGGTCAAAATATTGTTTCTTGAGAGCGCCCAGATTAAGGGTATTGATGAGGTCCTGTTATAGGGGTGTTCACCCTGGATATAGCAGCTCCTGGGAGTCTTTCAGCATCCTAAGAGGATCGCTGGACTTCGTGAGGATAGCGGACTAATGAGGCAGAGTAATCATCAGAGTCAGCTTCCTTACCAGGTACCTATACTTAAGTTTGTTTTTTGAATATTTGTCAAAAACTCTTGAGCATATACGCCTTTATTGTTTTAATACTGGTCTCTACCCACCACCATGGGTGTGAATCAGCTATTTATATACAGTATTCACCGGCTAAGTTTAATATTCAAAAATGATATTTTCATTATAAAATAAATTTTTGAATATACTTACCCGGTGAATAAATAATATTAAAGGCCCTCCCTTCCTCCCCAATAGAGACCCTACAGACTGAGAAGAACTGGTTTGGTTGAGAAGTATATGCGGTATCTGGCCGATAGTCGGCGCTGGTGGGCACACCCGGCAGCCTACATGGCGATCGCTCACGAGTTTTTGGAATCTGTCGACCGTCGGAAACGTCAGCTATTTATATATTCACCGGGTAAGTATATTCAAAAATTTATTTTGTAATGAAAATATCATTTTTTCCTTAACTTTGGCTTAAAAAAATATTTTATTAATTTGCTTTGTTTACTACAGTACTTTATTACCTTTACCTATTCATCAACATTAAAACTGTGACGCCCATATGAGAAACTGTTTTTGGTAAATTTCCGATATATTAATTTCTGGTGAAACTAATATTCGCTATAAAAAATGGATGGGTGCTGGCCACTTTGTCATTTTTCTCTTTATAATTAATGGAGGCTGGGACATATTAACCTAAAATGTAAACACTATTTCGGAGTCCACTTTTTATCTTTGAGAGACCGATGGAGTTATTGCGCATGCATTGGTTTCCATCGCTTTGCGGAATGTTTTTTTTCTTTTTATTGACGTACGCATCAGCTAGTTTCTTTACGCAATGAAGAGCTTCCAGATATTTATGCATAAATTCCTGGATACTGTATTTTTCTACAAAAGGCATTTTTTCCACCCTCCCCTTCAGTTCCAGCATGATTACTGTCACAAGAATACATTTCCAAATTGCAAAGTACAATCTATTTTGAATTTTAGAGTAATTTCATCTCTTTCGGTAATTGATTGTGTTGAAAACAATCTCTATTCAGTACATAGCTATAGTTGCTCATCTTAAAGTTGAAAATATCCCTGCAATAACGACCTACATGATTGGTGTGCTCAACTCATCCATGTACTGCTTACCAGATCAGAGGAGCAATGAGAAGTTTTTTGGGAGCGAAGAGAGCCACAAATGCAATTTCCAGCCAGTAATATGAACCATATATTTTCCAGCTAGTTATCTTGTGTTTATTATGTTCTGACCATTATTATTGCTGTAAATCACTCGTTTTGAGCGTTTCCCACCCTAAACCCTGTATCACACTGTAATCCCCCATACTCATTTTCATGAGGGAGGGGCAAGAAAACTCATGAATGGGCTGTTTGCCACAATATTCATGATCAGAAATGGATAACACATGATAATCGGGTAAGAAAAATACATGATGTGTATTCGACTAGAAATTAAAGTATTGGTAAAGTTTTAGATTCAACCAAATTGGGAAATGTATTATATTAATATATTTTCCTAGTAAAGCACGTGATAACAAAAAACTTTCTCTCAATACATTATTGACGCTGATGTCTACTTACAGAGATAATTATTTCAGTTAATGTAGGTCTGCATTTTATTTCTAAGTGTTTTGTATACCTTTACGCTGCCACGGGACCTAGCTCTTGTTCGTTTGTATGTCTGTTTTCATCTTACTTGGCTCCGCCCCATTGCGTAATGTGACAATATTTACTTGAATGCGCATTTGCTCCTCCCACTAATGTCGCTCCTCCAATCTAAATACTACTGGGTTCTTTTCAAGGGTTATTATTGGACGATTCATTGGTCTCTCAGTCTTGTTTCAAGGATCTGTTTTTCGTGCAATATAACATTGTAAACGATAGTATTTTGTTTTTTTCCCTATTTCATTATGGGAGAAACCCGTGATTGTCGTTTGTTTTCGGTTTTCAAAAGTTCCGGTTTCCATTCCGTATTACCTTTAAGTGTCCAGTGTGGTAAATGTGATTCGCCTTTACATTTTCGTGAGGATAGACATGTGTGGTATTGTACCAAATCTGAACGTATTCCAGTACTTGATGATTCAGAAGAGGGTCAACCACAACCTTCCACATCTTCATCGTCATCTTCCGTTTAAGGTAAGAAGTGATTTGGTAAATTTTTAGTTTCAGCCAAATTTGGAAAAATGCAATAAAAATATATTTGTTGCATCAGAAATAGTGTGGTTTCAATGAATTTAACGTTTATTTTGACTGCAAACCAACCGATTTAGAGATTTACTATGTATACCCTAGTTCATCCCACCAATTATGGGGGACACCCTTTGGGAACCGGGGTTTTGGGTGGGGGAAGGGGGGGGGAGGGTGTTGGGGCATTGAATGATATTTGCAATAAATGAATAATTAATGTTCCAGCACCCCTCCCCCATACCCCTAACTAGGCCTACCGGGGGGAGGGGGGTAGGGCCCCCCAGCGACCCCCCCTTAAAGCCACAGTAATTTTCAGGGCACCACAGAACCTAACAAACCCACCTAACCTAACCTAGGGGCCCTGTACCCCTACCGGGGGGGGCTTCGCCCCCCCTGCGACCCCCCCTTATGGCCAAAGTAATTTTCAAGGCACCACAGAACCTAACAAACCCACCTAACCTAACCTAGGGGCCCTGTACCCCTACCGGGGGGGGGCTTCGCCCCCCCTGCGACCCCCCCCTTAAGGCCACAGTAATTTTCAGGGCACCACAGAACCTAACAAACCCACCTAACCTAACCTAGGGGCCCTGTATCCCTACCGGGGGGGGCTTCGCCCCCCCTGCGACCCCCCCTTAAGGCCACAGTAATTTTCAGGGCACCACAGAACCTAACAAACCCACCTAACCTAACCTAGGGGCCCTGTACCCCTACCGGGGGGGGGCTTCGCCCCCCTGCGACCCCCCCTTTAACCAGGGGTAAATTTGAATATATATATTTTGTTAAATCACTTCTTACCTTAAACGGAAGATGACGATGAAGATGTGGAAGGTTGTGGTTGACCCTCTTCTGAATCATCAAGTACTGGAATACGTTCAGATTTGGTACAATACCACACATGTCTATCCTCACGAAAATGTAAAGGCGAATCACATTTACCACACTGGACACTTAAAGGTAATACGGAATGCTCCCTTAGAAAACGATTCACTACTTCAGGAGTTCCATTATAATTCCCATGAAATCGGCCGATCACATCAAAATAGGAATAACGACATATTTCACACAACCGTACCGGAGGATCCATGACAGTTAAGTGACGTGTGATGAAAATATAGAAACCGGAACTTTTGAAAACCGAAAACAAACGACAATCACGGGTTTCTCCCATAATGAAATAGGGAAAAAAACAAAATACTATCGTTTACAATGTTATATTGCACGAAAAACAGATCCTTGAAACAAGACTGAGAGACCAATGAATCGTCCAATAATAACCCTTGAAAAGAACCCAGTAGTATTTAGATTGGAGGAGCGACATTAGTGGGAGGAGCAAATGCGCATTCAAGCAAATATTGTCACATTGCGCAATGGGGAGGAGCCAAGTAAGATGAAAACAGATATACAAACTAACAAGAGCTACCTTGCGTGCCCATGGAAAGATATACACTAAACTTAGAAAAAGTCAAGACCTTCAATTCCTGAAATATTTTTGTTCTCTGTAAGTATGCATTAGCGACAATAATGTATTGAGAAGAAGTGTTTTGTTATCACGTGCTTTACTAGGAAAATATATTAATATAATACATTTCCCAATTTGGTTGAATCTAAAACTTTACCAGTGATTTAACAAAATATATATATTCAAATTTACCCCTGGTTAAAGGGGGGGTCGCAGGGGGGGCGAAGCCCCCCCCCCCCCCCCCCCCCCCCCCCGGTAGGGGTACAGGGCCCCTAGGTTAGGTTAGGTGGGTTTGTTAGGTTCTGTGGTGCCCTGAAAATTACTGTGGCCTTAAGGGGGGGTCGCAGGGGGGGCAAAGCCCCCCCCCCCCCGGTAGGGGTACAGGGCCCCTAGGTTAGGTTAGGTGGGTTTGTTAGGTTCTGTGGTGCCTTGAAAATTACTGTGGCCATAAGGGGGGGTCGCAGGGGGGGCGAAGCCCCCCCCGGTAGGGATACAGGGCCCCTAGGTTAGGTTAGGTGGGTTTGTTAGGTTCTGTGGTGCCCTGAAAATTACTGTAGCCTTAAGGGGGGGTCGCAGGGGGGGCGAAGCCCCCCCCGGTAGGGGTACAGGGCCCCTAGGTTAGGTTAGGTGGGTTTGTTAGGTTCTGTGGTGCCTTGAAAATTACTTTGGCCATAAGGGGGGGTCGCAGGGGGGGCAAAGCCCCCCCCCCCCGGTAGGGGTACAGGGCCCCTAGGTTAGGTTAGGTGGGTTTGTTAGGTTCTGTGGTGCCCTGAAAATTACTGTGGCTTTAAGGGGGGGTCGCTGGGGGGCCCTACCCCCCTCCCCCCGGTAGGCCTAGTTAGGGGTATGGGGGAGGGGTGCTGGAACATTAATTATTCATTTATTGCAAATATCATTCAATGCCCCAACACCCTCCCCCCCCCTTCCCCCACCCAAAACCCCCGTTCCCAAAGGGTGTCCCCCCATAATTGGTGGGATGAACTAGGGTATACATAGTAAATCTCTAAATCGGTTGGTTTGCAGTCAAAATAAACGTTAAATTCATTGAAACCACACTATTTCTGATGCAACAAATATATTTTTATTGCATTTTTCCAAATTTGGCTGAAACTAAAAATTTACCAAAGTATTAAATATTTACCCTTTCTTCAATTAAAGTACTGAAAATACTGATGTACAAAAAGCTTGTGGGGTCCCCTTGCCCCAAACCAAAATAATGTTGTACCGGGCCATTTACTAAAATGTAAGGTAGCGGGATTGGGTCAGCAACCCAATAGTAAGTCTACCGGCTATATTCAGCCGCAGCACACTAACCACTACAACATCCCTACACATATGCATTCAGACCCCAAGGAATGTTGCTTAGCCCAAAATTTAAAACGATGACACACAAGATGAATAATTTGATGTTAGTGATAGTTAGTGTTAGTGTCATTTTCGAAGAAAACAGGAGTCTTTTCAATAGGAAAAAGCTATTTTACAGTATAAAATTTTTCCCCGTCCGTAACTATAATAAAACCCATACCAAAATATAGGCTGCAGATAATACAAGGTTACTGTTCCTCACAATATCAGGATCATTAGGTTGGATCAGCAGAAGTGACAATAAATATTTACTAAAACCTTTCTAAATATATATATTTTCTCTCCCTAACAAAATATAAACTCATTATATTTGTCTAAGCACATAGGCAGTTTAGCCACGGCTCAACGGTAACTATGAATACCTTAAAGGTAAAACCATTAGCTTGGCAGGATTTTAACTTGGATCCACCTCATAATACTGTACAATTTACAGTATAATAAAACCCTTTTATTACCTATAATGAATTTTAATTTACATATAACGTACTTAGTTCATCCAGTGTTGAATAACGATGAAGTAAAGAAGAAATGGTTGACACTTCCCGATGAATAGCGACCATGAAGTTACGAATCCTAACTAAAACAACAAATAAATGAATAACGCTAAGCGATAGTACGACAGGACTGCAGTTGCCAAAGGTTGCAATATGTTATAAATTAACTTCTTTGTGTTTTCTAGCTGCAAAATTAAATTAGATTTCCCAATTTTATTTATTAGTGTATGCAAATGAACTTGATATGTGCAGTAATCTGGTTACCATGAAATGAAAAGTATTCTATTAGAATAAAGGTCAAAACAACTAATACAAAAACCAGAGACCTCAAAATCTCCCGAGCTTACAAATTCAATGGTATTTGCTCACCATTTCTCTTTACCAAGAAATATAGAAGAGTTTATGTACACATTTCACTATTCTGTTCATCATTCACTCCATTTTTTATTGTTCATTATTTCTTTTGTAGCTTTTTTTCCTTTCCTCACTGAGCTATTTTTACTTGCTGGAGCTCTTGGGCTTATAGCATTCTGCTTTTCCACTTATGGTTGTAGCTTAGCTAATAATAATAATAATAATAATAATAATAATAATAATAATAATAGTATACGTAGGCCCCTCTCTCTCTCTCTCTCTCTCTCTCTCTCTCTCTCTCTCTCTCTCTCTCTCTCTCTCTCTCTCTCTCTCTCTCTCTCTCTCTCTCTCTCTCTATATATATATATATATATATATATATATATATATATATATATATATATATATATATATAGTCACAGGTAACTCATTACAATGGATATACTTTACCATGGAATATCTTTTAATGAATGCAATGGTAAACATGCCTTATGACCTTTTGCTCGGCCATGACCTTGACCTTCCAAAATTTTATAATTTCCAGCCTTTTACATACCAGTTAATCTCTGGAATTTTTCATTACTCTACGATTAAAATTGTGGCCATAAAGCTGTTCTCAAACAAACAAACACAAAGGGTAAAATATAACCTCCTTCCAATTTCGTTGGCGGATGTAACACGGTAACTAGTGTATGGGCTACTGTACCTTTAAATTAGAAGTTAAAATTGTACCAAATTCACTTTTCGTTGGGAATAACTTACATTTAAAGATTCATGAATGTATTTGACATTTAATTCATGACTTGATATCATAACTAAACATGATAAAATTACTTCTGATCAGAAATTCGATGGAAATTAAAGGAAATTAATTAGAATACTTACCTTGAATGTCTTTACTGATGTTTGCGTGGACTAAAGACAATGATGTGAATATGACATTTTTATAATATGCAGAAAAAAACAGACAAGATAGAGAATTATCCTCTTGGCTTGCAATGCAAATAGTTTTCGTCACCATCCTTAGATTAACCCGATTCATCAAAACATCTTGCATTGCGTAACGGATTGCTTGAACAATTCATTGATCAACTCACTGCAACACCATCTTGAAATGTCAACAATCTACGTCACAAATTCATAGATTATACTGATGCAACTTTCTAGTTTCAACTCGAAAGTCCTGGACAGACAGTTCCATTCCTTCCTCAAAGGGGGCAAAGCGTCATTGTATTTGGAGTAATTCACATAATTGGCAACTGCCTCGGGAGTTACTGATTAGCGGGAACTCGTGTTTCAAAACAATTTGGCATCTAAGTGCCACCTGATCTCCAGCTTTAACCGGAAATTCGGTTCTCTCTCTCTCTCTCTCTCTCTCTCTCTCTCTCTCTCTCCTCTCTCTCTCTCTCTCTCTCTCTCTCTCTCTCTCTCTCTCTCTCTCTCTCTCCTTAATTTAGAGGGATAGGAATAACGAAATAGTTACCCCCCTCTCTCTCTAAATTAGAGGGATAGGAATAACAAAATAGTTATCCTCATTTACGGTTCTCTCTCTCTCTCTCTCTCTCTCTCTCTCTCTCTCTCCTCTCTCTCTCTCTCTCTCTCTCTCTCTCTCTCTCTCTCTCTCTCTCTCTCTTCTTCTTCTTCTTCTTCAAATACTCTTAACATTAATTCATTTCTTCTTCCTAATTTAGAGGGAAAGGAATAACGAAATATTTATCCTCATTTATGCATGAAATACATAATTATCAATGTGTAATGAAGAGTAAAGGAACATATCTCAACTCATTATTTTGGTCATTATGCATTCTGGGTGGCAATGATTCGATGCACAATTCCTTTAATATATTACCTCATCCAACCAGACATGCAGAGCACATATATACACATACCAGCACGTACATACACATTCGTGTTGTATAAATATCATTATAACCACATGTACATTAAAGGTATATGCATACTTCTGAAAATATATATACATATATATATATATATATATATATATATATATATATATATATATATATATATATATATATATATATCTTCTGTTTAATATGTTCCTTTCAAAGATCCATTTAAGAAACATCTAGATGACGAGGGCCAATGTGTATTGGTTAAAATATAGTGATAAATTTGATTTCCTAAGTTTCTTTTATGGGAATTTTAAACGAACATACTAAACTGTTAGATTACAGTTAGAATGCACACACACATACACACACACACACACACACACACACACACACACACACACATATATATATATATATATATATATATATATATATATATATATATATATATATATATATGCATATATATATTTATATATTTATATATATATATATATATATATATATATATATATATATATATATATATATATATATATATATATATATATATATATACTGTATATATATGTATATATATATATATATATATATATATATATATATATATATATATATATATATATATATATATATATATATATATATATAGAACCAATTGACTATTTCAACATGTTTGAACGAGTGTCCCAGTCATGAGTACAGCCACATTTTCCTTCAAATGTCATTAGGACATCAAAACCACATGGAAGTACATTTTCTTTTTACTTATTTACAAATGACAACGAAGTACTTACACCTCTGAAAGATTTAAAAAATAAGATTTTTTTCTTAAAAGAGAAGAGAGGTTGAGGATAAATGCTCCTGAGGAATAGTTTTGCATGATAAAAAGACATTTGTTTATTATACACTAATAGGCGGCAAAAACAGTTGAGTTTATCATGATATTTCACCCAGGGAAGTTTCTTAGAAATATTACATATTTGTATGTCTTTTTCTGTTTTTTATTACAAAAATATAATCAAATAACTTGACGTGAACGTACGCTTTCAGAAAATCTAATTCACTTTAGTCACCGCAGATTCTCCGGCGAAATAAGCCACACCCCTGATGACCTCATAGCCAATCATGCTGTCTCCCGCGTTAACAGAGGGGATGTATTGTGACCGCTGCTAATGCAGGAGACAACGTGATTGGCTATGACGTCATCAGAGGGTGGGGCTTAATTTGCCCGGAATCTTTACAGAGACTAGAGTGACATATATGAGAAACATCTAATATAGAGCAGGAAAATACATAAGCCATATATGTATGTTACATTATAGGCAACCACACACTATTAGTACTTACCTCACACCCTCAAAGGAAGGTCGAGCGAGATTACTCGTTTTTGACGTCAAACCGATCTGTATCTCAATGGGACATTCCCAAAGGCAACTCGAATGTTGAGAGACATTTTAAAGAAATTTGATAAAAAAAAGGAACTTTGCCTTCTGATAAACATGTGAATATATGCAAACGAAAGAAAGTTTCACCACAAATGATTTGCTTTTAATTATCTTATTTTTAACTACCGTAGTCTTGATTTTAAATGTCTGCTCTATTCGTCTTTCTGTCGGAAATTGTCGACTTTATGAAAAAATTGTCTACGTCAGTTTCAAGGTGTACTTAAGTGTGTAAGCTTTAAAACATTAAAAGACCTTTGAATAATATTAAGTTCCTTTCAAGTACTTTTCAAAAATTTAATTTTACCATTTTCATTGTTTAAATATGTATGCATATATATTAGAGTTATTTATGCATATTGGTATATAATTAGCCAACAATTGAATTGAATTCACATATCAGTAACATACATATGCGCACACGCGACATTATATATATATATATATATATATATATATATATATATATATATATATATATATATATATATATATATATATATATATATATATATATATATACATACATATATATAAAAGATGAAAAGACATATAGACATATATGCTGATATTTATATATACATTCAAATATAAATTATCTTTACATCCATACTTGATGACGACATATTTACTATTCACTTCAACACTAATATATGCTGAACTATCATGATAGTTTAGGAAGACAGCAGAGAATGAACCATCTCAAAATTCATATGAAAACGTGAAAAAGACGCGAATAAGAAAACTGGATACTATATTATGTACAACATCCATTTTCAAGAAAAAGAAATGAATAATGTATGATTTAATCATCTCGAAGACTGAGGCTTTCTAAAGATGATTGTTTACGACTAATTTGTGCACAATGACCATTGACATCGAAGCATCTATGGTATCACTCGTCACATGAAATAACATTTTTTTAATAGACTTTGAATCTTGTTTTTACGTAACATTAACAGTCAAAGAGTGTGTCGGAAGCATTACATAGTTTCTCACATTGAAAAGTTGGGTTAAGATATGTTTTCCAATGTTATTATATATTCTTCCCCCACAGGAATTAAATACGATATATTGTTTAACACTTTGAAGGAGAGTTGAAATTTTTTTTTCCTTTACCAGGTAAGACCAATATTTTTCCCTGCTGTCAAGTTGGGTTGAAATATTTTTCAAATTGTTAAACAGGGTGAAAATATTCTTGTAAATATAAAATAGGGTTGGAAAATCTTTACTATTGTTTTTTAGGGTGGAAATATTTTTTTGACTTCTGGGCAAGGTTGACATATTTTCCACCATCTTTTTCCTATTGCTTAGATTAAAATATTTTCCCCACTATCAAACAGAGCAGAAATATTGGTCCAACTGTTAATTCAAAATAAAGCTTTTTTCCAACTGTAAAGTAGACTGAAATGTCTTTCTTACACTGTTAAATAGGGAAGATGAGAAACTGCTTGAAACACTGAAAACATCTTTTGGACGAAAACGAGCGACGGGATCACACAAACAGCATAATATTGAGCGGGCCTTTTCTCTCCACTCTTTCTCACAATCGGTGTCATTTCGCCAAGTTCCCTCGTGTCTCATAAGACGTGGAGGTTCTCGCACGACTTCGTCTTTCGGTCCTTGTTCAGTAACTTGTTGAGGATGCCCTTCACGCGGAAACTGTTCTTGTGTTTGAGCTTGGTGTTGGTCGGGGAGCCCTCTTGCTTCGGGGTTGTCGATGCGCTCGAGTTTTCGCTAGCCAAAGCCCGCTGTTTTAATCGTATCTGAGGGATGGCAAGGTTTAATTGACTCGATTCCTTCATTAACCAAAGACAGTAAAGGGAGGACCGGAGAGCTTCCCTACAAAAAATGTGCAAATTCCCCATCTGATCAGCGCCATCTATTGACAACGCGCCCAACTAAAATTCACTGAAAAACCCTGTGGGCGTATCACAACATTTTTCTTTTAAGACCCTTGACAGTAGTACACTACTGAAGGGATTGATTTAACACAAAATATGTATTTTCTTGAATCATATAAGCATTTTATCATTATTCAGCAGTAGAGCAGTGACAAACTAAATTCATATTAAGCATTCCATTTTTCTCGATTCCAATGTAAAGATCAAACTGACGAGCGCCATCTGTTGCCAACGTGCTTTACTATTAAGGAAAATACAGAAATTCCAACGACTTTCCGGTCTTCCTTTTACTGTCCTTGTTCATTATCGGAGTATTGAAATATACTTCACCCACAAATTTAAGTACAAACTTACATAAATCTGGCACTGGTCCAGAAAAGTTATATACGAGTGACTTGGTTTCTCGTGTTCTGACATTTTGCTCCAGGTGCTATTAAATATGTGTACAAATTTCGACCCAAAATAATCGAATACTCATCAAGACATGACTTCGTTTATTCCACTGCTATATGCAAATAAACTTACTTGCGTCAGAATGCCGACGAGAAGCTCATCAACGTTATGGTCGAACCCAGCGCTGACTTCGATGAACTTGCACTCGTATGTCATCGCGAGCGTCCTGCCCTCTGTCGGAAGAAATGAAAGTTATATCACACAGCGAGGAGAGATTGGGTGATTGATAGCTTGACGTTTTTTGGATTTCCCCGCTTTGCAAGAGCGTGGAATGAGAGCAGTTAATTTTACACCATCAGATGCCACAACCACCATGATTTCTCGTTTTGACACCGAGAGAGAGAGAGAGAGAGAGAGAGAGGAGAGAGAGAGAGAGAGAGAGAGAGAGAGAGAGAGAGCTTTACCAATATTTTCCTCCAACCATTTACATGGTACAGCATAAGTAGATGAGAGAGAGAGAGAGAGAGAGAGAGAGAGAGAGAGAGGAGAGAGAGAGAGAGATTTACCAATTATTTTCCTCCAATCATTTACATTACATGGTACAGCATAAGTAGATGAGAGAGAGAGAGAGAGAGAGAGAGAGAGAGAGAGAGAGGAGAGAGAGAGAGAGAGAGAGAGAGAGAGAGAGAGAGAGAGAAATTTACCAATTATTTTCCACCAACCATTTTACACCATCAGATGCCGCAACACCATGAATTCTCGTTTTGACAGAGAGAGAGAGAGGAGAGAGAGAGAGAGAGAGAGGAGAGAGAGAGAGAGAGAGAGAGAGAGAGAGAGAGAGAGAGAGAGATTTTACCAATTATTTTCCTCCAACCATTTACATGGCACAGCATAAGTAGATGAGAGAGAGAGAGAGAGAGAGAGAGAGGAGAGAGAGGAGAGAGAGAGAGAGAGAGAGAGAGGAGAGTTAATTTTACACCATCAGATGCTGCAA
>NC_090732.1:167355279-167360279 GCF_036898095.1 Palaemon carinicauda | reverse complement strand
TAAACATATATATATATATATATATATATATATATATATATATATATACACACATATGTATATGTATGTATATATAATATAATATAATATATATATAAAACCTTGTCATCATATCTTCTTTCTCATTCGTAAATAGAAATAAACATCACGTTCTATTTCCGACCATAATTGATGCGATGCGTAGGCGAAGAAAGACTCATGTACGAAAAAGAAAAGAAAAAAAAAGTAAGTTGAGCCAAAAATATATTATCTGCCAAAAATGGAATCAAGATTTACAAATACGAATGTGTCTCCATATTTGCAGTCCAACTTTTATACGCTAAAATCTGTTTGTTTTCGCTCTTGGATGATATTGGCCAGGCAATTATTTTTGTGAACAAAAGGAGAAACTGTTATTAGAACGTTGATGGAAGTTAAGTTTTCTTGATATTTCCAGCACTGGATTTGCTAGCAGAAGGCTATTTTCGTATCGCCAACTGGCAAGAATAGCTATTGTTTCTTGATGGGAATTATTTGTTGATAACAATCATTTTTTAATGTAATTATTTGTTGATAGCAATCATTTTTAATGCAAGTATTTGTTGATAGCAATCATTTGAAGATAGATATTATTTGTTGATAGAAATTATTTGTTGATAGAAATTATTTGTTGATAGCAGTTATTTGTTGAATGCAATTATTTTTAATATTAATAATTCTTTATGCCAATTATATGTTGCTACCAATCATTTAATGATAGATATTATTTGTTGATAAGAATTATTTGTTGATAACAGTTATTTGTTGTATGCAATTATTCTTTAATAGTAATAATTTCTTATACCAATTATTTGTTGATAGCAATCATTTCATGATAGCGATTATTTGTTAATAGCAATCATTTCTTGATAGCAATAATTTCTTGATAGCAATTATTTCTTGATAGCAGTCATTTGTTGATAGCAATCATTTCTTGATAGCAATCATTTCTTGATAGTAGTCATTTGTTTACAACAATCACTTGTTGATAGCAATCATTTCTTGATAGCAGTCATTTGTTGATAACAATAATTTGTTGATAGCAATCATTTCTTGATAGCAGTCATTTGTTGATAACAGTCATTTGTTGATAGCAATCATTTCTTGATAGCAGTCTTTTGTTTACAACAGCCATTTGTTGATAGCAATTATTTCTTGATAGCAGTCATTTGTTGATAACAATCATTTGTTGATAGCAATCATTTCTTGATAGCAATCATTTGTTTACAACAATCATTTGTTGATAGCAATAATTTCTTGATAGCAGTCATTTGTTGATAAGAATCATTTGTTGATAGCAATCATTTTTTATAACAATCATTTGTTGATAGCAATAATTTCTTGATAGCAGTCATTTGTTGATAAAAATAATTTGTTGATAGCAATCATTTCTTGATAGCAGTCATTTGTTGATAACAATCATTTGTTGATAGCAATAATTTCTTGATAGCAGTCATTTGTTGATAGCAATCATTTCTTGATAGCAGTCATTTGTTAATAACAATCATTTGTTGATAGCAATCATTTGTTTACAACAGTCATTTGTTGATAGCAATAAATTTTTATATCAATTATTTGTTAATAGCAATATTTTTTTATCAGTTATTTGTTGATAGCAATTATTTGTTGATAACAATAATTTGTTGATATCAATTATTTGTTGATAGCAATTACTTCTTGTTTATGTTACGAAAAAATAACAACAATGGATTTTTCGAGGAAAGAAACATAGTCTGAAACTCCAATTAGACTATTCGAAGAAAAAGCTTATTGGTGAATCTGTTTTTTCTTATGGAAATATAACTCAATTTGAAAGCCGTTTTTGACCATCTGACCAAAGTACGTGACTCCAGCTGAACGGCGCCCATCTATTTTAAGCCAAATCAACCAAACCAAATGAACGAAGCTTCTAATTTCAAAGCTAACACATTTAAGAATAGCACAGAATACACGTAAACGGAGTTTTTTTTTTTTTTGGTTAAGATAAAAAATCTAATATGCTGTGCTTTTGCAGAATATTAGATAAAAAAAGAATTAAAAAGAATAAGGTGCTCCTTTTATCTTATTAATATCTCTTATATTATAGAGTAATTGTCTAGCGATCTCTCTCTCCTCTCTCTCTCACTCTATATATATATATATATATATATATATATATATATATATATATATATATATATACACATACATATATACAGTATAAATATATATATATATATATATATATATATATATATATATATAATATATATAAATATATATATATATATATATATATATATATATTATATATATATAATCCCACGCTCAGAGGAGAGAGTGAATAGTCATACCCTGGTAGGAAGGGATACCCCGAGAGGTGCACTTTGAACCACAGCGCCCACATATGTCCGAACCTGCGGGCTTTAGTTAGGAAGGGGGGAGTGGGTGGAAGGGTTGAATCTGTGTGTGTGTGTGTGTGCATATTTATATAAATATTTATTCGCTATTTTGACGGGTCGCGTACCATAGTGACTTTCTATTGCAGCTTATCTTGAAAAGTTATTTTTTTTTTTTTTGGTGAATACTGATGTGAGAAGCCTAGGCAATTTGTTTATCTTTACTTAATATAATCTGAAAATAAGAATCATGTGGTAAGTTATATTTTTCAAAATGAAGCGAGAGAGATTTTTCAAAATGAAGCGAGAGAGAGAGAGAGAGAGAGAGAGAGAGAGAGAGAGAGTTTTATAAATTTTCTGCAGCCATATACAAAAGTAGAAAAGAATAATTAACAAAGTAGACAGAGAGAGAGAGAGAGAGAGAGAGAGAGAGAGAGATTTATAAATTAATCCATCCATATACAAGATTAGAAGAGAATAATTAACATAGTAGTCATTAAGAGAGAAAGAGAGAGAGAGAGAGAGAGAGAGAGAGAGAGAGAGAGATAATTTCCGAAACCGTTGACTAGGAATTGATATAACTCCTAAACTTTAGGGATTCAAACGAAAACGAAAAACTAACAAATATAAAAGTGTAAAAGTCCTTTGAGTGCTTCTTTCTTTGCTATGAATAAGACAAATTCTTAATTCAAACTGAAAACTACTTTCTAAAAAAGGTTTTTTAATAAGAGATTTTTCTGTTGATACTATGTTAATCTAAATGTGAGTAAATATTACTTGGAGGCTGAATATTCCTTATCTATGATGCTTCTAAGGAAAACTGAGATAAGGAGACTTCAAAAGATTTCTCTGAGAGAGAGAGAGAGAGAGAGAGAGAGAGAGAGAGAGAGAGGTTTTTTATTAATTTTCTGCAGCCATATACAAAAGTAGAAAAAAATAACTAACAAAGTAGACATAGAGAGAGAGAGAGAGAGAGAGAGAGAGAGAGAGAGAGTTTTGTGATTTTTTGGAGCCATATAGAAAAGTAGAAAAGAAATAATTAACAAAACAGGTATTGAGAGAGAGAGAGAGAGAGAGAGAGAGAGAGAGAGAGAGTTTTGTGATTTTTTGGAGCCATATAGAAAAGTAGAAAAGAAATAATTAACAAAACAGGTATTGAGAGAGAGAGAGAGAGAGAGAGAGAGAGAGAATCAGTTCGATTGAAATCATCTTTTCACATTCATAACAGCAAATTCACATAATTTATCTGAAATCGAACTAAAATTTAAATCTTACGAAATAAAAGCAACAAAGATATATTATTCATCGCAAAAAAATAAAACTTTGACTCGAGCTAAAGAATTGCAACCATGCTCAGCAGCCAGTTAGTCAGTCAGTCAGTCAGTTAGTTAGTAATTCAGTCAGCTAGTAATTCAGTCAGTTAGTCAGCCAGTCAATCAGTTTAGTCAGTAAGTCAGCAAGTCAGTCAGTCAATCAGTTTGTCAGTAAGTCAGCAAGTCAGTCAGTTAGTCAATCAAATTGTCAGTAAGTCAGCAAGTCAGTCAGTTAGTCAATCAAATTGTCAGTAAGTCAGCAAGTCAGTCAGTAAATCAATCAGTTTGTCAGTAAGTCAGCAAGTCAGTCAGTTAGTCAATCAAATTGTCAGTAAGTCAGTCAGTCAGTCAGTAAATCAATCAGTTTGTCATTAAGTCAGCAAGTCAGTCAGTTAGTCAATCAAATTGTCAGTAAGTCAGCAAGTCAGTCAGTAAATCAATCAGTTTGTCAGTAAGTCAGCAAGTCAGTCAGTTAGTCAATCAAATTGTCAGTAAGTCAGTCAGTCAATCAGTTAGTTAGTCAGTCAATCAGTTAGTCAGCTAGTCAATAAGTTAGTAAGTCAGTATATTAGTCAACCAGTTTGTAAGTCAGTCAGTCAATCGGTTTGTCAGAAAGTTTGCGAGTAAGTCAATCAATCGGTTTGTCAGAAAGTTTGCAGTAAGTCAGTCAGTCAGTCAGTCAATCAGTTTGTCAGAAAGTTTGCGAGTAAGTCAGTCAGTCAGTCAATCAGTTTGTCAGAAAGTTTGCGAGTAAGTAAGTCACTCAGTCATTTAGTTTGTCAGAAAGTTTGCGAGTAAGTCAGTCACTCAGTAAATCTGTTTGTCAGAAAGTTTGCGAGTAAGTCAGTCAATCAGTCAATCGGTTTATCAGAAAGTATGCGAGTAAGTCAGTCAATCAGTCAATCGGTTTGTCAGAAAGTTTGCGAGTAAGTCAGTCAATCAGTCAATCGGTTTGTCAGAAAGTTTGCGAGTAAGTCAGTCACTCAGTCAATCAGTTTGTCAGAAAGTAAGTCAATCAGTTAATCAGTAAGTAAATAAGTAAGCCAAATAATTCTCTACCGACCTCTAAAAGGCCTCAATGTTAAGCTTCTATAACACCAGGCAAACATGTCGACCTTGGTTTTCCGTGCTTCACTTGCTGCCGTTGGGATATCAGCAGTTTTCTTGTTATGTCTTGAGACAAGACTCCACAAGTTTTCCTGTCATGTCGTAAGATTCTCTAATCGGTGAATTTCCAGAGATTTTCGCTCAAAAGATCGAGTCGAGTGTTTGTTAGAATTTTCTTGTGTTT
>NC_090732.1:167340279-167342779 GCF_036898095.1 Palaemon carinicauda | reverse complement strand
CACAGCGACGATAATGATGTTTCCACTAACAGCGAAAACAAGGCAATTGGTAATATACTTTTTTTTCATCGAATACTGTACATAATACGAACCTTTCAGGGGAGGTATATTGGAGAAGACGATATGATGCTAAGAAGACCAATTTCGTGAGGGGAAATGAGGGCAGTAAAGGTTAGAAAAAAATGGAGTAATATGGAAATATCAGGTGACCAATCTTTGATGTTTGCTTGAATTTCGTCTTGTCGTCTTGAGCCCAAAATATCGTCTTCTGTATGTACGATTTTGTAACGATTTTCCCAAGAGCGTTTTGGGTACATCTGTAGTTATCATTTCTCAAAAAAAAAATATATATATATATATATATATATATATATATATATATATATTATTATTATTATTATTATTATTATTATTATTATTATTCACACTCCCCAAAGGGAGATTAGTTCACCAAACGTTCAGCTGGGCTCCACAAGGCACTAGAAGAGCTGAAAGACCCAGGCCTACATGGCTGAGGATTTTGAAGCGTGAAGTAGGAGAGGATGAAAGGAGAAGTAATGAATTAAAAGCTCAAGATAGAGACGACTGGCAAAATCAAACCGAGGCCCTTTGCGTCAGTGGGCGTAGGAGGAGATGATGATGATTATTATTATTATTATTATTATTACTTGCTAGGCTACAACCCTATTTGGAAAAACAGGATGCTTATTATAAGCCCAGGGGGCTCCAACAGGGAAAATAACCCAGTGAGGAAAGGAAACAACGAAAAATCGAATATTCTAAGAACAGTGACAACATTAAAATAAATATTTCCTAAGTTTACCATTTTGCAGAAAAGAGACTCAATATATCGACAGAGTGAAAACGCCACAATTTTCCTCTACTCTGTTTGATAATAATAAAAATACCGCTATAATTTTGCAATCTATAAAAGATAGAAAAACGAACGATATGAATGAAAATGCAGGAAAAGGGAGAATCAACATATGACTTCGAGGAAGGTGGAATGACACCTGTATGTATCCTGGAGATAGTTTTTTTTTTTTTTGAGCCATCAGTTTCCTTAAAAGGGAAAGTCATTAAAGTCTAATTCCGCTCGATAATGACTCCTGTGTGAGGACACAAGTCTTTAAAGGTTTAAAGGCCGCTCATGAATGGACAGTGACATTGCCCTATCATGGCGGACAATGCTCTAGAGACAGATCATATATACATATGATCAGCGCCCGAGACCCCTCTCCATCTAAGCTAGGACCAAGGAGGGCCAGGCAATGGCTGCTGATGAGTCAATAGACAGACCTATAGGCTCCCCCAAAACCCCCTATCCTTAGCTCACAAGGGTGGTGAGGTTGCAGCGATCAAAGGAACTAACGAGTTTAAGCGTGACTCTAACCCCAGTCTGGCGTTCACCAGTCAGGGACGTTACCATATCGGCCACCACAGTAAACATAGAAGAAAAACAATTAGGATGAGCTATTGATAATCAAGAGATAAAAACAGGAGAGTAAAACAACAACCATAGTGACAATAATAACAAGAATACGCTTTATGGAATGCTATGCATAATGGCAAGTTTTATTTTATGCGTAGTAGCAGAGAAAATGCTCATGGATGGCAGAGGCAAGGGACAGTGCCAATGCCCTCAGCGCCCAAGCCCCGCGCCATCCAAGCTAGGACCAGGGAGGTCCAGGCAACGACAGCTACTCAGTATGTAGACCTACATGCTCCCCCCCCCCCACAAACCCTCCATCCTTAGTTCACAAGGATTTGAGTTTGTACACATTACAAGAAACCATAAAGCTTGAGCGAGTCTCGAACTCCACTCCAGCAAATCGCCAGGCAAGGACGTTTCCAAGAGGCTACCACAACTACGCATTAAGGTCTATTACAAAGACTTAATACTTATGAAACTCATTGTGTATTTGGGAAGAAAATAACCAAAAACAGTGACCATCAGAATGTACTAGAGGAAATTATTTCTAATTCTAAAACTTTAAAACTAGTAAGCAATAGCTACCCCCCACCAACGAAGTTGGGAGGAGGTTATGTTTTCGTCCCTGTTTGTATGTTTGCTTGTTTGTGAACAACTTCCTGGCCACAATTTTACTCATAGAGTAGTGAAACCTTCACGGATAAATTGTTATGTTGAGGCGTGGAAGTGATTCAATTTTGAAAGTCCTAGGTCAAAGGTCAAAGATCAAGGTCGAACAAAAGGTCGATCAAATTAACTCTTACCTTAATCCCAAGTTCGTACATGGTTGTAACAGACTTCAAATAAGCCTACGTTCTAAATTGATTTTGGGAGAGGTAAGCTGGTTTCGAGAAAAAAGCTGCCGTGGCGGAGGTCTGCACTCTCAGAGTAAGCCTACGTTCTAAAGTGATTCTGGGAGAGGTAAGCTGGTTTCGAGAAAAAGCTGCCGTGGCGGAGGTCTGCACTCTCAGAGTAAGCCTACGTTCTAAAGTGATTCTGGGAGAGGTAAGCTGGTTTCAAGAAAAAAAG
>NC_090732.1:167325279-167327779 GCF_036898095.1 Palaemon carinicauda | reverse complement strand
TATATATATATATATATATATATATATATATATATATATATATATATATATATACACACACACACACACATATATATATATATATATATATATATATATATATATATATATATATATATATATATTCCTCTCACGTAGACATTAGTAATATTAGCCAATCGGATCATACTTACATGACATTCTTTGACAAAAAGTTTGAAATGATCAGTAACATAAAAAAGTTAATATAATTTCAGGCCAGCAAAGTAACAATGCTTAAACATCTGAAGTGCACTTACCTGCTTCACAAGTAAACAATGTTAGAGATTGCTTTAGTCAATGAAAATAAAAACAAAGATGAACTAATAGAATTTAACACCTGTGATACACAGGCAAATCAGTTATTAGATACTGCTATAATTTCCTGAAAACAAACCTTTGTGAAGTTGTTCTACTTCAGAGAATCTAAATAATAGGTTAATTCTACTCACCAGGTGAGTCATCGTAGGCGCACATGTATTCAGAAGTCATAAACTGCGTGATGAGGGTCGACTTGCCAACGCCCACGGAGCCAATCATAACCACGCGGTACTGAGGGGATGGATTGGGCGTAGGCACTTTGCTGCAGCCAGGTGTGGATGTACTTGAGCCCACGCTGTTGAGAAGAGAGCATCTTATAGATGAAATTATTCATATTTCAAATACATATTTCTTAATATAAGTGGATTGCATTTTAAACAAAACTTACTTAGACTTGCTTCACTCAACCGGATTTTTGCCGTACGGAAATATTTCCGCTCGTTAAGATGCATGTCTTCACCGAAAAAGATCTTGTAGATGAAATTATTCATATTTCAAATACGTATTTCTTTATATAACCGAAATATATTTTAAACAAAACTCACTTCAGTTCGCTTCATACAAGCGGATTTTTTGCCGTACGGAAATATTTCCGAGCGTTAACATGCATGTCTTCACCAAGAAGGATCTTCTTATAGGAGATGAAATTATTCATATATGAAATGCATATTTCCTTATATTAGTGAATCTTATCTTAAACAATACTCACTTAAGCTCGCTTCATACTAGCAGATTTTTACCGTACGGAAATATTTCCGAGCGTTAACATGCATGTCATCACCGAGAAGGATCATCTCATAGGAGATAAAATCATACATATTTCAATTACATATTTCCTTATATTAGTGAATTGCATTTTTCAACAAAACTCACTTAGGTTCGCTTGAAACAAGCGGATTTTTGCCGTTCGGAAATATTTCCGCTCATTAAAGGGACATGTCATCACTGAGAAGGATCATCTTATAGGAGATAAAATTATACATATTTCAACTACATATTTCCCTATATTAGTGAATAGCATTTTCAACATAACTCACTTAGGCTCGCTTGACTCAAGCGGATTTTTGCCGTTCGGAAATATTTCCGCTCGTTAAAGGGGCATGTCTTCACCAAGAATGATCTTTTAGGAGATGAAATTATTCATATTTTAAATACATATTTCTTTATATTAGTGAATTGCATTTTCATCAAAACTCACTTAGACTCACTTCACAGGAGTGGATTTTGCCGTACATAAATTTTTCCGCTCGTTAAGAGGCATGTCTTCACCGAAAAAGATCTTCTTATAGATGAAATTATTTATATTTCCAATACGTATTTCTTTATATAAGTGAAATGTATTTTAAACAAAACTCACTTCAGTTCGCTTCATACAAGCGGATTTTTTGCCGTACGGGTACGGAAATATTTCCGACCATTAACATTCATGTCATCACCGAGAAGGATCTTCTTAAAGGAGATGAAATTATTCATATTTGAAATGCATATTTCCTTATATTAGTGAATCTTATTTTGAACAATACTCACTTAAGATCGCTTCATACTAGCAGATTTTTACCGTACGGAAATATATCCGAGCTTTAACGTGCATGTCATCACCGAGAAGGATCATCTTATAGGAGATAAATTTATACATATTTTAAATACACATTTCCTTATATTAGTGAATTGCATTTTCAATAAAACTCACTTAGGCTCGCTTGACACAAGTGGATTTTTACCGTTCGGAAATATTTCCGTTCGTTAAAGGGGCATGTCTTCACCGAAAAAGATCTTCTTAAAGATGAAATTATTCATATTTTAAATACAAATTTCTTTATATTAGCAAATTGCATTTTAAGCTAAACGATTTAGGTTCGCTTGACACGAGCTGATTTTTGCCGTACGGAAATATTTCCGATCGTTAGGAGGCATGTCTTCACATGAGAGGGTTTTCCCGAGCGGCCTCGTAGTTTCTATAGGCCGCTACACTGGAACCACGCGGGTTACCAGTCACACAGCTAGTAAATCACTACCGCTCCGGACAGCGTGTGAGGGGCCTTTTGATCTTCATGGATTTTTAATCCGCGCGGACAAAAGCCGCCTTTTTTGTGCACGAAAAAATAAAGAGCTTTCTTTTCTATTTTCTCAGAAGGGAAATTTTGATAATCGGTGAATAATA
>NC_090732.1:167315279-167317779 GCF_036898095.1 Palaemon carinicauda | reverse complement strand
GCCACACCCTTACTGCGCGGAGAGTTCTTGTATTTAGCCCCACCCAGCACCTATGCCATCTCCCCCGACACTATCTGTTTGGTTACTCACTGCGAGGTAAAGATGTGACACAAACCACTTCTTCTGAGCGAGATGTACCAAGAACTCCTGTGTCCAACTGTACACAACCTAATAGGAATCATTATTTTATTAATTAGTTCTTATTTCTATAAACCTTCAAAACCTTTGTTTCCAGTTCAAACGTCTTTCGTTTCCTATCTGTATCGTATTTCATACTGCTCTATGTATAACTAGGATTCCCGAAGCCAAAACAAATTAAAATTGCCCCCTGGACAAAAAGGAAACGGTCAAAATATAATAAAAAAAACAAGTAAAAAGAAGTAAAATGATTAAAAGCGCAACCATGCAAAAATAAGAGAAACAATCAAAATCAGCAAAATTGCCAACTGAAGAAAAACAAATCAGTTATTTCCAGAACTAAATCGATATGATTCTTATATCTCAGATTCCAGAAATAAATGTTTTTGTCGAGTTTTAATCATCAAACTTTACTAACAACGACAGAAAAATCATGGTAACTTTCCCCCCTATGAGTATTTTAAACTAGTTTGACATTTTTTTTTTTTTTATTAAATTTGGGACAAGGGATTATTTCCACAAATTAGTTGCATCTTTGTATTCTTGGTTTCAATACTTTCTCTGAGAAACAGATTGTGATAAAGGGAAACATTGAAAAAGATTGTGGTAATGGGAGAAATTGAAACAGATTATGATAAAGGGAGAAATTGAAACAGATTATGATAAAGGGAGAAATTGAAACAGATTGTGATAAAGTGAGAAGTTGAAAGAGGTTATGATAAAAGGAGAAATTGAAAAAGATTGTGATAAAGGGAGAAGTTAAAACAGATTGTGATAAAAGGGAGAAGTAGAAACAGATTGTGATAAAGGGAGAAATTGAAATAGATTGTGATAAAGGAAAGAATTGAAACATACTGTGATAAAGGGAGAAGTTGAAACAGATTGTGATATAGGGAGAAGTTGAAACAGATTGTGATAAAGGGAGAAGCTGAACCAGATTGAGATAAAGGGATAAATTGAAACATATTGTGATAAAGGGAGAAGTTGAAACAGATCGAGATAAAAGGAGAAGTTGAAAAAGATTGTGATAAGGGGAAAAATGTATACACCTTGTTCTATTATGATAAAGGAAGAAATTAAAGATATTGATATATTGTGATAAGGGAAGACATTAAAACAGATTGTTATATTGTGATAAGGGAAGAAATTAAAACAGTTATATTTCGATAAGGGAAGAAATTAAAACTTAGTTAAATTTTGATAAGGGAAGAAATTAAAACAGTTATATTGTGTTAAGGGAAGAAATAAAAATATACTGATATATTGTGATAAGGGGAGAATCGAAACTTATTGATATATTGTGATAAGTGGAGAAATTAAAACGGATGTTTGTACTGAGATACAGGGGAAATTGAAACACATTGCTATATTGTGATAAGGTGAGAAATTGAAACATTGATATTTTGCGTCAAAGGGAGAAATTGAAACAGATTATTATATTGTGATAAGGGGAGAAACTGAAACAGATTGTGATAGCGGAAGAAACTGAAACAGATTATTATATTGTGATAAAGGGAGAAACTGAAACAGATTGTGATAGCGGAAGAAACTGAAACAGATTATTATATTGTGATAAAGGGAGAAACTGAAACAGATTGTGATAGGGGAAGAAACTGAAACAGATTATTATATTGTGATAAAGGGAGAAACTGAAACAGATTGTGATAAGGGGAGAAGTTGAAACAGATTATTATATTGTGATAAGGAGAGAAACTGAAACAGATTGTGATAAGGGGAGAAGTTGAAACAGATTATTATATTGTGATAAGGAGAGAAACTGAAACAGATTGTGATAAGGGGAGAAGTTGAAACAGATTATTATATTGTGATAAGGGGAGAAGTTCAATTTCAGGCTTCGATTCCTTAATACCTTATTCTTTTTAGACTAAAGAATGGGTGATTACACTTCAAGATTTGATTCTACAAACTCTACAGTACAGCTTTAATACATGTAAGATCTGTAACAATAATGAGTATGTAATGGTCCGTAAATAACACAAAAGAACACTAAGAATAATAAAGGGTAGTGAAAAATTAAGGCACATTAAATTTGATGTTGATTTGTTGTTTGTGGAAATTGCAACAACCTTTTCAGGAACGTAGCTAAGTGATACAACCCTTTCCTCGTGAGTGGTGGGTCCGTGGATCCCTCTTGGCCTATCTCCCAGGATTTCATAGTACAGTTTTATAAAGGGGGATAAAAACATATAGGATATATAAAAATATATATGTATGTATATATATATATATATATATATATATATATATATATATATATATATATATATATAATATAAGATATAACGACACAAAACTGGGCTCTACAAGGCACTAGAGGAGTTGAATGACAAGACCTACATTG
>NC_090732.1:167308305-167314779 GCF_036898095.1 Palaemon carinicauda | reverse complement strand
AACAATAATAATAATTCATGTGTTACTGATAGAAAAGTTGGTAATAACAACAACAACAACAACAACAACAACCACAATAATAATAATAATAATAATAATAATAATAATAATCATAATAATAATAATATTAATAATAATAATACCAACAACTACGGCGACTGAAATATCCAAAACAACATTGGTATCGAAAGTATACTATTACCAATAATCATTTCTGATATACGAGTATATAAGAATCATTATCTACTGAAATTGAATAATATGTTATTGTTTTCTTCTTCTGAAAAACAAAAATATCAGGACTCGCAATAATTGAACGTTGTATATCTTAAATACAGATAAAAACAATTTTTTTTATATCTATGATTACATTTTTAAAAGAAATAACTACAATCAATATTGCCTTTTATAACTGTAAATATTTGTAAATATAGAACCTAAAAGATTTTTAGACAAATACTCTCTATAATTACATCTTTTGAAAAGAATAACTTTATTCAATATTGCCTTTTAAAACTAAAAAATGCTGATATTTCTTAATGAAAGTGTGAAAAAGGCTAATCTTCACTTTAAGAGGAATGAAAATATTTTTCTTTTTTATTAAATGATTAAAAACGTTGATTTTGCTTATCAAACGTATAGCAAAATTTTGATTTTGCTGTTACAATTTTAATTAATTTGACGCCTTAAAATTGGTAAATATGATTTTCCTTTTTAAAGATGCAAACAAAAGTATTTTTCATTCAATAGGATGAAAACTTAATTTTGCCTTTACCTTATTATAATTTTTATTAATTTAACGCCTTAAAATTGGTAAATATGATTTTCCTTTTAAAGGTGCCAAAAAAAAGTATTTTCTATTCAATAGGACGGGAATAGTCAATTTTACATTTACCTCATTATAATATTTATCATTGCTAACCAATTTGTAATCCCATTATACTTTGGAACCATTTTTATTATTACTAACCAGTTAGTAACGCCATTTGGAAAAGCAAAATGCTACAGGGCCAAGGACCCAAGAAAGAGAAAGCAGTCCAGTTACATAGAAATTTTCTTCTTTTCCCTCCGTTATCCTTACATTATGGGGTCGGTTGCCTGGTGCACCCTTTCCAATGTCTTCCCAGAACATTGTTAAGTATCTAGATATCTGTGTATATTTCTTAGTAAATTACACAATATATATATATATATATATATATATATATATATATATATATATATATATACATATATATATATATATATTTATATATATATGCATATATATATATATATATATATATATATATATATATATATATATATATATACAGACACACACACACACACATATATATATATATATATATATATATATATATATATATATATATATATATATATATACAGACACACACACATACACACATACATATATATACATATATATATACACATATATATATACATACGTATATATATATATATATATTATATATATATATATATATATATATATATATATATATATATATATATATATGTATATATACACATATATACACAAATATGTATGTGTACACCTATATATATATATATATATATATATATATATATATATATATATATATATTCACACACACACACACACATATATATATATATATATATATATATATATATATATATATATATATATATATATATATATATATACTTAATAAAAGTGATATATCAGATATGAATCGAGAATTATTCCAACTTGCTCAAAAGCAAAGCATTTGCATTAAGTTTGAACTTCCAATGATCCGATTTAACTGCTTGATTGGGAAGATAATTCCACAAATTAGTCACAGCCAGAATATAGCCTATTATGATACCCTGTAATACAAAGGCTTTGTGAAATAAAACGCAAGACGATTAGAACTAGAAGGGTACTCAGTAGAGCGCATACCTCCGCCGGGGCAGCTTATTTCTCGACCTTTTGCTCGACCTTGACATTGACCTGTGACCTTAACATGTATTGATTGACGTGGATTTTCATATTTCCAGCTTTTTACATAACAGTTAATCCCTATAAGTTTCATTTCTCTATGATTAAAATTGTGGCCATGAAGCTGTTCACAAACAAACAATCACAGACACAAACAGAGGCGAAAACATAAACCTCCTTCCAACTTCGTTGGCGTAGGTAATAAAGTGAATATCTATCCCTACATGGTGACTATTCTATATACTGTGAAGACGCGAATGCAAATATTTGGACAGACTCATGAAAGGAACCGGGTGAATAAAAGGAGAGAGGTCAAATGAATTTAGTTGTTTGAATAAAGGTCTAATAATTTCCAATGCAAAGGAATAGACTTCATCGAATCATTGGAATAGTTTCGCAGAAATGTGCACATTTGATATCCAATTTAAAGTCGTTCGCAGTCTCTGGTCAAAAGGCTGCAAACGGTTTATTAATGTATGAAAATCATTTGATATGGAAAGTAAGACAATGACGATATTATATATGCAATGTGCAAGGTCCTCCCTCCTCTCTCTCTCTCTCTCTCTCTCTCTCTACACACACACATATAGACACACATGCACCCCCTCTCCCCAGGGTATGGCTACTCCCTCCCCCGCTAACGAGGGACGGGGAGAGACCGAGTAGTTATGCATCTTGAAATGCTGCTGAGCGTGACCGGAAAGAAATACACACAAATTATATATATATATATATATATATATATATATATATATATATATATATATATATATATATATATATATATACATATATATATATACAGTATATATATATACATATATGCATATATATAGATATATATATATATATATATATATATATATATATATATATATATATATATATATATACAGTGTATATATATATATATATATATATATATATATATATATATATATATATATATATATATATATATATAGCCAGACATTTGCTGTTTATTATATAGGGGAGATTTATCTTATTTACTTTAAGTACATATTTTTATATAAGTAATTATTTTAGCATTCATTTAAGAAGGGGAGAACATCATTTGAACGCATAAATTGAAGAGGAGAAGAGAAAATTAATAAGAAGAAAATAACGTCTTCGGTTTTCAATATCTATCATATTCAGCTGTTGGAAGCAAATGGAATTTGAAACAGCAATCAACATTTGATCACGAGTTACAAGGTAAGAGAGACAAGTTTAAACTGTTAAGTAATCATAAATGGCTCAATATGTTCCTCAGTGAGGACGTACTCGTATATACCAAACACTGCTATGTTACTTTTGGAAATTATCTTCTGGATAGTATATTTGGAAATGTAATTGTGTAAACAATATACAGCTTACTCGTGTATATTAAATAATTATGCACGATTAAGTGTGTTAAGCATAACCTAAGATGTTCATTGGCGTACAGTAGAGTATACACCATCTGTAAATGTAGTGTCAATTCATAGACATATTATGTATACTTATTGAAAAATCTCTTAAACTAAATGATAAATGTAGAGCGTGCTTTACCTTTGACTAGAAATTATAAGTAGTTAGCTTTAAAGGCCGCTCGTGAAGGGCAGAGGCAAGGGACACTTACATTGCCATAGCAAGCAGGGCAATGCCCTAGAGACTGACCATATATTATATGATCAACGCCCAAGCACCCTCTCCACACAAGTTAGGACCAGGGAGGGCCAAACAATGGCTGCTGATGACTCAACAGACAGACCTATGGGGTCCCCAACACCCCCAAATTTTAGCTCACAAGGATAGTAAGGTTGCAGACACTTAAGGTACTAACGAGTCTGAGCGGGACTTGAACCCCCGTCTGGTAAACACCAGGCAGAGACGTTACCAATCAAGCCACAACAACCTGATTAATTAAGAGTAATCTATGATGTTCAGTGGTATACAGTACAGTACAGGAAAGCGAAAGATTCAACAATTAAAAGTTAGAATGTGTCAACCCTTTGTTAATAGTAAACCAGTCCCTGACTGGTGAACGCCACACTGGTGTTCGAGTCCCCCTCAAACTCGTTATGGTTTCTTTGGTCGCTGCAACCTCACCATCCTTGTGAGCTAAGGATTTGGGGTTTGGGGGAGCATGTAAGTCTACCTGCTGAGTCATCAGAAGCCATTGCCTGGCCCTCCTTGGTCCTAGCTTGGGTGGAGAGGCGACTTGGGCGCTGACCATATGTGTAAATGATCAGTATCTAGGGTATTGTCCTGCTCGATAGGGCAATGTCACTGTACCTTGCCTCTGCCATTCATGAGCAGCCTTTATACCTTTAAATGGGTTCAACTAGTATATCTTTTACAATGGTTAATAATGAGATCAGCAAGGGAATAATTGTGTGATATATGATTACTGAGGGGTAGATGGAGATGGTTTAACCATGCTCTTCACACTCCCCAAGAGATATTAATTTACCAAACGTTCAGTTAGGCTCCACAAGGCACTAGAAGAGTTGGAAGACCCAGGCCTACATGGCTGAAGACTATGAAGCGTGAAGTAGGAGATGATGAGAGGAGAAGTATTGAATTAAAAACTCAAGATAGAGACGACAGGCGAAATCTAACCGAGGCCCTTTATGTCAATAGGCATAGGAGATGATGATGATGATTACTGAAGATCCATCTGTCTTTCACGAAAACAATTCCCGGAATGCTGATAATAAACCTGTGGGAGGTAATGTTCAAAAAGTATATTTTTCATTTAGTCAAAAAGTTTTTTGATAAAGAGGAAAATGAATAAAAGGAAACGTATTGTTCGTTATCAATTTTAAAAATCGCAAGAAAAAATATTCATAAGTTCATACAAAAAAAATTAAATATTTATTATATAGAAAATAATCAATACATAGTTACATGGTCAGAACTTTTTTTTGAATAAAAAAAAGGAAGAAATGAGAGTTACGTTAAAACATGGTGATAAAAACTCCCACAGAGAGAGAGAGAGAGAGAGAGAGAGAGAGAGAGAGAGAGAGAGAGGGGGGGGGTTGTTCTGGGAATCCCTCCAGATGTAATCTACCAAGAGGCCACCCACAGCGACGATAATGATGTTTCCACTAACAGCGAAAACAAGGCAATTGGTAATGTACTTTTTTTTTATCGAATACTGTACATAATACGAACCTTTCAGGGAAGGTATATTGGAGAAGACGATATGATGCTAAGAAGACCAATTTCGTGAGGGGAAATGAGGGCAGTAAAGGTTAGAAAAAAAAATGGAGTAATATGGAAATATCAGGTGACCAATCTTCGATGTTTGCTTGAATTTCGTCTCGTCGTCTTGAGCCCAAAATATCGTTTTCTGTATGTACGATTTTGTAACGATTTTCCCAAGAGCGTTTTGGGTACATCTGTAGTTACCATTTAAAAAAAATATATATATATATATTATTATTATTATTATTATTATTATCATTATTATTATTATTACTATTATTATTCGCACTCTCCAAGGGAGATTAGTTCACCAAACGTACAGCTGGGCTCCACAAGGTACTAGAAAAGTTGAAAGACCCAGGCCTACATGTATGAGGACTATGAAGCGCGAAGTAGGAGAGGGTGAATGGAGAAGTATTGAATTAAAAGCTCAAGAGAGAGACAACTGGCGAAATGTAACCAAGGTCTTTTGCGTCAACAGGCGTAGGAAGTGGTGGTGGTGGTGATGATGATGATGAGGATGATGATGATTATTATTATTATTATTAATAATACTAGCTAAGCTACAACCCTAATGGGAAAAGTAGGATGCTAGCCCGGGGGGCTCCAACATGGAAAATAACCCAGTGAGGAAAGGAAACAAGGAAAAATCGAATATTTTAAGAACAGTAACAACATTAAAATAAATATTTCCTAAGTTTACCATTTTGCAGAAAAGAGACTCAATATATCGACAGAGTGAAAACGCCACAATTTTCCTTTACTCCGTTAGATAAATAATAAAAATACCGCTATAATTTGGCAATCTATAAAATTTACAAAAACGAACGATATGAATGAAAGTATAAGGAAAAAGGAGAATCAACATGACTTGGAGGAAGGTGGAATGATACCTGTATGTATCCTGGAGATAGTTTTTTTTTTTTCTTTTGAGCCATCAGTTTCCTTAAAAGGGAAAGTCATTAAAGTCTAATTCCACTCGATAATGACTCCTCTGTGAGGACACAAGTCTTTAAAGGTTTAAAGGCCGCTCATGAATGGACAGTGATATTGCCCTATCATGGCGAACAATGCCCTAGAGACTGATCATATATACATATGATCAAAGCCCAAGCACCCAAGCTAGGACCAAGGAGGGCCAGGCAATGGCTGCTGATGAGTCAATAAACAGACCTATAGGCTCCCACAACACCCCCTATCCTTAGCTCACAAGGATGGTGAGGTTGCAGCGATCAAAGGTATTAACCAGTTTAAGCGTGACTCGAACCCCAGTCTGGCGTTCACCAGTCAGGGACGCTACCACATCG
>NC_090732.1:167288305-167295805 GCF_036898095.1 Palaemon carinicauda | reverse complement strand
TATAAACACTTCTAATGTTTAATTGTAACAATTCAAATTTCATTGTAAGTATCATCGCATTGACTTTACACAGATACCATAAATATTTTCGCGCAAAAATTCACGCTTTTTAAGAAAACAGTAAGTAATCTAAAAGGAATAATTAACATAATTTTAAGGGAAATTATCTATTTTCAATGAGCAAAGATCTTAGAATCATACTTCGTTATTTCTTTGTTACTCAAATACTATAACAAATCGTAAATAGAATAAACCTATAAATAGAAAAAAAAATCCATTGGAAAATAAACCTTAATAGACAGGCAATATGTTTTCCACGGAGTAAGACATTTCCATTGAAATAAAGATGAATTTGAAAAAGATTTATTCGCTTATTTTTCAAAACGAGGATAACTACTAAAAATCTTTTGTAAACTTCTATATATTTTTCCATTCTTCTTTCTTCTTTTGAAGTCTAAAACTTTCTCCCAAGCATCAGGACACAATTCCACCCCAAGAGATTCGGAGAAAATATCAGACTACAATTCCACCCCAAAGAGATTCGGAGAAAGCGTGTCTTGCAAATCTGTCTTGCAAAGGGGAATTCGAACTATCATTTGTATGAACGTTTTCTGGAACAGTCTTTACCTGGTTGCTATGACAACCGACTTCGACTCCAGATGAAGCAAAGGGAATAACTAGCGAAAGATTTTCAGACATTAGACTTCCATTTTTAGCTATAAAATTATAGATATTTAAAAACATAAGGCGTCGTTCTATCACATTTTAGACATATTAGATAAAACGATGGCAAATTATATGTACTTGCTTATGCTTTTATTGTTTATGGATTATTGAATGTTTTAGACGTGTTTGCATATCCAAAGAGTATTAGGTATATTCATTTCAGAAGTGCTTATCTCTCCGGAAAGAACCCCCACCAATATACTGTATATATATATATATATATATATATATATATATATATATATATATATATATATATATATATATATATGTACATATATATCTATATATACACACACATATATATATATATTCATATAACATATATGTATATGTATGTGATTATATATATATGTATGTAAATGTATACATATACATATAAATATATATATATATATATATATATATATATATATATATATAATATATGTGTGTGTGTGTGTGTGTTTGTATACCAACATACACACACACACACACACACATATATATATATATATATATATATATATATATATATATATATATATATATATATGTATGTATGTATGTATACATACATACATGTACACACATATATATATATATATATATATATATATATATATATATACATATATATATATACTGTATATATATATATATATATATATATATATATATATATATATATATATGTATGTATATATATATATATATATATATATATATATATATATATATATATATATATATATATATATATATATTTATATGTTTATTTACACACGACGTTTTTTTAAATCCTCCTCATACGAAAAAAGTAGCTTCAAATTAGCAATATTACAATAAAAATAATAATAATAATAACAATAATAATAATAATAATAATAATAATTTTATTATTATTATTATTATTATTATTATTATTATTATTATTATTATTATTATCACCAATGGGGAAAAAAACGTCATCCAAAAAAATCAATGCTTAGAATGAAGTAACACCTAAACATTACTGAAAATAACAACAGGCCTAAGAAATCTAATGTGTGTTGCAATGGGTCCCATTGAGACCCGAAAAGCCAATGTGGCTGTAGTCAATTCTTTTTAGTGAGGCAGATTTACACCGACTCGCAGGAGTGCACTTTTAGCTCAGAAGAGTTACCTGATCGCTGATTGGTTAGACAAGGTAATTCTAACCAATCAGAGGGCAGGAAACTTTTCCAACCTAAAAGGGCACCGCTGCGAGTCAGTGCAAATGCGCCTCATTAAAAAAATTGAGTATAGTAGCGTTAATGCCAAGAATATCCCAAGCAATTAATGGTGAGAGAGAGAGAGAGAGAGAGAGAGAGAGAGAGAGAGAGAGAGAGAGAGAGAGAGAGAGAGAGAGAGAGATTAGATTTAATTAAGTGAAATGAACAAACTTGAATGGATTCATTACTTATGGGTTTTAAATTCATCAGTGGAAATTATCTGAGCCTTGAGGAGTTTTGAAAGCTAACCTTATAGATTGAACGAAGCGTGTGGAAATAGATTATTTAACGAGGCCATTACTGAAGAATAAAAGAATAGCACAGTGAGAAAAGGAAATAATTAAATAGATAAACTATAAGGTATGCAATGAACAATTGAAATAAAATATTTGAAAATTAAAAAAAAAATAGAACAGTGAGAAAAGGAAATGATTAAATATATGAATTACAAGATACGCAATGAACAATAAAAATGAAATATTTGAAGATTAACTACAAGATACGCAATGAACAATAAAAATAAAATATTCTAAATAAAAAAAGTAGCACAATGAGGAAAAGTAATAATGAAATAAATAAACTACACGATACGCAATGAAAAATAAAAATGAAATATTCTAAATAAAAAAAGTAGCACAATAAGGAAAAGTAATAATGATATAAATAAACTAAACGATTAGCAATGAAAAATAAAAATAAAATATTCTAAATAGAAAAAAATAGCCCAGTGAGGAAAGGAAATAATGAAATAAACAAGCTACAAGATACGCAATGAATAATAAAAATAAAAATCTATTAAGATGTAAATAAAACGCTCTAGACCAACAGACAGTTCTATAACTGTTATCTATTCTTGGGTAGTGCCATAGCCTCTGTACCATGATCTTCCACTGTCTTGTGTTAGAGATCTCTTGCTTGAGGGTACACTCGGGAACACTATTCTATCTTATTTATCTTAATCTTGTATTGTGAAGTATTTATAGTTTATATAGGAGATATTTAAATTAATGTCACTATTCTTAGAATATTTCATTTTTCCTTGTTTCCTTTCCTCACTGGGGTATTTTCCTAGTTGGAGCACCTGGGCTTATACCATTTAGCTTTTCCAACTAGGGCTGTAGCTTAGCAATTAATAATAATAATAATAATAATAATAATAATGATAATAATAAAGCTCCCACTAAACTTCTCTGTTTATTCTGTTCTTTTGTGGAAAGACACAAAAGAGAAGAAGAAGATTCACACTACTCGACACACACACACACACAAACACACACACACACAATTTCTCCCTCACACAAAAGGCAGCCGATTGTCTCAGCCGAGGAAAAGCAGCGCTCACTGATTACGTCATATTTCTTTGTGCTCTTTGAAAGCTGCTTTTTATTCTATACTTTTTTTTCTAACGTGGCAAAGAATCTCTCACTGCGGGATACAGATTATCTTTGAATACTATTTTCTGGATGGCCAGTTTTATTCAACATATTTTTATGAAAGGATGAGAAACTACTTATATTATTTTCGCGTCTTTTCTGATATAGTTTTCTAGTTCCTTGATCTGCAGTCTACAGTACACTTTATGTATGTAAGTATGTATATATATTATATATATATATATATATATATATATATATATATATATATATATACTTATATATATAGATATATATATATATATGTATATATAATATATATATATATATATATATATATATATATATATATATATATATATATATATATACTTAATATATAGATATATATATACTTATATATATATATATATATATATATATATATATATATATATATATATATATATATATATATACATACATACATATATCTATACATATACATATACATATATATTATATTATATTATATTATATATATATATATATATATATTCAAATAAGCCATATATTCTAATACATTAAAGTCTGGATTCTCTTTAAGACCTCGAGATCAGAGTCCCAAGGCGAAACCAATCAAATACAATAGCATCTGACCAGCTGGGAATCGAACCCTGGTCCAGGATACTTGTATGACAGTGACAGCGCCATTTAACCCCGTGGTTTCACCTTGGGACTCTGATCCCAAAGTCGGTAAGAGAATCCAGATATTAATTTATTAAAGTATATGGCTTATTTGAATATGAAAAACACGTATAAATGTGCAAAATATATCATATATATATATATATATATATATATATATATAAATATATATATATATATATATATATATATATATATATATATATATATATATATATATATATATATATATATATATATATTCTTTACACATCTTAGACATTAGTAATATTTCACCAATTGGACTATACTCACATGATATTCTTTGACAAAAAGTTTTTAATAATCACGTACCATAAGAAATTTACTTTAATTTCAGGCCAGCAAAGTAACAATGCTTAAACATCTGAAATGCACTTACCTGCTCCACAAGTAAACAATGTTAAAGGTTGCTTTATTCAATGAAAATAAAAACAAAGATGAACTAATAGAATTTAACACCTGTGATACACAGGCAAATCAGGTATTAGATGCTGCTATATCCTGAAAACAAACCTTTGTGTAGTTGTTCTACTTCAGAGAATCTAAATAATAGGTTAATTCTACTCACCAGGTGAGTCATCGTAGGCGCACATGTATTCAGAAGTCATAAACTGCGTGATGAGGGTCGACTTGCCAACGCCCACGGAGCCAATCATAACCACGCGGTACTGAGGGGATGGATTGGGCGTAGGCACTTTGCTGCAGCCAGGTGTGGATGTACTTGAGCCCACGCTGTTGAGAAGAGAGCATCTTATAGGATAAGTTATTCATATTTCAAATACATATTTGTTTATATTAGTCATTTGCATTATCAACAAAACTCACTTAGGTTCGCTTGACACAAGCGGATTTTTTCCGTACGGAAATATTTCCGAGCGTCAACCTGCGTGTCTTCACCGAGAAGGATCTTCTTATGGGGGATTAAATTATTCATATTTTAAGTACATATTTCCTTATATTAGTTAATAAAATTTCAAACAAAACTCACTTAGGCTCACTTCACACGAGTGGATTTTTTCTGTAAGGAAATATTTCCGCTCGTTAAGCGGCATGTCTTCACCAAGAAGGATCTTATAGGAGATGAAATTATTTATATTTAAAATACATATTTCCTTATATTAGTTGATTTCATTTTAAACAAAATTAACTTAGGCTCGCTTGACACAAGGAGATTTTTACCGTACAGAAATATTTCTGAGCGTTAAGAAGCATGTCTTCACCGAGAAGGATATTCTTATAGGAGATGAAATTATTCCTATTTTAAATACATATTTCCTTATATTAGTGATTTGCATTTTCAACAAAACTCACTTCGATTCGCTTCACACGAGCGGATCTTTGCCGTGCGGAAATATTTCCACTGGTTAGGAGGCGTGTCTTCACACGAGAGGATTTTCCCCGAGCGGCCTCGTAGTTTCTATAAGCCGCTACACTAGAAACGCGCGGGTTACCAGTGCACACAGCTAGTAAATCACTTCCGCTCAGGACAGCGTGTGAGGGGCCTTTTGATCTTCATTGATTTTTAATCCGCGGGGACAAAAGCCGCCTTTTTTGTGCTTGAAGAAATAAAGAGCTTTCTTTTCTATTTTCACAGAAGGGGATTTTTGATAATCAATGAAAATAGATAAATATAATCTCAATAAGGTCTTTCTATGATTAACCGAAAACTAATTATTATTTTCCTAAAATAGAAAAAATAAAATACATATCTCTTCAGTTGAGCATTTCTTCCATCCACCAAAAAGTCCTCTCAAACCAAAAGCAATCTCCCTCTCTCTAGTCCCTAGTTGTGGAATGATCTTCCTAATCGGGTAGTTGAATCGGTAGAACTTCAAAAGTTCAAAGTCATAGTAAAAGTTAAACAGGCTGACATAAGTCTTTTTATAGTTTATATATGACATATCTGTTTTGATGTTGTTACTGTTTTTAGAATGTTTTATTGTTAAATTTTTCTCATGTTTATTTATTTCCTTATTTCCTTTCCTCACTGGGCTATTTTTACCTATTGGAGCCCTTGGGCTTATAGCATCTTGCTTTTCTAACTAGGGTTGTAGCTTAGCTAATAATAATAATAATAATAATAATAATAATAATGATAATAATAATAAAAAATAATAATAATAATAATAATAATAATAATAAAAATAACAATAGTAATAATAATAATCATGATAATTATAATAATAGTAATGCTAACAATAATAATAATAATAAAATAAATAAATGAAAATGATAATAAAAATAACAATAATAATAATAATAAATAATAATAACAATAATAATAATAATAATAGCTTAACAATAATAATAATAAAATAAATAAATGAAAATAATAATAATAATAATAATAATAATAATAATAATAATAATAATAATAATAATAATAATAATAATAATAGCTTAACAGCCGAGGACAAGAGAAAGCAAGGCATCCTGACAATATACGTTCTGTGAATTCTTTATTCAGTTTCTCTCTCCACTTGTAAGTAATATAGTCTCTCTAACGAACACGAGAATCTTTAAAGAGATTTCACGTCTCTCTAACTTTTCCCCGGAGACATCCACTGGATCTCGAGGAAGGTATTCAAATATGAAGAGTAATTAAGGTTAATTGGGTGGAAAATGTACTGCTTTTAAATTTTTAATCCATAGCCTCATTATTCCTTTAAATATTTATTTCTATTTATTTCTATTTCTACGAATAACATTTGTCCTTACATTAAGGGGTCGGTTGCCTGGGGTGGACTTCTCTAATGCTTCTTCCACTAAATCTCTTTTCTCCATAGCATTCTTTACCTTATCCAGCCAGCTCTGATAACGAATAACATTTATTGTCAGTCGTCCTCCTACTTCAACTTTCGGTTAATTCAATTTTTTTCTTTTATCTGTTTATTCCAAACAAATTTTGTAAACTTAAACTTCTAAAAATATATAATAACTCTTTTTACTTCCGGTTAATTCAATTGTTTTCGTTGTATTAATCTGTTTATTCCTATCAAATTCTGTAACCTTAAACTTCTAAAAGTATATAAAATCTCTTTATCGAACAGGAACCATTTCTGGCACTAGATAACCCTAATCCAGCAACACGTCTTTCACACCATTATCCCTACGTTGAGGGGTCCATTGCCTGATGTGCCTTCTCCAGTGCCTTCTATCAAAGGTATCTTCTTCCACCAAACTTCTTTTCTCCATATCACCCTATACCTTATCCGGCCAGCTCTTTGAGAGTCAAGCTTGACTTAATGAACTGGTTAATCTCTTCCTTTTAATAATAATAACTTCAATATATCCCCTTGAGGGAGGCAATATAAATAATTATGATACTTTATTAGTGACCCATACGGCTGGCTTGCGCCGGCGCATTATGTACCGCTGGCCAGAACGGTGGAGCAGTGAGATAATGCTTATTTGTGAGCGAAGCAAACCACGACAGTGGAAAAGCAATTTGAGAGACACAT
>NC_090732.1:167280805-167283305 GCF_036898095.1 Palaemon carinicauda | reverse complement strand
ACTCACCGAGAAGTAAGGATGTGACACTTTACACTTCTTTTGAGAGAAGTGTACCAAGAACTCCTGTGTCCACCTGTACTCAACCTAATAGGAATCATTATTTTATCAGTTAGTTCTTATTTCTATAAACCTTCAAAACCTTTGTTTTCAGTTCAAACGTCTTTCGTTTCCTATCTGTATCGTCTTTCATACTGCTCTATGTATAACTAGGATTCCCGAAGCCAAAGTAAATTAAAATTACCCCCTGGACAAAAAGGAAACGGTCAAAATAGAAAAATAAAAACAAGTAAAAAGAAATAAAATGATTAAAAACGCAACCATGCAAAAATAAGAGACACAATCAAAATCAGGAAAATTTCCAACCGAAGAAAAACAAATCAGTTATTTCCAGAACTAAATCGATATGACTCTTGTTTCTCAGATTCCAGAAATAAATGTTTTTGTTGATTTTTAATCATCAAACTTTACTAACAACGGAAGAAAAGTCATGGTAACTTTCCCCCCGATGAGTATTTTAAATTAGTTTGACAATTTTATTTCCACAAATAAGTTGCATCTCCGTATTCTTAGTTTCAATGAAGTTTCTCTTTGAAACAGATTGTGGTAAAGGGAGAAGTTGAAACAGATCGTGATAAGGGGAAAAATTTAAACAAATTGTTCTGTTATGATAAAGGAAGAAATTAAAACATATTGATATATTGTGATAATGGGTAAAATTGAAACATTGATAGATTACGATAAGGGAAGAAATTGAAACAGATTTTGGTATTGCGATACAGGGGAAATTGAAACAATGCTATATTGTGATAAGGTGAGAAATTGAAACATTGATATATTGCAATATAAGGAGAAAATGAAACAGATTGTTATATTATGATAAGGGGAGAAATTGTAACAGATTGTTATATTGTGATAAGGGGAGAAATTGTAACATATTGGTATATTGTGATAAGGGGAGAAATTTTATCATATTGATAAATTGTGATAAGGGAAGAAATTAAAACATATTGATATATTGTGACAAGGGGATAAATTAAAACATATTGATATATTGTGATAAGGGGAGAAATTAAAACAAATTGTTATATTGTGATAAGGGGAGAAATTAAAACATATTGATATATTGTGATAAGGGGAGAAATTAAAACAAATTGATATATTGTGATAAGGGGAGAAATTAAAACATATTGATATATTGTGATAAGGGGAGAAATTAAAACATATTGATATATTGTGATAAGGGGAGAAATTAAAACAAATTGTTATATTGTGATAAGGGGAGAAATTAAAACATATTGATATATTGTGATAAGGGGAGAAATTAAAACAAATTGATATATTGTGATAAGGGGAGAAATTAAAACATATTGATATATTGTGATAAGGGGAGAAATTAAAACATATTGATATATTGTGATAAGGGGAGAAATTAAAACAAATTGTTATATTGTGATAAGGGGAGAAATTAAAACATATTGATATATTGTGATAAGGGGAGAAATTAAAACAAATTGATATATTGTGATAAGGGGAGAAATTAAAACAAATTGATATATTGTGATAAGGGGAGAAATTAAAACATATTGATATATTGTGATAAGGGGAGAAATTAAAACATATTGATATATTGTGATAAGGGGAGAAATTAAAACGGATGTTTGTACTGAGATACAGGGGAAATTGAAACACATTGCTATATTGTGATAAGGTGACAAATTGAAACATTGATATTTTGCGACAAAGGGAGAAATTAAAACAGATTATTATATGGTGATAAGGAGAGAAACTGAAACAGATTGTGGTAGGGGGAGAAACTGAAACAGATTATTATATTGTGATAAGGAGAGAAATTGAAACAGACTGTGATAAGGGGAGAAGTTGAAACAGATTATTATATTGTGATAAAGGGAGAAGTTCAATTTCAGGCTTCGATTCCTTAATACCTTATTCTTTAGACCAAAGAATGGGCGATTACACCAAAAATTTTATTCTACAAACTCTACAGTACAGCTTTAATACATGTAAGATCTGTAACAATAATTAGTATGTAATGGTCCGTAAATAACACAAAAGAACACAAAGGAAAATAAAGGGTAGTGAAAAATTAAGGCACATTAAATTAGATGTTGATTTGTTGTTTGTGGAAATTGCAGCAACCTTTTCAGGCACGTAGCTAAGTGATACGACCCTTTCCTCGTGAGTGTTGGGTCCGTGGATCGCTCCCTGGCTATTTCCCATGATTCCATAGTACAGCTTTATAAACAGGTATAAAAACATACGGCATATATATATATATATATTTATATATATATATATATATATATATATATATATATATATATATATATATATATGTATATATATATATATATATATATATATATGCATATATATATATATATATATATATATATATATATATATACACACACACACACAAGGCACTAGAGGAGTTGGAAGACCAAGACCTACATGGCTAATAACTATGAAGCGTGACGTA
>NC_090732.1:167255805-167263305 GCF_036898095.1 Palaemon carinicauda | reverse complement strand
AATCAGTAGAACTTCAAAAGTTCAAACTTGCCGCAAATGTTATGACATTACGTCTTTTTATAGTTTATATATGAAATATGTTTTAATGTTGTTAATGTTTATTAAATATTTCATTTTAATTGTTCATTACTTATATTGCTTATTTATTTCCTTATTTCCTTTCCTCACTGGGCTATTTTTCCCTGTTGGAGCCCTTGTGCTTATATCATCTTTTTTTTTTACAACTAGGGTTGTAGCTTAGCTAATAATAATAATAATAATAATAATAATAATAGCAGAGCTGCAGGACAATGCCCTAGAGAATGACCGTGTATACAAATGATCAGCGCTCAAGCCCCCTCTCCAATCAAGCTAAGACAATGGATAGCCAAGCAATGGCTGCTGATATCTCAGCTGGTAGTTCTATAGCCTCCCCCCAAACTCCAGATCCTTAGCTCACAAGGATGGCAAGGTTTCAGACACCACAAGAAACTATCAAGCTTGAGCGCCACTCGAACCCCAGTCCGGCTATCGCCAGACTGGGTATTCTTTGCTGGTTATTCTCCACCCTGTTCAAAAACTCACATCTCTATGGGAATCGATTCTGACCTTGAAAAATCTCTCAGTGGATCCTACGTGGATCCCAGAGTTACACTTTGGGCAAATATATTTGTACACTACACGAGAGGATACAAAAGGCCTCAATCGATCTTTGAAATGAACAAGTGAGCCGATCTCGAGAGGATTCTTCCAGATGAATGTTGCATCAACAGCTGGAAGATGTCGTGGGAGGATTTTAGCAAAGTTTTGTCTGAGGAAGTCATTGTGTTAAAAATAAAGACATATAAGATTATTTTATAAACTCCATTCTTTTTTGCGGTTAAATTAATCCTCTTATTTAATAATGAGAAATTTGAAGAAAAAATGTTGATGGCAAAACAATATTTATGAATTTATTCAGATAAATAGAAAGTTTCTGTATGAAAAGACTTCCAGCTTCTCCTTGGAGAAAAAATCTAAAAATAGAGTTTAATTTAAAGTCATGAAAGCAAGAGCTATAAAAGTTCGAACTTGGATCATTTTTTAAAAAATATCGAGTTATTAAAACACTCCTCTCTCTCTCTCTCTCTCTCTCTCTCTCTCTCTCTCTCTCTCCTCTCTCTCTCTCTCTCTCTCTCTCTCTCTCTCTCTCTCTCTTTCGACTAATAAATCTAAAATAATAATGTTTCGTCTAAAATGAATAATATTTATAATTCCTCTTTTTCTAAAGTGTCTAAATCGCGAGGTATTACAAAGACTCTCTCTCTCTCTCTCTCTCTCTCTCTCTCTCTCTCTCTCTCTCTCTCTCTCTCTCTCTCTCTCTCTCTCTCTCTCTCTCTGTAAATCTAAAATAATAATTTGTTTGACGTCTAAAACGAATAACATTTATAATTCCTCTTTTTCTAAAGTGAATTTTATATTCTCATGTTGGAAATTAGCACATTCAATAAGGGATTCAACATCGCATTCAACTCTAAATAGAAATGTTAAAATCGGTCAAAGATTTTAGCATAATAGGTCAAGTATCAAATTAATTTTCTCGTCCATCCTCAAGCCAATGATAATCAAACGACCTATTCCACCTTCAAACAACCAACTTTCCACCTCAGAATTAGATTTGGTTTTCGCTGGTCTCATTCCAAAATCAAACCATTGTTCTCTAGTCTTGGGTAGTGCCATAGCCTCTATACCGTGGGCTTCCACTATCTTGGATTGGAGTTCTCTTGCTTGAGGGTACACTCGGGCACACTATACTATCTAGTCTCGTTTCCTCTTGTTCTCTTACAGTTTTTATAGTTTATATAGGAGATATTTATTTTAATGTTAATGTTCTTAAAATATTTTATTTTTCCTTGTTTCCTTTCCTCACTGGGCTATTTTCCCGGTTGGAGCCCCTGGGCTTAAAGCATTCTGCTTTTCCAACTAAGTTTGTAGCTTATTAAGTAATAATAATAATAATAATAATAATAATAATAATAATAATAATAATAATAATAATAATAATAATATGATCAGCGCCCAAGCCCCTCTCCACCAAAGCCATGACCCAAGAGGACCACAGAAAACCTCTCTAAAAAAAATAAAATCCGGAAAATTCAAAACAACATAAATTCAAGCGGCCAATATAATAACATATAATACTCAAAACGCATTATCCTATCCTACAGAAATAGAAAAAAGAAGAAGGGGGACGAAAAAAAAAAAAACGGTGAATAAGAGACGAATAAAAATGGAAACGATTATATTTTATAAATATTCTATAAATACTTTTAACATGTTTCTTTGGAACACTGTTGGGATAATGTGAGATTATGAGATGGATTTTTCTATACCTAAATCTTTATATTTGGGTACTTTTTTCCATTATGCCGTTTATCAAACATGGCGGCCTACTTTCCCATTGATATATGAATCATTAAACCTCTATTGATCTCTTCAATCTGGGTTATTTTTCTTCATAACTGGACGCTACCTGAGGATTAGCCTTCCTTAGAATACAAAACGAATACTCTTTGTCTGTCTGTCTGTGTATGTCTGTGTCCTGTTCCTTTCGTTTTGCCTTTTGTAATTTAAATGATGCGTGACATTTGTACCGGAAGTAAAATGGTGAGAATAATTTGAGTATATAAAAGCAAATCATATTTAAAAATGAGGTTTACTCATCTTTCAGTTCGTATTTGTCTATACTAGCTCTTTTGCTTAGTAACTGCATGACTTAAGTCGTTGCCACGTCAGATTACATAAACAAATAAAAACCTTGTTTAATCTGGGAAATGCTCTTAAAATAATAGTTTTTCCTTTTGCTTAAGCATTGCCAAAAGCTTCTTCTCTATCCGGTTTTATCAAAATAGTCTATACAGAGCGACAAAAATGGTAATATAAGAGAAATTCTACATAGCTGGTTGGGCAACTCTCTGGGTATTGAAGCTAAGGTTTGAATGTCAGTCATGAGTGGCAGAGGAATGGTACATGGCACTGTTCCGATCCGCCAAACCCCCTCTTCACTCAAGGTAGGACCAGGGAGTGCCAGGAAGTGGATGGTGGCAAATCAGCAGGTAGACCTCTAGGTCCCTTTCTGGTTAAATTAATTGATTCAAATACTAGTAGTGTAGTCCAAAAACAACAAAAACAAATGCAGCCGTTTCTAGTCCACTACAGGACAAAGGCCTCAGACTAGTCCTTATTCAGGTCTTTGGGTTTAGCCAGTTTTCATCACCAAGATGGCTAGTACCGATTGGCGATGGTGGGAGATTTTCGTCTGATCGCTAACAGCGAACCGACTTAGTATGGGTGTCCCTGGCTAGTACAGCTTTGCTGATCACGGCAATACGCAAAACTCTTCACCACGTTAAGGTATCCTCACTCAATTGTTGCTAGTTCTATTGATTGCTAGTCAATCAGCCAAGCAGTGACAAGACCCTGTGTACCTTTGCATCTCTGATTAGAGACAGGTGTTGTAGTGAACACGGCGCTGCAAACAGCATGAATTAACTCTTCATCAAACCTAACCTTCCCCAAGGAAAGCATTCTGCGGCACTGTTTGCCACTGACTATAACAGTATGGAAAATCAATAACAGCAAGTTACTGTCATCTCAAGGTTGCGTCGTTAGTAAATGATAACTCCAACAATAGAGGATGTCAGTTCGAGTCTCCTACGACTCTAAACCTGAATAAAAGAGGAAGGATTCGCGAAGGGTTGTTATCTCCAAATAACTAAAGATGTCACTGAAAATAGGCATCGGATGCTCAAGGCAAAGGTTTTCAATAACGACAGAAACCTAACTGATTTAATGAAAAGTTCAAACTTAGATGAAATAAGTTCGAGGACATAAGTTTGAAGTTTGATGAAATATGTTCGAGTACATAAGTTCGAATTTTGATGAAATAAGTTCGAGTGCATAAGATCGGACTTGAATGAAATGAATTCGAGTATTTAAGTTCCAACTTAAATGAACGAATGATTTGAAGTTCTGTGGCATCCTGACATCGAAGGTCACTGACGCCGATATCGTTTATTATAAATAAAGACTAAAAGGATATTCAATTAAAACCAGAAAAAATAAATATGTTATAAAGTTCAATAGCATTCAGCCAACTTAAATGAAATAGGTTCGATTACATGAGTAAGAACTTAAATGAAATAAGTTGGAATACATAAGTTCGAACTTGAATGCTACAAGTTCGAGTACATAAGGTTGAACTTGAATGAAATAAGTTCGAGTACATAAGGTCGAACTTGAATGATACAAGTTCGAGTACATAAGGTCAAACTTGAATTAAATAATTTCGAGTACATAAAGTCGAACCTGAATGAATTAAGTTCGAGTACATAAGGTCGAACTTGAATGAAATAATTTCGAGTACATAAGGTCGAACTAAATGAAATAAGTTCGAGTAAATGAGTTAGAACTTAAATGAAATAGTTCGAGTACATTAGGTCGAACTTGAATGATACAAGTTCGAGTACATAAGGTCAAACTTGAATTAAATAGGTCGAGTACATAAGGTCGAACTCGAATGATACAAGTTCGAGTACATAAGGTCGAACTTGAATGATACAAGTTCGAGTACATAAGGTCGAACTTGAATGATACAAGTTCGAGTACATAAGGTCAAACTTGAATAAATAATTTCGAGTACATAAGGTCAAACCTGAATGAATTAAGTTCGAGTACATAAGGTCGAACTTGAATGAAATAATTTAGAGTACATAAGGTCGAACTTAAATGAAATAAGTTCGAGTAAATGAGTTAGAACTTGAATGAAATAGTTCAAGTACATAAGGTCGAACTTGAATGAAATAAGTTCGAGTACATAAGGTCGAACTCGAATGATACAAGTTCGAGTACATAAGGTCGAACTTGAATGATACAAGTTCGAGTACATAAGGTCGAACTTGAATGAAATAAGTTCGAGTACATAAGGTCGAACTTGAATGATACAAGTTCGAGTACATAAGGTCGAACTCGAATGATACAAGTTCGAGTACATAAGGTCGAACTTGAATGATACAAGTTCGAGTACATAAGGTCGAACTTGAATGAAATAAGTTCGAGTACATAAGGTCGAACTTGAATGAAATAAGTTCGAGTACATAAGGTCGAACTTGAATGAAATAAGTTCAAGTACATAAGGTCAAACTTGAATTAAATAAGTTCGAGTACATAAGGTTGAACTTGAATGAAATAAGTTCGAGTACATAAGGTCGAACTTGAATGAAATAAGTTCGAGTACATAACGTTGAACTTGTATGAAATAAGTTTGAGTACAGAAGGTTGAACTTGAATGAACTAATTTCGAGTACATAATGTCGAACTTGTATGAAATAAGTTCGAGTACATAAGGTCGAACTTGAGTGAAATAAGTTCGAGTACATAAGGTCGAACTTGAATGAAATAAGTTAGAGTACATAAGTTCGAACTTGAATGAAATAAGTTCAAGTACATAAGGTCGAACTTGAATTAAAATAAGTTCGAGTACATAAGGTTGAACTTGAATGAAATAAGTTCGAGTACATAAGGTCGAACTTGAATGAAATAAGTTCGAGTACATAACGTGAACTTGTATGAAATAAGTTCGAGTACATAAGGTTGAACTTGAATGAAATAAGTTCGAGTACATAAGGTTGAAATTGAAAGAACTAATTTCGAGTACATAATGTCGAATTTGTATGAAATAAGTTCGAGTACATAAGGTCGAACTTGAGTGAAATAAGTTCGAGTACATAAGGTCGAACTTGAATGAAATAATTTCGAGTACACAAGGTCGAACTTGAATGAAATATTTCGAGTACATAATGACGAACTTGAATTAAATAATTTCGAGTACATAATGACGAACTTGTATGAAATAAGTTCGAGTACATAAGGTCGAACTTGAATGAAATAAGTTAGAGTACTTAAGTTCGAACTTGAATGAAATAAGTTCGAGTACATAAGGTCGAACTTGAATTAAATAAGTTCGAGTACATAAGGTTGAACTTGAATGAAATAAGTTCGAGTACATAAGGTTGAACTTGAATGAAATAAGTTCGAGTACATAAGGTCGAACTTGAATGAAATAAGTTCGAGTACCATAAGGTTGAACTTGAATGAAATAAGTTCGAGTACATAAGGTTGAACTTGAATGAAATAAGTTCGAGTACATAAGGTCGAACTTGAATGAAATAAGTTCGAGTACATAAGGTTGAACTTGAATGAAATAAGTTCGAGTACATAAGGTCGAACTTGAATGAAATAAGTTCGAGTACACAAGGTCGAACTTGAATGAAATAATTTCGAGTACATAAGGTCGAAATTGAATGAAATGAGTTCGAGTGCATGAGTTAGAACTTAAATGAAATAAGTTCGAGTACATAAGGTCGAACTTGAATGAAATAAGTTCGTGGTACATAATGTTGAACTTGAATGAAATAAGTTCGAGTACATAAGGTCGAACTTGAATGAAATAAGTTCGACGACATAAGGTCGAACTTGTATGAAATAATTTCGAGTACATAAGGTCGAACTTAAATGAAATAGGTTAGAGTTCATATAAAAAAAGACAATGTGAATATCCCATTTATTGATCATGGAGTTCGAAAATGATTTTATAGCAGTAATATTAAATCTTGAAAATTTGGACTCGACTCGGCTTTTGAAATCAGTTATTGCATAAACGAGGGTCATAAAACTTATAATAAATGATAATGAAGAATTAAATTTCTGTAAGTTTCGGTAAATTATATATCATTGAGAAGAAATCATTACGAATACAATAGACTGGTTAATTTGTTTTAAACATTTTTCTCTTTTCTACGATAGAGCTGTAAGATTCCTTAATACAAGATGATATATATATATATATATATATATATATATATATATATATATATATATATATATATGCTGTATATATATAGTGTATATATACATATATATATATATTTATATACATAATGTATATATATATATATATATATATATATACTATATATATATATATATATATACACACACATACTGTATATATATATATATATATACATATATATATATATATATATATATATATATATATATATATATTTATATACACAGTATATATATATATATATATATATATATTATATATATATATAAATATATATATATATATATATATATATATATATATATATATTTAGAATATATAGTCGTGAACATTTGAACCGATAAACGTTACATTTTGTTAGCCTTGCCTCACATTCCAATACATAATTTAAAATTAAAGAGACGTTGGTAAAATGGAAATAAAAAGGTGTTGAATAAATAAAAATAAAACAAGTTGGTAAAATAGCAACAAAATGGTGTTGGTAAATGGAAATAAAAAATGGACACCACAAACCGATTAAATAATAAATTGCTATCGCTATCAATAACATTATAGATCGCTTATTGAAAGAGATAGTCCAGATCATTATTTCCCTGACGTCAGCACGTCAGCGTCATCATACGATGTGC
>NC_090732.1:167241474-167248974 GCF_036898095.1 Palaemon carinicauda | reverse complement strand
CTGTTATGTACGCAATTTGGAAGACCTTTTTTACAATTATGAAAGTAAAAGTCAAAATCAAAACGAGAACAGTAGGCTACAGTTGTAAACACTCTACGGATATTAAACCCCAGTTTTCACTACCACCAGAAACTTTTTTTTAAACAAGAAAATGCTGAAAAAATATGTCCTTGATATATTGAAAGGAATTCAATATGGCCTCATTACATACTAACGATATGCATATCTTAAGATAATAAGCAACGAAAACAAAACTTTAAAATATTCAATTTGGTGATCTTTCTTTTCTAACTTTGTATTTGTTTTTTCATACAGTGGGAGCTTTCGCTAACTACGCATTAATATATATATATATATATATATATATACAGTGTAGCTCTAGAAACGAAACTTTGGACCTTGTATATTAGGTTTATTTCTTATTATATAATTTCTTTTAACACCGCAAGAACTTAATAATTACATTTAGAATTCTAAGGGCTGACAATCTATGTTCCTTAAGTACATTTAAAGGTTAAAGGCCACTCATGAATGGCAGATGTAAGGGACATTGACATTTCCCTATCAAGCAGGACAATGCCCTTGCCTAGAGACTGAACATATATATATATATATATATGTATGTATGTATATACATATATATATATGTGTGTGTATATATATATGTATATATATATATATATATATATATGATCAGCGCCCAAGCCCCCTCTCCACCCAAGGTAGGACCAAGGAGGGCCAGGCAATGGCTGCTGATGACTCAGCAGATAGAACTGTAGACTCCCCCAAATCACCCTCATCCTTAGTTCTCAAGGATGGTGAGGTTGTAGCGATCAAAGGAACTAACGTTAGTGCATCAGTCACCACAACAGTAATTATCTTTACTATGGTCTTTAGTTTACAGAAATGCGTCCATACAGTAATCTACCGAATTTCAGTATGTCTTTATTGAGTTCTATATTTTTTATCCTGAGAGGGTATAGAATTACTCATTAAATGTCAGTATGTCTTCTGATTATAACGAAATAAGTTTTATAAATGGTGAACAAACCTTTACGAAAAACAGGAACAACAACCTCGTTACACGAATAGATACATACATACATGCATACATACATAAAGCATTACTACTTTAAACTTTATCTATTCTTACACAAATGATCATACTACTAAAGTACACACAGATGTGTATACTTCTAGAGATGGATATTTGTGTGTGCATATAGCATACATTTAATATATATATATATATATATATATATGTATATATATATATATATATATATACATATATATATATATATATATATACATATGTGTGTATGTAAATAATATTACACATGTATACACACACCACACACACACACATATATATATATATATATAATATATATATATATTATATATATATATATATATATCACGGGAATGGTATGTATGCCTTTAGTTAAACTAGTTATGTATTTGCAATTATTACTGATAAGACCCTTGAGCTGAATTGTTATCTAATATCATTTCAAGTTTAAATTAATCTTAGGATTTACGTCTAACCCATACCTAGTCTAGTTGTTGATCCCACTTTGTATCAATATGGAGCTTCGTTAACAAACAACATTATTTTCTCTATTTTCAGATATCATCTTTGGAAAGCAGCATTCCATTGCTGGAAAAGTGTTGGGTTTGATTATTTTTCTCACGAGTCTTGAACAGCGATTGAAGAAGAAGAACAAGGAGGAGAAGTAGAAGAAGAAGAACTACTTTATCTATCTCAAGTGATTTGTTTTGCTACTGGTCGTGATCTTCACAAGGTCTTCTGGAATCTCTTCCAGATTCCAAGGAAGATTCCAAGGAACATGGAGGTAACCATTCCAAATATTCATTTTAGGAATTCTTAGAATAAGAAATATTAAAATATCATTATTTGAAGGTGACCTGAATATTTGTAGTTTGTGAATTTGATTTTTCTTGTGTAATTCGTTGTTATTTTTACCGACTTGATAAAAGTCTCATTTGTTACAAACTATTCGTGACTGTTAAAACTTTTGTTTATTTTGGAATATTCATGATTATTGATTTCATCACCCAATTACTTTGATCTTTTGGATTTTCACTTTCTTAAAACTATTCTTGATTAGTTATTCATTATATAGCTCTCTCTAATGTAATTCATTATTTTTTTTGCTGACTTGATAAATGTCTCGTTTGATCCAAACTATTTTTGATTGAATAGTAAAACTTTTTTATTTATTTTGAAATATCAGAGATTGTTTATTACATTGCCCGATCAATTTTATCTTCTGGATTTTCGATTTCTTAAAACTATTCTTGATTAGTTATTCAATATCTCGCTTCCTCTACATTACCCAAGAATATCCTTTCTGATTTTCATTTACTGCGAAATATTAAAGTAATTATACAATATCTCTCTCTCTCTCTCTCTCTCTCTCTCTCTCTCTCTCTCTCTCTCTCTCTCTCTCTCTCTCTCTCTCTCTCTCTCAAAAAAAAAAAAAAAATACTGCTTACTAAATTTTAGAAGTCAAGTACTGATTTATTAAAAACGCTTATATGTATTCAAAATGTATTTAGACATCTGAAGTTTATAATTTTTACTTTTAGAATTAAATCTTTTAGAAGAAAACTTGCAATTGGAAGACTTCTCTTGAACTGAAAAAGGTTGAATAATTATGGAAACATATTGAATCAAGTCAAAATAATCCAAAATCCATGAGATTCATAACCCATTTAATCATTTATTATGGTATTTTATGCGAAATATACAATTTCTTATACTACTTATCTCCTTGGCTTGAAATATCCTGTTCTTAGCAAATCGTTTAGGCTCCTAGATGGTGTGCTCAAATCATTTCAAATTTATAAAATTTAAAATTATACTTAGCATGCCAAGCAACACTTCAAGAAGACTAAAATTACTGCCATACAATGTAAAATTAAAGAAACAAACGAACAAGTAAAACTAAACATAATTTCAAATATCATTTAGGAAAAAGTTCTATTTCGATGATGCTAAATATTAAAGATCCAAATTGAATTGCTAAAAAAATATAGCATTGAGCCAAAATAGATTTACTTTCAGATGTTATGTTTCATATTAATGATTATCTTAATTTTAAATAAGATCCATTTCAAAACAGGATAGGAGGTTGGAGATCAAAAGTCTAGAATTTATAAATGAAAAATGAAGCCGGAATTAAATTTCTTTTAGAATGTGTCTCTTCAGCTTCCTATAACTCGATCACAAAAGATAACTCGATGTTTGTCCTTTCCTTCATTCCAAAGTCTAGGTGTGAAAGTCAGTTCAGAAGTTTCCATTGTGAATTGAAACTTCGGAAAATTATATCAGAATTCAGATGTTTTCAGTTTTCATTTTTGAATTTTCTTATTCTAATTTTCTTATTCTAATTTTCTTATTCTAATTTTCTTATTCTAATTTTCCTATTCTTCATTATGAGTAAATTTGTTCGTTATGTATAAATTAAGATTTTACGAAAATTTAAATATTTACTTTGCAAAAATAAAGATTTTGCAAAAATTTTGAATATTTTCTGCGTAAAAATTACGATTTTGCGAAATTTTAAATATTTACTACGCAAAAATCAAGTTTTGGGAAAATTCAAATATTTACTGTGCAAAAATGAAGATTTTGCAAAAAAAAAATGTTTACTGTGCAAAAATGAAGATTTTGTGAATATTTAAATATTTACTGCTTAAAAGTAAGATTTTGTGAAAATTTAAATGTTTACTGCACAAAAATTCAGATTTTGCAAAAATTTAAATATTTACAGCGCAAAAATGAAGCATTTGCGGAAATTTAAATATTTCCTGCCTAAAAATTAATAATTTGCCAAAATTTTAATATTTCCTTTGCAAAAATTTAAATTTTATAAGAAATAAATATTTACTGTGCAAAAATTAACATTTTCTGAAAATGCAAATTGGATAAAGGGATTTTAAATTATAGTTATTCAAGCTTGATAATTATATCTATTTAACAGAGGTGATTATAGCTCTTCACTTGTAAGATAGGTATCAATTTACCTGTAATAATTTTAGCTATTCATTATAATAATTTCCATCAGCCATAATGATTGTATATCATTAATAATCATGATTATTCAATTGATATGATATATATTTCATAGTAATTGTTATATTCATTTGAACTTAACAACGAAATGTATTCCGTTGTAATAGTCATATATATATCATTAAGAAGATTAAATATATTTATCCAAATAACTAACTATAATTGATCAAGAAGATTAACATAGATTAATCATAATGATTGCATCTTTCCAACAACAGCTGTATTAACTTTGCTTAAGATATTGCAGCTATTTAACAGAAATAATTTGTATAAATCTAAAAGTAATAACTACATCTATCCAACAACAGTTGTATTAACTTAGCATAAAATTTTTGTAGCTTTTTAACAATAATTGTTTTAAAACAATGTAACAAATAATCTTGATAAATAATATTTAAATGCAATTATTGGATCTATCCAACAACAGCTGTATTAAGTGTTATGAAAGAATTGTAGCTATTTAACAGATTTTTTCTTTTTATCAATTTAAGAGCAATGATTAACATCCAGCCAGCATTATTAATTATGTCATATTAACATTATATAAGATAATTTAGCTTTTCTATTTTTATTCCCAACAAAAGAATCCAAATATTCATTACTAAAAGCAAACATATAGAGTTATATATCTCTTGTTATACGGTCTTCAACGCAGGATACGGTGTCCCATATAAGCGTGATGCAATCCTATGACATCGCTTGTTGAATTTTATTTGCATATATTTTTACATATTCTAAATATTTCTTCTTAGGTGTCCTTACAGATTAGTATGTCAGGTCGTTTTTTTCTTTTTATTATTAATTATTAATTATTAATTTTTTTCTTTTTATTATTAATTATTAATTATTGATTACGTTCTTCCAATTACAGAAAATGTGTCTCAGCCGACTCACTTGGAGAGAGGCAAATCAAGACATCTCCTCAAACACCTGTGGACTGACCAGTTTAAAACACTAACACAATTCTCAAGTGTTTTTTAATAAGAAAAAAAATATTCTTTGGAACAAAGTCATTCTCAAGTGTTTCTTTAATGTGAAGAAAAAATCTTTGGAACAAACTAATTCTCGAGTGTTTTTTTTTTAATAAGAGAAAGAAAATATTTGGAACAAAGCAATTCTCAAATAAGAGAAAAAAAATCTTTGGAACAAAGTAATTCTCAAGTTTTTTTTTTTAATAATGGAAAAATAAATATTTGGAACAAATTAATTCTCAAGTGTTTTTTAATAAGAGAAAAAATCTTTGGAACAAAGTAATTATCAAGTGTTTTTTTAATAAGAGAAAATTCTTTGGAACAAAGTAATTCTCAAGTATCTTTTTAATAAGAGAAAAAAAAAATCTTGGGAACAAAGTAATTCTCAAGTATTTTTTTAATAAGAGAAAAAAAATCTTTGGAACAAAATAATTCTCAAGTGTTATTTTAATAAGAGAAAAAGAAATTTTTGAAACAAAGTAATTTTCAAGTGTTTTTTTAATAAGAGAAAAAGAAATCTTTGAAAAAAAGTAATTCTCAAGTGGTTTTTTAATAAGAGAAAAAAAAAATCTTTGGAGCAAAATAATTCTCAAGTGTGTTTTTTCAATAAGAGAAAAAAAGTATTTGGAACAAAGTAATTCTCAAGTGTTTTCCTATTAAGAAAAATAATCGTTGGAACAAAGTAATTCTCAAGTGTTTTTTCTTTTTTCTTTTTTTTTTTTTGATAAGAGGAAAAAATATCTTTGGAACAAAGTAATTCTCAAGTGTGTTTTTAAAAAGAGAGAAAAAAAAATCATTGGAATAAAGTAAACTTAAAGTGTATTTTTTAATAAGAGAAAAAATAAAATCTTTGGAACAAAGTTGGATCGAGTGAGTGACATTGCCAGTGACCTGGGGTGACCTCTCCGAGACTATGTCTTCGTGTCGGCCGCGGCGCCACAGCGTCGTGACCTTGAGACTCACGGTGACCCCTGACGATGTTTTTGGACAAGGTTCCTCCTCCGCCACCCAGTCCCCGCCCACCTCCATCCATTCCACGACTAGCCCCACCCTTCCTCCCCGCCCGAGGTCTCATTCCCGCCAGAGGTACTCTCAGGGGCGTCAAGGTCCCACGTCACCCATTCGCAGAACGCCCACATCCCCCTTGCCCCGAACGCCCCCTCCTCTATGTCGCACGCCTACGACGCCACTCAGCCGCACTCCTACATCACCCATGAGCCGCACGCCTACTTCGCCGTTATGTCGAGAGCCATCCTCGCCCATGGGCAGGTCAACTACGCCCTCGCCGGTCTCCCCCAGGAGTGCCAGCGGCCGGCACTTCAGATACGAGTCGTGGCAAGACCAACGAGGGCTTAGAAGACGGTCCTCCTTGCTAACTGTTCCATCCACCCACGACGCTTTGGCAGATCTCCACCTGCGCCTTCCAAGACCCAGGTCGTCTTCCATCGCCGGACCTCTGAGACCTCCGGATCTTGCCAGGTAAAAATGAAAAATTTTTTTTTTTTTTTTTTTTTTTTACTAATTGAGATTGCAACTTCATCTAAAAGAATTATACTATTAAGAAGTAAAATATAATCTGTTAATTTCACTATGCTGATATAGTGCCAAATCATTATTGTAATATGGTAATAAAAAGACCATAGTAGGAGAAATATGAGCTCTTTGCAGGTCGTTCAGAGTGGAAGGGATCATGATATATTATATTTATTGCTCGAATAGCTTATATTTATCAGTTCGTATTTCAAGCCCATAAATTTACTAAATTTTCTTTACTTGGTTTCGATAAAGTTCGACCAGAAGGTAGCTTGGTTTTAATACAGTTCGGTCAGAAAGTGGCGTGGTTTTAATACAGTTCAGGCAGAAGGTTGCGTGGTTTTAATGGAGTTCAGTCCGAAGGTGGCAGGGTTTTAATACAGTTCGGGCAAAAGGTGGCATGGTTTTAATCTATTTCAGCGAGATGTTTGCATGGTTTTAATACAGTTCAGCCTGAAGGTTCCGTGGTTTTAATACAGTTCAGGCAGAAGGATGCGTGGTTTTAATACAGTTCAGGCTGAAAGTGGTATGATTTTAATATATTTAGGACAGAGGTTTGCGTGGTTTTAATACAATTCAGGCAGAAGGTAGCTTGGTTTTATTATAGTTCAGGCAGAAGGTTGAGGGGTTTTAATGCAATGCAAGCAGAAGGTGGCATGGTTTTATAATATTTCAGCCAGAAGGTTGCATTGTTTTAATACAGTTCGGCCAGAAGGTTGCTTGGTTTTAATACAGTTCAGGCAGAAGGTTGGTTGGTTTTAATACAGTTCAGGCAGAAGGTTGGTTGGTTTTAATACAGTTCAGGCAGAAGGCTACGTAGTTTTAATGCAGTTCGACCAAAAAGTGGCTTGGTTTTAATACAATTCAGGCAGAAGGTTGCTTGGTTTTAAT
>NC_090732.1:167228974-167233974 GCF_036898095.1 Palaemon carinicauda | reverse complement strand
TGATAATAATAATAATAATAATAATAACAATAATAATAATAATAATAATAATAATAGTAACATATGCCAGTCTCTAGGGCTTTGTCTTTTCTGTTGCCTCTGCCATTCATGGTTGACCATTAAACCTTTATTCAAATACAAAAATATCCCATTGTCTTTTTAAGCATTGAACTTCGATACAATTTCATGATTGCGTAAATATATACTGTATATGTATGTATGTATAAATATATATACACATATATATATGTATATGTATATATATATATATATATATATATATATATATATATATATATATATATATATATATATTATATATATATACACACATATATATATATACATACATATATATATATATATATATATATATATATATGTATTTATATATACATATATAGATATATATATATATATATATATATATATATATATATATATATATATATGTATACAGTATATATATAAATGTATATATATACACACACACACACACACATATATATATATATATATATATATATATATATATATATATATATATATATATATATATATAAGCACATGGTTGCTGCAAGGGACAGGGAGAAATGATGTTAAGATTACAATTGTATTTAATCTCGGTATATGTATTCATACATAAATTATATCATTGCTTCCTCATTGAAACATTCTGATCAGTTTTTAGCTCATTTTCAGCGTTTTTACAAAATCAAAAATAAGTATTTTTCAACCTCGAATTAAAACATAATTTCCGAGCAGGAAAAAACATTTACACACATAATTTTTGATTAATTATTTTACGACAGGATGAATAATTCATGAAACCAATTTCCTGCATCATTAAAAAATTTATATATCTTTTCGCAACATCGAATTTCCTAATCATGACATAAATAGAAATGTAATCTCCCTAACCTTGACCTCACGGCTTAATTCATGTTTCTTTACACACTTTTTTATTATTTTCTTACGAAACATTATTTTGAAATTTGTGTCAGTTCATCAATGGCTATGAAACAATATAGTGGGGCATTGTTATTTTACATCATCAATAAACGGCTAACATGCACAATGAAGAAAAAAAAAACCTAATGATAAAATTAAGTCGTTTCATCAATGGTCATGTAGCAATATAGTGAAGCATTGTTATTTTACATCATTAATAAACGGTTAACACGCAGATTTAAAAAGAAAACAAAAAACGAAAAAGAAAATTACTTATGATAAATTTCAGCGGTTTCATCAATAGCCATGATACAATATAGTAGATTATTGTTATTTTACATAATCAATAAATGGCTAATATGCAGATTACAAAAAAAAGAAGACATAAATAAATAAATAAATAAATGAAAATTACTTATGATAAATTTCAGCTGTTTCATCAATAGCCTTAAAACAATATAGTAGATTATTGTTATTTTACATAATCAATAAACGGCTAACACGCAGATTACAAAAAAAAAAAAAAAAAATGATGAATTTCAGCCATGAAACAATAAAGTGGATCGTTGTTACTTTACATCATCAATAAACGACTAACACGAATATTTATTTAAAAAAAGAAATAGAAAAAAAATAAAAACTTGTCACTGTTTGCTTCCGAAAAAAAAAGAAAAAAAAAAGCGACGTCATTGTCACTGTTTGCTTCCGGGAGCAAAGCTTGTGAGATGCAGGAACCGATGCTGTATTGAGGTTTTTTTTTTTTTTTTTTTTTTTTTTTTTTTTTTTTTTTTTTTTTTTTTTTTTTTTTTTTTTTTATCCGGCTTCAAATGGAGCCAGGAATGAAAATAATTTATCCTACGGTGTTTCTGGCCTTGTTTGCTCTTCGAAGGTTGGTCAACATTAACTGGAATGGGTCGAGCATTCCAGTTGGAATTAAGATTCCAATGATGTGATTATAGTTGATTTGTTTATTTGGAACTTTGCGATCTGTAGTTGAATTTTCATTTAGGTATAAATCTTTAGATTCAAATTGGCTTCTTTCATATTAGCTTATGGAATTAACATTTCGTATGGGGATAAAGTGATGAAATTATTATTATTATTATTATTATTATTATTATTATTATTATTATTATTATTGTTGTTGTTGTTGTTGTTGTTGTTATTGTTTTTGTTGGTGTTGTTGTTTTTGTTGTTATTACAACTATCATTATCATTATTATTTGTGTTGCTGTTATTGTTATTATTATTATTATTATTGTTATTATTGTTGTTGTTGTTGTTGTTATTAAAATTATCTATTATTATTATTACTATTATTATTATGATTATTATTATTATTATTATTATCATCCAATTCTTGAAATGAATAACAGTTGACAATTACATAAGGAACTTATGAAATTCTCACTTCAGAATAAAAGGTTAGTTAATTTCATCCTGATATGGTTACAAAATTGCTCTTCATTTTTTTAAGTAATTATATGCAATTAGTTATTTAAAAAAGACAAAAGGTTGTACTACTATATACTGTTAAACAATTGCCTTAGAAAGCTCTAAAGGTCCTGGAATAAATGTTGACAGGCATTTTCCGTTTTAAAAACGGATATATTGACGTAAAGGATTGATATTACGGTCACCAATCCGTAAAAGATGGCAACAGTATGGTAAAAATTACGGTCGCCAGTGTTTTACAGAAATACTTCTGAGAGAAGAGTATATTTTTAAGTAAAATTTCCCGTTAAAATTAGGGTTTTTGAAGTAGTGTAAGGTTACCTTAAAATTAAAAAAAAAAGCATACATCAAGTAAAAAAAATGAAAAAAAAATCCAAGGTAAAAATGACAAAAGGTAGTGTTGACATAAGATTTTTACGTTGCATTTCCGATTAAAATTACAGGCCTTTTTTTTTTTACAGTGTAAGGTTAGCTCAAAACAAAAATGAAAAAGCGTCCATCAAGTAAAAAAAAAAAAAACATATCCCAGGTAAAAATAAGGAAAAAAGGTAATACTGACGTAAGGTTGGCTTAAAACAAAATTACCGTTTATTTATTTCCTTATTTCTTTTCCTCATTGGGCTATTTTTCCCTGTTTGAGCTCTTGGGCTTATAAAATCTTGCTTTTCCAACCCAACTAGGGTTGTAGCTTAGCTTGTAATGATAATAATAATAATAATAATAGTAATAATGATGATGATGATGATGATGATAATAATAATATAACATCTTGCTTTTCCAACCACTACTACTACTACTACTACTACTACTACTACTAATAATAATAATAATGATGATGATGATGATGATGATAATAGTAATAATATAGCATCTTCCTTTTCCAACTACTACTACTACTACTACTACTACTACTACTACTAATAATAATAATAATAATAATAATAATAATAATAATAATAATAATAATGATGATGATGATGATGATGATGATAATAGTAATAATATAGCATCTTCCTTTTCCAACTACTACTACTACTACTACTACTACTAATAATAATAATAATAATAATAATAATAATAATAATAATAATAATATCATCATCCCAGGCAACGCAATGACTAACAACCAGTGCGACGTATACAAATGGAAAAATCAACCAGACACTAAAGCATTATTTCAAGGAGTTTTTATTGCTCTCCCTCAACTAGACTTACAAACAGAGTAACAATGCGCTATTCATGTGAACAGCTGAACGCAGCAGGCTGACTGCGAGAACAAAAGGTCAGGATGCCAACGTGTAATTATAACTCGCACAACTAAATGGAAGCAGCGCTGCGTCTAGTGATTATTATTATTATTATTATTATTATTATTATTATTATTATTATTATTATTATAATGATGATGATGATGATTATTATTATTATTGTTATCGTTATTATTATAATGATGATGATGATGATTATTATTATTATTTATTTATTATTATTATTATTATTATTATTATTATTATTATTATTATTATTATTATTATTATTATTTTTGTTGTTGTTGTTGTTACTAATATTATTATTGTTACTATTATTATTATAATTATTATTTTTATTATTATTATTATTATTTATTTTATTTTTCTTCTTCTTCTTCTTCTTCTTCTTCTTCTTCTTCTTATTATTATTATTATTATTATTATTGTTATTATTATTATTATTTTTATTATTATTATTATTATGATTATTATTATTATTATAATTATTATCATTATTATTATTATTAGCTACGCTATAACCCTAGTTGGAAAAGCAAGGTGCTATAAGCCAAAGGGCTCCAATAAGGAAAAATAGCCCAGTGAGGAAAGGAAATAAGGAGCATTGTGTTTCATTCACAAGTTATATTTTCTTCCTGTTTAACTCTCTTTCTCTCTCTCTCTTTTTTTTTATTATGGTGTGTATTCTATGTAGATGGGTGCGTTGTATATATAGTGATTATTTTAGCGTTTAAACATTGTTATAATTATAGCTTTCACGTTAGAGTGGGCTGTGGTGTCAAGGCTTTCAATCCTGTCAATTATTATCTATTCGATTGCATTTCCAGGTAATGTTGAAAACACAACTGAGCGAGGGAAGTGACTCACATTGCATAACTTCTCGCTATCCTTAACCTATAATTATTACCTAATTTTTACACTTGCCTAATTTTAAATGAGCCATATAATCATATATGCCAGAAATAATAATACCAATACCCTAATATTACAAGAAGGTCTGCCCCTCTCTTTTATTCTTCTCCTGTACTTCTCTTTCTCCCTATTTCCTTAATCTTTCCCATCCCGAGTACCTGCCTTTGAGCTATAAACTGGATTGTATCCAGGGGTACTCTTTCTTTCCCCATATTCCCCAATTCCCTATTATTATTATTATTATTATTATTATTATTATTATTATTATTATTATTATTATTTTTTTTTTTTTTTTTTTTTTTTTTTTTTTTTTTTTTTTTTTTTTTTTTTTTTTTTTTTCAAATGAGCCAACCATAGCTTTGATTTACCTTCTCTAGTCTAACTTTTCCGTACTGTCACTAAATGATCTTTCAG
>NC_090732.1:167203799-167213799 GCF_036898095.1 Palaemon carinicauda | reverse complement strand
TGTTTACTTTTTAGCGTTTAAACGTTGTTATAATTATAGCTTTCACGTTAGAGTGGGCTGTGATGTCAAGGCTTTCATTCCTGTGAATTATTATTTATTCGACTGCATTTCCTGGTAATGTTGAAAACACATCTGAGCGAGGGAAGTGAGTCACATTGCATAATTTCTCGCTATCCCTAACCCAAATCTATAATTATTACCTAATTTTTACCCTCGCCTAATTTTAAATGAGCCATATAATCATATATGCCAGAAATAATAATACCAATACCCTAATATCGCAAGAGGGTCTGTCCCTCTATTTTATTCTTCTCCTGTACTTCTCTTTCTCCCTATTTCCTTAATCTTTCCCATCCCGAGTACCTGCCTTTGAGCTATAAACTGGATTGTATCCAGGGGTACTCTTCCTTTCCCCATATTCCCCACTTCCCTATTATTATTATTATTATTATTATTATTATTATTATTATTATTATTATTATTATTATTATTATTATTATTATTTAAATGAGCCAACCATAACTTTGATTTACCTTCTCTAGTCAAACTTTTCCGTACTGTCACTAAATGATCTTTCAGAACTTGACTTATACTTTACCTAATCTCAGCCAACCACACATTCTGAGCCATAGCTAATTTAGGTTTAAAGGCCGCTCATGAATGGTAGAGGTAACAGACAGTGACAATGCCCTAGAAACTGACCATATATACATATGATCAACACCCAAGCCCCCTCTCCACCCAAGCTAGGATCAGGGACGGCCAGGCAATGGCTGCTGATGACTTAGCAGGTAGACCTATAAGCTTTCCCAAACTCCTCATCCTTAGCTCACAAGGATGATGAGGTTGCAGACACTAAAGAAACCATCGAGCTTGAGCGGGACTCGAACCCCAGTCTGGCAATCTGCAGGCAGGGACGTTTCCAATAGGCCGCCACAACCTTTCTTACTCAACATAGTCTCACTATACCTTATCTAATTTGGTCTTTGCTTCAGCCAGAAAAAAATTTCATTCCTTGATATTAACTATACTCAATTTTTTTTAATGAGGCGCATTTGCACCGACTCGCAACGGTGCCCTTTTAGCTCGAAAAAGTTTCATGCTATCTGGATGGTTAGAATTATTCTTGTCCAGCCAATCAGCGATCAGGAAACTTTTAAGAGCTAAAAGGGCACCCGTGCGAGTCAAGTGCAAATCTGCCTCACTAAAAAGAATTGACTATAAAACCCCGTTCTTTTATACATGGCTTATACATGGTTTATGCCCTTGTATACATGTATTGATACAATTCTTATTTGAAATCATCCTAGAATAACAAATGAATACTTTTACATGTCAGTGAAGAATAGAAGGCCACGGCCTCCTACAATAGAACCCGGTCATTAGAATTGGTAAAAACAAACAATGAAGTCTCTGAACAGTCAAGGGATCACAAATATTTTGACTGTTATTATTATTATTATTATTATTATTATTATTATTATTATTATTATTATTATTATTATTACTTGCTAAGCTACACCCCTAGTTGGAAAAGCAGGATGCTATAAGTCCAAGGGCTCCGAAAGAGAAAATAGCCCAGTGAGGAAAGGAAATAAGGAAAAACTACAAGAAGTTTAAGAACAATAATAACATTAAAATAGATCTTTCATATATAAACTATAAAAACGTGAAAATAACAAGAGGATGAGAAACAAGATAGCATAGTGTTCTCAAGTGAACCCTCAGGCAAAAGATCTCTACCCCAAGACAGTGGAAGACCATGATACAGAGGCTATGGCACTACCCAAGTTAGTAATATTTGTATATGTCTTTCTGAGTGAGGATACCTCAACGTGGTGAAAGCGTTTGGGTAGCGTCATGATCAGCAAAGCTGTACTAGTCAGGGGCACCCATTCTAGATTGGTTTGCTGTGAGCAATCAGACTAAATATCTCCCACCGACAAGAATACTGGCCAAACCCCATACATGAATTGATATGCATGAGTCTTTGTCCTGCTCTGGACTAGAAACTGCTTTTTATTCATTTATATATATATATATATATATATATATATATATATATATATATATGTATATATGTATATATGTATATATATATATATATATATATATATATATATATATATATAATGTATATATGTATATATGTATATTTGTATATATATATACGTATATCTATATGTGTGTATTATATATATATATATATATATATATATATATATATATATATATATATATATTGTGTGTGTGTGTGTATATTTATACATATCCGTGTGTGCATCTTTGTGTTTCTACAGGCCAACATAATGACAATGTATTTAAGATATTACAAATATGATCCATCTTTTTCATAATATCGCATGCATTAAAAAGCGTTCAAAGACCATATACGCACTTACCACATACAATTTATTTTTCTTAGTTTATAAGTTATTTACAAGACGGAATCAATACGATATCAGATGCTATATTTGGCTGAATAATTGAAAATATGACGCGGAAATGTGGATTTGCCAATATGCTTTCTAGTTTTATTTTACAAAAAATATAAAATAAAATTAATTAAAAATGTATTAGCGATAGATGAGTGAACAAAAATAAAATTACCGACCTCAATTTCGAACGAATATTTGCCAATTTTGCTGAAATATATTACATAAGCTCTATTCTGGGTGATACATTTTTGCTTTCTAAATTTAACTAAATCTTCAAATGAATTTTGCATTTGGTGTCCAATTTTTTTTCTTTCTTTTTTATTTTTTTTTTTCGTGACCCATATTTCTATGTATCCTAAAGTTGACCCTGTCAAACATCATCTGATATCACCCTTCGTCCAAACATTTGCTTTTAATATTTTATTTGGAATTTCTCATTCAAGACATTTAGACTTTTGTGTTGATTTTAAACGTTAAAATGTAAGACGCTGCCATACACTAATCTATCTCGTTTCTCTTCCTTTTGTTTTGTTAAAGTTTTCAGAGTTTATATAGGAAATATTTATTTAGATGTCATTGTTCTTAAAATATATTATTTTTCCTTGTTTCTGTTCCTCACTGGGCAATTTTTCCCTGTTGGGGCCCTTGGGCTTATAGCATCTTGCTTTTCCAACTAGGGTTGTAGATTAGTAAGTAATGATAATAATGATAATACAGTATCATGTATGCTTGTGGTGGCCTGGTGGTATCGTCCTTGTCTGGTGATTGTCAGACTGTGGTTCGAGTCCTGCTCAAACTCGTTAGTTCTATTGACCTGCAACCTCACCATCCTTGTGAGCTAAGGATGGGGGGGGGGGGTGTTTAGGGGAGCCTATAGGTCTATCTGCTGAGTCATCAGCAGCCACTACCTGGCTCTCTCTGGTCATAGCTTGGGTCGAGAGGGGGCTTGGGCGCTGATCATATGTATATATGGTCAGTCTCCAGGGCATTGTCCTGCTTGATAGGGCAATGTCACTGTCCCTTGTCTCTGCCATTCATTAGCGACAGATAGAACTATAGACTCCCCTAAACAACCCCCCCCCCCATCCTTAGCTCACAAGGATGGTGAGGTTGCAGCGACCAAAGGAACTAACCTTTAAACCTTTAAACCTGTTGGTTCAGTTCATGTTGTGAGTAGAAAAGGCTGCTTATGTTTTTATAACTAATCTCTTTCACAATGTCCGATGTGTACAACCCAAACAATTGACTGCTATATCTGGATTTCACATACGCTCTTAATATCAACACATTCTCTCTCTCTCTCTCTCTCTCTCTCTCTCTCTCTCTCTCTCTCTCTCTCTCTCTCTTGAAAGTGCTGTGAAAAAGATATACCTATTCTGTTCTGCGTGTCTATTTATAGTATCTGCATCACCTCTCTCTCTCTCTCTCTCTCTCTCTCTCTCTCTCTCTCTCTCTCTCTCTCTCTCTCTCTCTCTCTCTCTCTCTCTCTCTCTCATATTGCGAAATGTATTTTGAAAGTGCCATGGAAAAAGATATCCCATTCAGAGCCAGAATCCATTAACAACATTAATTCAACCAAATGCAAGCATTGGATAACTAGTCTCCGGAAGGCTTAATGGTGTTGCAATCGTTTTAAACTTTATTAAATATTAACCTCATATATTCTTGGTTTAAATCTTTTGAGAATAAAATTACGAGAATCAAGGGAGAGGTGACAAGAATATTTCGAGCATTATTATTATTATTATTATTATTATTAGTATTATTATTAGTATTATTATTATTATTATTATTATTGTTACAATTATTATTATTATTATTATTATTATTATTATTATTGTTGTTGTTATTATTTTCCGTATTATTATTATTATTATTATTATTATTATTATTATTATCATTATTATTATTGTTGTTGTTGTTATTAATATTATTATCATTTTTATTATTGTTATTATTATTATTATTATTATTATTATTATTGCCGTTATTGTTGTTGTTATTATTATTATTATTATTATTATTATTTTTATTATTATTGTTATTATTGTTGTTATGATTATTATTATTATTATTATTATTATTATTATTATTATTGTTGCTATTATTATTGTTGTTGTTGTTGTTGTTGTTGTTATTATTATCTAAGCTACAACTGTAATTGGTAAAGCAGAATACTACAAGCCCAAGGGCGCCAACAGGAAAAATAGCCCACTGAGGAAAGGAAATAAGGAAACAGATAGAATAGTATACCTGAGTTTGGAAAACAAGTTCGTCCACAAAATCCTTTAGAACTGTAATCTATTCGGATATGATCGTGACGAGCATTATTCATGCAACAAATTTACTTATTACTTTGCTATTATTTTTTTTAATTAATTACTAATTTCAGGTAGGGATAAACAGATAATTATAGATAGGCTAGTAACTATAAGTAAACTTCAAACTTCAACATACATTGCACTAAATATAGACGGAACTAATAACCTAATTTTTCCAATCTTGAGGGTACTTCACCCTCTTGTCCCGAGTGTACCACGATCCCTCGAAAAATTACGTGAATGTAATAATAATAATAATAATAATAATAATAATAATAATAATAATATAAAGTACCTTCATTACCTGCTCTATTTTTGGAGACCCTCCCATGCTCCAAATGGAAGAGTCCCTTCAATAATTGTCATGAGATACACCTGAATACAGTTGAAATGCATGCATCCGCCCTCTCACCAGGGTATGACTAGTTATGTAGTTATATCTCGCAATATCGCTGAGTACTGACCACAAAGAATATATATATATATATATATATATATATATATATATATATATATATATATATATATGTGTATATATATATATATATATATATATGTGTGTATATATATATATATATATATATATATATATATATATATATATATATACAGAGAGAGAGAGAGAGAGAGAGAGAGAGAGAGAGAGAGAGAGAGAGAGAGAGAGAGAGAGAGAGAGAGAGATCATTACCTTTTTCTCTTTTACACGAAAACAGTACAAATAGGAATTTCGCCCATAGGTAATCCGGGTTGTGGTGGCTGATGTGGTAACGTCCCTGACTTGTGAACGCCATACTGGGGTTCGAGTCCCGCTCAAACTCGATAGTTTCTTTGGTCGTTGCAACCTCACCATCCTTGTGAGCTGGGGATGGGGGTTTTGGGGGAGCCTATGGGTCTATCTGCTGAGTCATCAGCAGCCATTGCCTGGCCATCTTTGGTCCTAGTTTGGGTGGAGAGAGGGCTTGGGCGCTGATTATATGTGTATATGGTCAGTCTCTAGGGCATTGACCTGCTCGATAGGGCAACGTCACTGTTCCATGCCCCTGTTATTCATGAGCGGTTTTTAAACCTTTAAAGCCTTTAAATGCCTTGAGGAGCCATTTTGTTTGGAACTGCATTGTCAAGTATGGATGAAATGCTTTTTAGTGTGAAATGCTTACGGGAAAAAAATTCTGATGAAAGGTTTTCATGTTCATGGTTTTGAAATATTGAAAAATAACGAAAATTGAGAAAACCATTTAAAAAAACACCAAAATTCGAGAAAACCTTTTTAATAAAAAAATCGAGAAAACATAAAAAAAGAAAAAAAAATGGGAAAATGTGTAGAAACAAAATCGGGAAAATATCTAGAAAAAAAATCGAGAAAATGTTTAGAAACAATATAAATCGAGAAAATATTTAAAAACAGAAATGGAGAAAACGTTTTTAAAATACAAAAAAAATCAGAAAATGTGTCCGTTTCCTTGTAATTATAATCGCTGATTAATTGTGCAGTCTAGTATGGAATCTGTCAACAGAAAATGACAAATACTTTGTTATATTGTCAGAACGACATCTTTATCAAGATTAAATAGTGCATTACGCGTATAGAATAGAGGAATAAATAGATATGGGTAAAAGGTATGAATAAATATTTTTATAGATAGACACTACTGAAAATCCCATTTTGTGCTGAAACTTCTAAAGCCATAATCAGGAGTTTTACCTGATCCCTTTTTAAGTTCCGCAGCCTTCGACTAAGTCTGAGTTAAGTTACAAGTTTTAATCCCTTTCTAGTAAATTTCGTGCTGATTATTAACACCTAGGTGCATCAGGATATTTTATCTTATTCCTCCATCGTTCTAAACAAGCAGAGACTGTTATGTTGTCAAAGAAAACAAGCAGATACTGTTAGGTTGTCAAAGAAAACAAGCAGATACTGTTAGGTTGTCAAAGAAAAGTGTTAGGTTGTCAAAGAAAACAAGCAGACACTGTTAGGTTGTCAAAGAAAACAAGCAGATACTGTTAGGTTGTCAAAGAAAAGTGTTAGGTTGTCAAAGAAAACAAGCAGATACTGTTAGGTTGTCAAAGAAAACAAGCAGAGACTGCTATGTTGTCAAAGAAAACAAGCAGATACTGTTAGGTTGTCAAAGAAAACAAGCAGATACTGTTAGGTTGTCAAAGAAAAGTGTTAGGTTGTCAAGAAAACAAGCAGATACTGTTAGGTTGTCAAAGAAAACAAGCAGATACTGTTAGGTTGTCAAAGAAAACAAGCAGATACTGTTAGGTTGTCAAAGAAAAGTGTTAGGTTGTCAAAGAAAACAAGCAGATACTGTTAGGTTGTCAAAGAAAACAAGCAGATACTGTTAGGTTGTTAAAGAAAACAAGCAGAGACTGTTTTGTTGTCAAAGAAAACAAGCAGCTACTGTTAGATTGTCAAAGAAAAGTGTTAGGTTGTCAAAGAAAACAAGCAGATACTGTTAGGTTGTCAAAGAAAACAAGCATATACTGTTAGGTTGTCAAAGAAAACAAGCAGATACTGTTAGGTTGTCAAAGAAAAGTGTTAGGTTGTTAAAGAAAACAAGCAGATACTGTTAGGTTGTCAAAGAAAAACAAGCAGATACTGTTAGGTTGTTAAAGAAAACAAGCAGATACTGTTAGGTTGTCAAAGAAAATAAGCAGATACTGTTAGGTTGTCAAAGAAAAGTGTTAGGTTATCAAAGAAAACAAGCAGCTACTGTTAGGTTGTCAAAGAAAACAAGCAGAGACTTGTTTTGTCAAAGAAAACAAGCAGAGACTGTTTTGTTGTCAAAGAAAACAAGCAGAGACTTATGTTGTCAAAGAAAACAAGCAGATACTGTTAGGTTGTCATAGAAAACAAGCAGAGACTGTTATGTTGTCAAAGAAAACAAGCAGATACTGTTATTTGTAAAAAAAAAGGCAGAGATTGTTATGTTGTCAAAGAAAACAAGCAGATACTGTTAGGTTGTCAAAGAAAACAAGCAGATACTGTTAAGTTGTCATAGAAAACAAGAAGAGACTATGTTGTCAAAGAAAACAAGCAGAGATTGTTATGTTGTCAAAGAAAACTAGCAGAGATTGTTATGTTGTCAAAGAAAACAAGCAGATACTGTTATTTGTAAAAAAAAACAGGCAGAGATTGTTATGTTGTCAAAGAAAACAAGCAGATACTGTTAGGTTGTCATAAAAAAACAAGCAGAGACTGTTATGTTGTCAAAGAAAACAAGCAGATACTGTTAGGTTGTCATAGAAAACAAGCAGAGACTATGTTGTCAAAGAAAACTAGCAGAGATTGTTATGTTGTCAAAGAAAACAAGCAGAGATTGTTATGTTGTCAAAGAAAACTAGCAGAGATTGTTATGTTGTCAAAGAAAACAAGCAGAGACTTATATTGTCGAAGAAAACAAGTAGAGACTTGTTTTGTCAAAGAAAACAAGCAGAGTGTTTTGTTGTCAAAGAAAACTAGCAGAGACTGTTATGTTGTCGAAGAAAACAGTCAGGGACTGTTATTTGTCAAAGAAAACGGGCAAAGATTGTTATGTTGTCAAAGAAAACTAGCAGAGATTGTTATGTTGTCAAAGAAAACAAGCAGAGATTGTTATGTTGTCAAATAAAACAAGCAGAGACTTGTTTTGTCAAAGAAAACAAGCAGAGACTGTTTTGTTGTCAAAGAAAACAAGCAGATACTGTTAGGTTGTCATAGAAAACAAGCAGAGACTTATATTGTCGAAGAAAACAAGTAGAGACTTGTTTTGTCAAAGAAAACAAGCAGAGTGTTTTGTTGTCAAAGAAAACTAGCAGAGACTGTTATGTTGTCGAAGAAAACAGTCAGGGACTGTTATTTGTCAAAGAAAACGGGCAGAGATTATTATGTTGGCAAAGAAAACTAGCAGAGATTGTTATGTTGTCAAAGAAAACAAGCAGAGATTGTTATGTTGTCAAAGAAAACAAGCAGAGACTTGTTTTGTCAAAGAAAACAAGCAGAGACTGTTTTGTTGTCAAAGAAAACAAGCAGATACTGTTAGGTTGTCATAGAAAACAAGCAGAGACTGTTATGTTGTCAAAGAAAACAAGCAGATACTGTTAGGTTGTCATAGAAAACAAGCAGAGACTGTTATGTTGTCAAAGAAAACAAGCAGATACTGTTAGGTTGTCAGAGAAAACAAGCAGAGACTGTTATGTTGTCAAAGAAAGCAAGCAGATACTGTTATTTGTAAAAAAACAAAAAAAAACAGGCAGAGATTGTTATGTTGTCAAAGAAAACAAGCAGATACTGTTAGGTTGTCATAAAAAACAAGCAGAGACTGTGTTGTCAAAGAAAACAAGCAGAGATTGTTATGTTGTCAAAGAAAACTAGCAGAGATTGTTATGTTGTCAAAGAAAACAAACAGAGACTTATATTGTCAAAGAAAACAAGTAGAGACTTGTCTTGTCAAAGAAAATAAGCAGAGATTGTTATGTTGTCAAAGAAAACAAGCAGATACTGTTATATTGTCAAAGAAAACAAAATTAAAAAAGAAACGTAAGCCTACAAAGAAATTTTAAACTTGCCCTCACACTGGGTTTCAATACGTTTCCTCGCCTCTCGTGGGATTTGAAAGCTTCCATCCTGACAAAGGTTAGGAAGGAAGGAAGGAGAGCCGTTTGATCTCTGTCTCGAGTCAATTAAAGGGGCTGTTACACAGTTCTTCGAGTTTTGTATTCTTATTCCTCCTGGGTTTGAGGTTCATTGTGATCAAACGCCGGCTTCGAGGGATTTTTTATTATTATTATTATTATTATTATTAGCCAAGCTACAACCCTAGTTGGAAAAGCAAGATGCTTTAAGCGCAAGGGCTCCAATAGGGAAAAATAGCCCAGCGAGGAAAGGAAATAAGGGAATAAATAAATGATGACAACAAGTTAAAAATAAATCATTCTAAAACAGTGACAACGTCAAAACAGATATGTCCTATATAAACTGTTAACAACGTCAAAAACAGATATGTCCTATATAAAATATAAAAAGACTCATGTCAGCCTGGTCAACATAAAAACTTTGTTTTCTCTTTATTTTTACACAAGTTAATGGCTTTAACCATGATTTAACCCTTTCAATGCCGTTGGAGACTTAGTCAAAATTTGAAAAAAGGGAAAGGAATCTTTCAAAATTATCCAAATCATAGCAAGTTGGTATTAATTGGAAGTCTTAATGAGAGCTTTCTAATGAGTATCAACAAGCTAGGGTTTGTGGGGTATTAAAAA
>NC_090732.1:167172550-167192550 GCF_036898095.1 Palaemon carinicauda | reverse complement strand
CTGCCAAAGCGTCGTGGGTGGATGGAACAGTTAGCAAGGAGGACCGTCTTCTAAGCCCTCGTTGGTCTTGCCACGACTCGTATCTGAAGTGCCGGCCGCTGGCACTCCTGGGGGAGACCGGCGAGGGCGTAGTTGACCTGCCCATGGGCGAGGATGGCTCTCGACATAACGGCGAAGTAGGCGTGCGGCTCATGGGTGATGTAGGAGTGCGGCTGAGTGGCGTCGTAGGCGTGCGACATAGAGGAGGGGGCGTTCGGGGCAAGGGGGATGTGGGCGTTCTGCGAATGGGTGACGTGGGACCTTGACGCCCCTGAGAGTACCTCTGGCGGGAATGAGACCTCGGGCGGGGAGGAAGGGTGGGGCTAGTCGTGGAATGGATGGAGGTGGGCGGGGACTGGGTGGCGGAGGAGGAACCTTGTCCAAAAACATCGTCAGGGGTCACCGTGAGTCTCAAGGTCACGACGCTGTGGCGCCGCGGCCGACACGAAGACATAGTCTCGGAGAGGTCACCCCAGGTCACTGGCAATGTCACTCACTCGATCCAACTTTGTTCCAAAGATTTTATTTTTTCTCTTATTAAAAAATACACTTTAAGTTTACTTTATTCCAATGATTTTTTTTTCTCTCTTTTTAAAAACACACTTGAGAATTACTTTGTTCCAAAGATATTTTTTCCTCTTATCAAAAAAAAAAAAGAAAAAAGAAAAAACACTTGAGAATTACTTTGTTCCAACGATTATTTTTCTTAATAGGAAAACACTTGAGAATTACTTTGTTCCAAATACTTTTTTTCTCTTATTGAAAAAACACACTTGAGAATTATTTTGCTCCAAAGATTTTTTTTTTTCTCTTATTAAAAAACCACTTGAGAATTACTTTTTTTCAAAGATTTCTTTTTCTCTTATTAAAAAAACACTTGAAAATTACTTTGTTTCAAAAATTTCTTTTTCTCTTATTAAAATAACACTTGAGAATTATTTTGTTCCAAAGATTTTTTTTCTCTTATTAAAAAAATACTTGAGAATTACTTTGTTCCCAAGATTTTTTTTTCTCTTATTAAAAAGATACTTGAGAATTACTTTGTTCCAAAGAATTTTCTCTTATTAAAAAAACACTTGATAATTACTTTGTTCCAAAGATTTTTTCTCTTATTAAAAAACACTTGAGAATTAATTTGTTCCAAATATTTATTTTTCCATTATTAAAAAAAAAAACTTGAGAATTACTTTGTTCCAAAGATTTTTTTTCTCTTATTTGAGAATTGCTTTGTTCCAAATATTTTCTTTCTCTTATTAAAAAAAAAACACTCGAGAATTAGTTTGTTCCAAAGATTTTTTCTTCACATTAAAGAAACACTTGAGAATGACTTTGTTCCAAAGAATATTTTTTTTCTTATTAAAAAACACTTGAGAATTGTGTTAGTGTTTTAAACTGGTCAGTCCACAGGTGTTTGAGGAGATGTCTTGATTTGCCTCTCTCCAAGTGAGTCGGCTGAGACACATTTTCTGTAATTGGAAGAACGTAATCAATAATTAATAATTAATAATAAAAAGAAAAAAATTAATAATTAATAATTAATAATAAAAAGAAAAAAACGACCTGACATACTAATCTGTAAGGACACCTAAGAAGAAATATTTAGAATATGTAAAAATATATGCAAATAAAATTCAACAAGCGATGTCATAGGATTGCATCACGCTTATATGGGACACCGTATCCTGCGTTGAAGACCGTATAACAAGAGATATATAACTCTATATGTTTGCTTTTAGTAATGAATATTTGGATTCTTTTGTTGGGAATAAAAATAGAAAAGCTAAATTATCTTATATAATGTTAATATGACATAATTAATAATGCTGGCTGGATGTTAATCATTGCTCTTAAATTGATAAAAAGAAAAAATCTGTTAAATAGCTACAATTCTTTCATAACACTTAATACAGCTGTTGTTGGATAGATCCAATAATTGCATTTAAATATTATTTATCAAGATTATTTGTTACATTGTTTTAAAACAATTATTGTTAAAAAGCTACAAAAATTTTATGCTAAGTTAATACAACTGTTGTTGGATAGATGTAGTTATTACTTTTAGATTTATACAAATTATTTCTGTTAAATAGCTGCAATATCTTAAGCAAAGTTAATACAGCTGTTGTTGGAAAGATGCAATCATTATGATTAATCTATGTTAATCTTCTTGATCAATTATAGTTAGTTATTTGGATAAATATATTTAATCTTCTTAATGATATATATATGACTATTACAACGGAATACATTTCGTTGTTAAGTTCAAATGAATATAACAATTACTATGAAATATATATCATATCAATTGAATAATCATGATTATTAATGATATACAATCATTATGGCTGATGGAAATTATTATAATGAATAGCTAAAATTATTACAGGTAAATTGATACCTATCTTACAAGTGAAGAGCTATAATCACCTCTGTTAAATAGATATAATTATCAAGCTTGAATAACTATAATTTAAAATCCCTTTATCCAATTTGCATTTTCAGAAAATGTTAATTTTTGCACAGTAAATATTTATTTCTTATAAAATTTAAATTTTTGCAAAGGAAATATTAAAATTTTGGCAAATTATTAATTTTTAGGCAGGAAATATTTAAATTTCCGCAAATGCTTCATTTTTGCGCTGTAAATATTTAAATTTTTGCAAAATCTGAATTTTTGTGCAGTAAACATTTAAATTTTCACAAAATCTTACTTTTAAGCAGTAAATATTTAAATATTCACAAAATCTTCATTTTTGCACAGTAAACATTTTTTTTTTGCAAAATCTTCATTTTTGCACAGTAAATATTTGAATTTTCCCAAAACTTGATTTTTGCGTAGTAAATATTTAAAATTTCGCAAAATCGTAATTTTTACGCAGAAAATATTCAAAATTTTTGCAAAATCTTTATTTTTGCAAAGTAAATATTTAAATTTTCGTAAAATCTTAATTTATACATAACGAACAAATTTACTCATAATGAAGAATAGGAAAATTAGAATAAGAAAATTAGAATAAGAAAATTAGAATAAGAAAATTAGAATAAGAAAATTCAAAAATGAAAACTGAAAACATCTGAATTCTGATATAATTTTCCGAAGTTTCAATTCACAATGGAAACTTCTGAACTGACTTTCACACCTAGACTTTGGAATGAAGGAAAGGACAAACATCGAGTTATCTTTTGTGATCGAGTTATAGGAAGCTGAAGAGACACATTCTAAAAGAAATTTAATTCCGGCTTCATTTTTCATTTATAAATTCTAGACTTTTGATCTCCAACCTCCTATCCTGTTTTGAAATGGATCTTATTTAAAATTAAGATAATCATTAATATGAAACATAACATCTGAAAGTAAATCTATTTTGGCTCAATGCTATATTTTTTTAGCAATTCAATTTGGATCTTTAATATTTAGCATCATCGAAATAGAACTTTTTCCTAAATGATATTTGAAATTATGTTTAGTTTTACTTGTTCGTTTGTTTCTTTAATTTTACATTGTATGGCAGTAATTTTAGTCTTCTTGAAGTGTTGCTTGGCATGCTAAGTATAATTTTAAATTTTATAAATTTGAAATGATTTGAGCACACCATCTAGGAGCCTAAACGATTTGCTAAGAACAGGATATTTCAAGCCAAGGAGATAAGTAGTATAAGAAATTGTATATTTCGCATAAAATACCATAATAAATGATTAAATGGGTTATGAATCTCATGGATTTTGGATTATTTTGACTTGATTCAATATGTTTCCATAATTATTCAACCTTTTTCAGTTCAAGAGAAGTCTTCCAATTGCAAGTTTTCTTCTAAAAGATTTAATTCTAAAAGTAAAAATTATAAACTTCAGATGTCTAAATACATTTTGAATACATATAAGCGTTTTTAATAAATCAGTACTTGACTTCTAAAATTTAGTAAGCAGTATTTTTTTTTTTTTTTTGAGAGAGAGAGAGAGAGAGAGGAGAGAGAGAGAGAGAGAGAGAGAGAGAGATATTGTATAATTACTTTAATATTTCGCAGTAAATGAAAATCAGAAAGGATATTCTTGGGTAATGTAGAGGAAGCGAGATATTGAATAACTAATCAAGAATAGTTTTAAGAAATCGAAAATCCAGAAGATAAAATTGATCGGGCAATGTAATAAACAATCTCTGATATTTCAAAATAAATAAAAAAGTTTTACTATTCAATCAAAAATAGTTTGGATCAAACGAGACATTTATCAAGTCAGCAAAAAAAATAATGAATTACATTAGAGAGAGCTATATAATGAATAACTAATCAAGAATAGTTTTAAGAAAGTGAAAATCCAAAAGATCAAAGTAATTGGGTGATGAAATCAATAATCATGAATATTCCAAAATAAACAAAAGTTTTAACAGTCACGAATAGTTTGTAACAAATGAGACTTTTATCAAGTCGGTAAAAATAACAACGAATTACACAAGAAAAATCAAATTCACAAACTACAAATATTCAGGTCACCTTCAAATAATGATATTTTAATATTTCTTATTCTAAGAATTCCTAAAATGAATATTTGGAATGGTTACCTCCATGTTCCTTGGAATCTTCCTTGGAATCTGGAAGAGATTCCAGAAGACCTTGTGAAGATCACGACCAGTAGCAAAACAAATCACTTGAGATAGATAAAGTAGTTCTTCTTCTTCTACTTCTCCTCCTTGTTCTTCTTCTTCAATCGCTGTTCAAGACTCGTGAGAAAAATAATCAAACCCAACACTTTTCCAGCAATGGAATGCTGCTTTCCAAAGATGATATCTGAAAATAGAGAAAATAATGTTGTTTGTTAACGAAGCTCCATATTGATACAAAGTGGGATCAACAACTAGACTAGGTATGGGTTAGACGTAAATCCTAAGATTAATTTAAACTTGAAATGATATTAGATAACAATTCAGCTCAAGGGTCTTATCAGTAATAATTGCAAATACATAACTAGTTTAACTAAAGGCATACATACCATTCCCGTGATTATATATATATATATATATATGTGTGTGTGTGTGGTGTGTGTATACATGTGTAATATTATTTACATACACACATATGTATATATATATATATATATATATATATGTATATATATATATATATATATATACATATATATATATATATATATATATATAAATGTATGCTATATGCACACACAAATATCCATCTCTAGAAGTATACACATCTGTGTGTACTTTAGTAGTATGATCATTTGTGTAAGAATAGATAAAGTTAAAGTAGTAATGCTTTATGTATGTATGCATGTATGTATGTATCTATTCGTGTAACGAGGTTGTTGTTCCTGTTTTTCGTAAAGGTTTGTTCACCATTTATAAAACTTATTTCGTTATAATCAGAAGACATACTGACATTTAATGAGTAATTCTATACCCTCTCAGGATAAAAAATATAGAACTCAATAAAGACATACTGAAATTCGGTAGATTACTGTATGGACGCATTTCTGTAAACTAAAGACCATAGTAAAGATAATTACTGTTGTGGTGACTGATGCACTAACGTTAGTTCCTTTGATCGCTACAACCTCACCATCCTTGAGAACTAAGGATGAGGGTGATTTGGGGGAGTCTACAGTTCTATCTGCTGAGTCATCAGCAGCCATTGCCTGGCCCTCCTTGGTCCTACCTTGGGTGGAGAGGGGGCTTGGGCGCTGATCATATATATATATATATATATATATATATATATATATATATATATATATATATATATATACATATATATATACACACACATATATATATATGTATATATACATACATACATATATATATATATATATATATATATATATATATATATATATATATATATTATATATATATATATATATATATATATATGTTCAGTCTCTAGGCAAGGGCATTGTCCTGCTTGATAGGGAAATGTCAATGTCCCTTACATCTGCCATTCATGAGTGGCCTTTAAACCTTTAAATGTACTTAAGGAACATAGATTGTCAGCGCCTTAGAATTCTAAATGTAATTATTAAGTTCTTGCGGTGTTAAAAGAAATTATATAATAAGAAATAAACCTAATATACAAGGTCCAAAGTTTCGTTTCTAGAGCTACACTGTATATATATATATATATATATATATATATATATATATATATATATATATATATATATATATATATATTATATATATATATATATATATATATATATATATTAATGCGTAGTTAGCGAAAGCTCCCACTGTATGAAAAAACAAATACAAAGTTAGAAAAGAAAGATCACCAAATTGAATATTTTAAAGTTTTTGTTTTCGTTGCTTATTATCTTAAGATATGCATATCGTTAGTATGTAATGAGGCCATATTGAATTCCTTTTCAATATATCAAGGACATATTTTTCAGCATTTTCTTGTTTAAAAAAAAGTTTCTGGTGGTAGTGAAAACTGGGGTTTAATATCCGTAGAGTGTTTACAACTGTAGCCTACTGTTCTCGTTTTGATTTTGACTTTTACTTTCATAATTGTAAAAAAGGTCTTCCAAATTGCGTACATAACAGAAACAATAGCTGAGAACAAAAGTTCTATAGCACCACTAATGCCACTGCAGAGCGCCGGTAGCGATATCTACATTATGAAGAGCTATTTATAAGATGGATTAAAACCAATAAGTCTTCTCACAAAAAGTAAACAAAACTTTTTCGAATACTGATTCTTTTTTCACTTGCCCAGAATACATATGGGTATTTTTAATAAATGTTCCATAATCATCTTATTATATTCACTTCCAGTGGTAGAGCTTTAAGAACTCTTCCATTATCATCCCTATATGATAAGAAGCAACGTATTTGATCTATATGAATAATATATATACTTACACACACAGAAACACACACACACACACACAAATATATATATATATATATATATATATGTATATATACATATATATATATATATGTATATATATATGTATGTATATATACATATATATATATATATATATATATATATATATATATATATATTATATATATATATATATATATATAATATATATTATATTATAATCTCCTTCCTGTCACGTTACACGGCATTGCCTAACGTATGACTATTCGCTTTCTCCCCCCGTCCCTAAGGTAGGTGGGATATAGAGTGGTCGTACCCTGGTTAGAGGGGGATACCCCAAGAGGTGCAATTTGAAACCAGAACCTCTCACAAATTGCTGAAACTGCCAAGTTGTATTCAGGAAAAGGGGGAGGGGGGTGAGAAGGGCTGAATCTGTGTGTGTGTGAGTTTATGTAAAATACTGTGTGCATATTTTTCCAAATATTTAGCTGTCAAAAATATTTAAGTAACATAAACAAAACGGCCAACATTCATATTGTCAGTAACGAATAGATTATCAATTGAAGTTAGTATTTATCAAGAAAGCCCTAAACTAAATGATTAAGGATTGTGACCCTAGTTAGATAAACCAATATATAAATAAGAGGTTCATGAAAGCCACGGTTATGAGGGAACGCGCATCAGTCGCACATGAAAAATCAAGGTCAGTGTTTGGTAGGATTTGATCTCATTAACGTAATGACTTCACACTTTTCTGAGAGAGAGAGAGAGAGAGAGAGAGAGAGAGAGAGAGAGAGAGAGAGAGAGAGAGAGAGAGAGAGAGAGAGAGAGAGAGACTGCTTTTTGAAATGCACTGACTAATTTACATAAAGAATGTAATCACATACTCTCTCTCTCTCTCTCTCTCTCTCTCTCTCTCTCTCTCTCTCTCTCTCTCTCTCTCTCTCTCTCTCCTGTCACATCAATGTCTGCAGAGAGAGAGAGAGAGGAGAGAGAGAGAGAGAGAGAGAGGATTTTGAAATGCACTGACTAATTTGCATGCAGAATGTAATCACATACTGACCCTCTCTCTCTCTCTCTCTCTCTCTCTCTCTCTCTCTGCAGACATTGATGTGACAGGAGAGAGAGAGAGAGAGAGAGAGAGAGAGAGATAGAGAGAGATTATATTCTACATGTAAATTTGTCAGTGCATTTAAAAAAGCAGTGTTAATTTTTCAAAATTAGGAAATAAAAAGGTAAAGAATTACCTTATCACTGCATGGTCATATTAAAATTTCCCAAATATAAAAAAAATACCATTTAATTATAAAAAAAAAAAACATTTTAACAAAAAAAAACGTAAAAAATATCAGTCACATGAGAGCAAAAATGTTCATCGGTAAGATATCAAGATCGTAAAACATGATTTTGTCTGATGCAAACATTTATGAACGGAAAATAGCTGTTTAAACATTGGTAAAAAAAATATTTATAGAAACGAGAGCAAATCTCAACTTGATTTCTTCTTAACAGACGAAATCTTGTTCCGTAGTCTTAAATTCATCGAAGCAACTATATATATATATATATATACACACATATATATATATACATATATATATATATATATATACACACACACATATATATATATACTGTATGTATATATATATAGATAACTCTACAATATATATATATATATATATGTATGTATATATATAATATGTATATATATATATATACATATATATATATGTATATATATAATATATATATATATATATATATATATACAGTATATCATTATTATTATTATTAAATGCTAAGCTACAACCCTAGTTGGAAAAGCAGGATGCTATAAGCCCATAGGCCCCAACGAAAAAAAAATAGCCCAGTGACGGAACGAAAAAAAGAAAATTAAAATATTTTAAGAACAGTAACAACATTGAAATAAATATTTCCTATATAAACTATAAAAACTTTCAAAACAAGAGGAAGAGAAACTAGATAGAACAGTGTGCCCGAGTGTGTATGCATATATATATATATATATATACATATATATATATATACATATATATATATATATATATACATACACACACACACACACACATATATATATATATACAAATATATATATATATATATAAATAAATATAAATATACATACATACATATATATGTATGTATATATATGTATATTATATATATATATATATATATATATCTTTTCATCACTCGATATACAAAACTCAAAGATGACTCATGACTTGATATATTTGAACTATTTGCTGAAGATCAAAATTCCACTAGGTAGGCACCATGATTAATTCATCCCATCCAAAGAATGGAATAAAAGACATCCGAGTTTTCTCCTGAGACGACGAAATGATTATTTCCTACCCGGAAGTTAATCGATGTGTCAGCAAATCGAGACAAAAAGGAAAGAAAAATTACGCTTTTGCAGTTTTTTTTTTTTTTTTTGGGGGGGGGTGTGGAGGCTGAAAACTCGTGGAAGCGCAGAAGGAGAATTTTATTATGCCAATGACGTTTGTATTATCATGTCCTGCCCACGTACTGATAAAAACATGAGGATTAGGTGTGAGTAATATGTCCCCGATCCTATAAATAACCATATGTTACTAAAAATTGCAACAATTCTTGAGAATTTGGTGTATGATGCAATGTTATATAAGTCCTCTAAGTAAATGGAGTAAATTTTTATCATTAGCATTATTATTACTTATATTGCTCAAAGGGTATATTAAAATAATCTGTCATGAAATTTTTGTTACAATTCTAGACCTTATACTGATCGTTTCGTGCGTATCGTGGCCCCCATGTGGGGACCTGGCGCATGCGCAGAACCATATTTTTCCGAGATTCCCTCTGTTCTTTTCAGCTTTTCCCAAGAGTCAGAGGTGCGCGGAGTCAGTTGGTGATGTGTATCGGTCGTTAGAATGAGGTCTAGAAAGGGAACAAGAGTATGTATGATATTGTAGATAATCTACCGTTCTGAACAATTGTTCTTAAATTGAAAGTGTAAATAGGATTAGGGTACAATTAGAGATGTTGGACAGCTAAGAGTGTAGAGAAGGAAAGGGCCTCGAGCAATACAGAAAGGTCATAACAAAGAACCTTAAGGACCGCTGACAGTACACCATGCAAGATATGCTTTAAAGAAATATCCTATTTCACTGTATGTTAGAATCGATTACTCTATAGATTACTCATTTTGATATTGTGGGAGCGATAGTAAAGATATTTTTTATCTATCCGTAACACAATGGTTCGATCATATGGTCTTCAAACAACTAGTCCCAGAAGGAAGTGAGGTAATAAGAGGAGAATCTTTCACTCAACAACTACGGAGAGACAAAATTCATCTAAAGAAAGCTTTCTTAGTATAAAGAGCATCGTGTATATATATATATATATATATATACGCACGCGCACACACACACCCACACACACACACATCTACCATCATCACAAATCTGCAATAGCCAGTGTAGTGATGAAAAGTGGCCAAACCCAGGACAGGCCTTTGATCTGCACTGATCTGCTGGATTTATTTTTGTTGTTGTTTTTGCTGATATATATATATATATATATATAAATATATATATATATGTATATATATATATATATATATATACATATTAGAATTGTCAATATTTTCAATGCCTTGAAATTGAAATCCATTGATGTTTATTTGTATACTACTACTACAACTACAACTACAACTACAACTACAACTACAACTACTATTACTACTACTGATAATGATGATGTTACTATTATGAGATGAAAATACATAAAAACCGACTAATCATCATTGCAACTTCTTATCGCTTACATCAAACTCGCGAAATCTGTTGCAAGTTTCAACAAAACTCTAATTTTTCATAATGCAGGAGACTTATAACTATGTTTATCCTTCTCTTTTATCCGGGTCTTCATTAAGGGAGAGGATCACACCCTGGTTCAGACGTTGCAGGATTAATTGGACAGGAAATTCAGCGAATTTCCATCAGAGTCAATCAGAGTTTTTAGGGATACAGGTTTATTGATAAAGAAAAAAAAATAAGCCCTTCAGTGAAGTTAACTAACATTGGTTATGGTTGATTGCAACTGAAATTTTTGACACCGTTGGTATATAGTTTACCTTAATGGTCAATTATGAAAAAACATTTTTTCCTGGCATTATCAAAATCTGACTTAACCGAGTGAAGTTTCGAAATTTACTCCTGCCATTTGGGGCTGAGGTACCCTATTCGAAACGTCCCTGCCTGGTGATTTTCTGGACGTGGGTTCGAGTCCCCCTCAAGCTCGATGTTTTTTTTTAGTGCCTGCAACCCTCACTATCCATTGGAGGCGCCTATAAAATCTACCTGCTGAGTCATCAGCAGCCATTTTCTGGCCCTCCCTGGTCTTAGCTTGAGTGGAGAGGGGGCTTGGTTGCTGATCGTATGTATATATGGTCAGTCTTTAGGGCATTTTCACTGTCCCTTGCCTCTGCCATTCATGAGCGACCTTTTAAACCGTTATTGGAAGCATTGTGAGCTTTCCTTTAGCACGGATTTTCATGAGTCAATAGGATTAGTATTGATGAATCAAGGAACACAAAGGAAGTATATGTCCTAAAGTAAACACGTAGTAAACATTGAGCACGTTTATCTGGGTTGATAGTTGGATTTGAGTAAACATTGAATGGTTCTTTTTTCTGATCAGCATTTGTTTGGATAAGCCTGAGTACGAAGTGGCTAAAACAAACAATTCGTGTAATATTGTTTACCTAATAAATATCATTCTCCACCTTTGTATATTTCCACTGTTCTCAATCCAAGAGTTATTATCCCAACTCTAGTTTCTTGCTTTTATCATCCTTTTTTTCTTAAATTTTCTCTCTCTCTCTCTCTCTCTCTCCTCTCTCTCTCTCTCTCTCTATTATATATGTGTGTGTATATACATATACACATATGCATGCATACACACATATGTATGTATGTATGTACGTATGTATATTACCCACACACACACACACATATATATATATATATAAATATATATATATATGTATATATACATATATATATATACATATATATATATATATATATATATAAATTAATCTGTACGTAAAATATTCAAACGCATCTTCCTTAAACAGGTGCATAATTACAGAATTAAATAATACTAAAAAAAAAAAAAAAAAAAAAAAAAAAAAAAGAAACAAGACACTAATTATTTAGCTACGCCAAGGAACAACTCAATTCCGAATTGTTTATATTAAATCTCGAAGCAGCCAAACAACAGTATATTGTTGAAACCCTGAAGTAAGAATATTCTTTGCTGCCACTTCTAAAGAAGGAATTCCAGGAAATAACTACAATGGAAAAGCTATTCATGAAAGAGAAAGGGTGGAAATATCAGAGCTTAATTAAGATGAAATATAAGAAGGGTGCTATCCTTAATTAATCTCTCAATTAAATGCACGTAAACAAACAAACACTTAATATGAATGTCTGAATGTGAGTGTATACACATACAGGAACACACGCATAACTACTTACACATCTATCTATTTATCTATATCTACACACACATACACATACACACACACACACACATATATATATATATATATATATATATACAGACACGTGAGTGTGTGGGGGTGGGTAGAATTTCCAATGTTAATTGGAAAGAATCGCCCCAAGTATCATGCAGATGAGCCAGTAGTAAATAAAAAAAAAATACTATGTTTGAGAATGCATTCGTCTATAGAATGCATAATTATACCAAACCTATATGTATACACACACACAATACACACACACGCAAACACACACACATACACACACACACACACACACACATATATATATATATATATATATATGTGTGTGTGTGTGTGTGTCTGGAATTTAAACAAAAAGTCTGAAAAATACAGTATACGTAATTATGACGTTATGGGATAATAAAGTTAGTGGTGAATAAAATGCTTAAAAGGCTTACGCAGATGATACTGTAATGGTTGTGGACAGTGTAGAGAAATTGCAAAACCCAGTAAAAGAATATAAAGGCAAGTGATTGATAGTTGAGAGCAAAATCATAGAAATAAATGGACACCAGGAAAATGAATAATGGAAGAATGAAAGTTACTGAGTCATATTATTATTATTTTTTGGGGGCACGGGGTTAAATATGAAGATTGATGAGAGAAGAGACGAGTCATAGACCTGGTAATGCTAATTAACATGAACAGGAATTTTGCTAAAGATGAACAAAGAGACATGCATTGTTCATGGAAGCCAAGGCTGGAATGAAAGATGGGATTGTTGTGTCAAACTCATTTATGAAAGGAAGTGAGGATCTTGAATGAAAATGAAAGGAAAATGTATGAGTGTGTGATTTAAACTAATGAACTAGATTATTATCATTATTATTATTATTATTATTATTATTATTATTATTATTATTATTATTATTATTATTATTATGACTACTATTACGATTATTATGATTATGAAGATTATTATTATATTATATTATTTTATTATTATTAATAATATATATATATATATATATATACTGTTTATATATGTATATATATATATATATACTGTTTATATATATATATATATATATATATATATACATTGAATAGCTACAATTATCCACTATATGAGGAGTGCTTTACTAGCCTTTGTGCAAAAAAAATAAAAAAAAAAATCCTTAACTTCAACATCTTGAAAAAAAAGCACAGAAATTTCGAAAAAAACGAAAAGCATTAATTAACTCACAGGAAAATCAATATCATCATTTATTTATTCCCCCTCTCCCTTCCCCCCCCCCCCCCTTTTTTTTTTTTTTTTTTTGCTTGTCATATAGAAAGCTGGGAACCTTTCCAAGATGGCCACTAGGACCTGTAGACAGCCTGATAGGATAAGAAAAGTATACCTAAATATCAGTAATTAATTCAATTTGATTTTCTCCTCTTAATGTAGCTTATTGCATTTCTCCCCTTTTAAGGAAACTTAATTACGGGATAGCTAATGGCAGAGTAACCCTTGTTAGGAGCGCTTATCTATAGTCCCCCTTTATTAGATTTTAAACTCTTAGAAATAAATTACTCTTCAGAAGAACTATCTTTTCTTAAGTTAATCCAAAATTCACTTAATTCATTGACTGTTGAGCCTCTATAAAAAGTAATCCCAAGTTGCTTCACAAAACATCATAAAAATCTGCTCAGAAAGACACAAACACTCACGATTTACTTTATGTAAGTGACTGGTCAAAATGCTATTTGCCTCCGAAGACAATTTCTAAGGAATACAAATAAAAAAAGACAATAGGCGAGGGATATACGAAAGTATCTTCAAAAACGAGTTTAATTTATCCAATTTGCTCAAACTTCATTGGCAATCCCCAAGGTCACGAGTTCACTAATAAGAAATCAGAGAGAGAGAGAGAGAGAGAGAGAGAGAGAGAGAGAGAGAGAGCACAATAAACATATTTCTTCTATGGCACTTTCATAATAGATTCCATAATATGAGAGAGAGAGAGAGAGGAGAGAGAGAGAGAGAGAATATTGACGCAGGTACTTTAGATAGACAAGAACACATTAAGTATATCTTTTCACAGCACTTTCACAATAGAATTCGTAATATTTGAGAGAGAGAGAGAGAGAGAGAGAGAGAGAGAGAGAGATGGGGCTTTTGCATAGCTGAGAAAGTGGACTGGAAACATATGGTGAGCAGCTCTTCTAGGAGAACACCAAAATCAAACCATTATTCTTTAGTCTTGGGGAGTGTCATAGCCTCTGTACCATGGTCTTCCACCGTAATGGGTTAGAGTTCTCTTGCTTGAGGGTACACTCAGTCATACTATTCTATCTGTTTTCTTATTTCTTTTCCTCTCTGGGCTATTTTCCGTGTTGGAGCCCTTGGGCTTATAACTTCCCGCTTTTCCAACTTGGGTTGTAGCTTACATAATAATAATAATAATAATAATAATAATAATAATAATAATAATAATAATAATTATAATAAAGCTGAAATTATTCGGCCTGCCATGCATATATTGTAGTGCATTAAACACCTACTATTATAAATAACCGGATTTTCGGAAAATTTCATCGCAAAGATTTTTTATCATCTGTCCGTTAATCCCCATCAGTCTTTACATCGAATAATAATAATAATAATAATAATAATAATAATAATAATAATAATAATAATAATAATAATTTCTTCAACTGGTAACGCTAGTGTAAAGAGATTCTATGTCATAACTGGCCATATAGTTTTCACTATTTAGCTCTACATAAGGAGTACTTTACAAGTAAAAAGTGAAAAATATATGGCCTTTATGGCATAAAAGCACTTAACACTAATGTACCAATTGAAAAAACAATTAATATAATGCTTGAACAAATAAATGAGAATCATCATCATCATCATCACAACCATCATCACCACTACCACCATCATCATCTCTTAGAGAATCACTAACGCCCCAGTTAAAAAAAACAATTAATATAACACTCGAACAAATAAATGATAATAATAATCATCATCACCACCATCATCATCACTACCCTCATCATTATCATCTTTCAAAAAATTGGGAAAAACAAAAGCAAAGAGAGAATTCCGAATTAAACAAAAGAGCTGGAATTAGAAAAACCACTTCAGGGCGTCTAGCATTAGAAAGCCAGTTCGCTGAGGAAGGCAAAAAAAAAGGGAGAAAAAGACCCCTTGCAACAATGTAATCATAGCAAGGAGTTTGCTTGGTCTGAGGAACCAGCTCTTGAACAAATACTGCAGCTTCCTCTTGCCGATCAGAATTGCACTGTGTTCAAGATCGGTTTGTTTACTTTTAGCCGAGAGCGAAATGGTTCAGACAAACAATTGGTCTGCTATTATTTGCTTTATAAACCCCCTTGCTGCCTACCCGTCTGTGTTATTAGTTGTTCGTTATTGTGTGTACATTTTATTTTGTGGTTACTTTAGTTTTTCTTGTTCTCTCTCTCTCTCTCTCTCTCTCTCTCTCTCTCTCTCTCTCTCTGTTGTGTTTACTATAAATGCATAAATGCTGAGATAACTGAGGAGACTTTAGTATGAAATTGGATAATTGTATCAGTTCACTTTACGATGTCATACGGAATGGTCATCCGACCAAACCAGCTATACTCTTGTGATGGAGATGTTAACACTGTTCTTAAAGAATAAACTATTTTAAAGTTAACTTACTTAGACTTTGCTTGAAGATGTAACATACCAACTCTAATCTATAACACATTAAAGATGACATTTGAAGAGAACCCAAATATGTGTTAACTACAGTAGCACACACATTATATATATATATATATATATATATATATACACATCTTTCTTCGTGGCCAAGTGGTAAGTCACTGTTAATACGAGTTTCCTGGACCAGGGTTCGACTCCCGGCCGGTCAAAAGCTGTTGTCTTTATGTGATTTCTCCTGGGGCTCTGATCCCGAGGTCGTTAAGAGAATCCAGACATTATTGTATAAAAAATATATGGCTCATTTCAATATGATAAACACGTATAAATGTGCAAAATCTATCATATATATATATGTATGTATATATATATATATATATATATATAAATATATATATATATATATATATATATATATACAGTATATATATACATATACACCATTCTCAAGTGATGTGGAACCCAAATGGTGTTGGGACACCATCCGGAGATGTAACCTTAGAATAACACCGATGTAATTATGGAATACAAATGAACATATTACACCTCTCTCTCATTCTCCCTCTCACCAAACGCTCCTCCGAGTCTGCCTCCGTTATTCATTTCTGATATAACCCAATGCGAACTCAGACCGTCCAGTTATATATATATATATATATATATATATATATATGTGTGTGTGTGTGTGTACAGTATATATATACATACATACATACATACATAGGTGGGAGGTAGTCATACCTTGGTGAGAGGGAGATACCCCAAGAGGTGCACTCTGAAACCAGAAATTTTCACAAATTGCTGAAACTGCCCAGTAGTATTCAGGAAAAGGGGGAGGGGGTGAGAATGGCAGGGGCTAGGGTCAGGGTCATTGCCCTATCAAGCAGGACAATGCCATAGAGACTGAAAATATATACATATGATCAGCGCCCAAGATAGGACCAAGAAGGGCCAGGCAATGGCTGCTGATGACTTAGCAGATAGACCTATAGGCTTCCCCAAACCACCCATCCTTAGCTCACAAGGATGGTGAGGTTGTAGCGACCAAAGGAACTTACAAGTTTGAGCGGGAATCAAACCTCACTTTGGCGACCACCAGTGAGGGACGTTACCACATAGGCCACCATATCACAAGAAAACAGTGCGGAAAATAAATTTAGTGATGAAAAAAACTATTAAAGAGAAATAATAAAAAATAGAAGTTTTTATAGTTAATATATGAGAGATCTATTTTCATGTTACTCTTCTTGAAATATTTTATATCATCATTGCTTCTCTTGTAGTTTATCTATTTCGTTAGTATCTTTCCTCACTGGGCTACTTTTCCCAGTTGGAGCCCTGGGTTTTATAGCATCCCGTTTTTCCAACTAGGGTTGTAGCTTAGCAAGTAATAATAATAATAATAATAATAATAATAATAATAATAATAATAATAATAATAATAATAATAATGATAATAATAATAATAATAATAATAAGCATCCTGTTTTACCCACTAGGGTTGTATCTTAGAAAGTAATAATAATAATAATAATAATAATAATAATAATAATAATAATAATAATAATAATATTAATAATAGGCATCCTGTTTTACCAACTAGGGTTGTAGCTTAGAAAGTAATAATAATAATAATAATAATAATAATAATAATAATAATAATAATCATCCTGTTTTACCAACTAGGGTTGTAGCTTAGAAAGTAATAATAATAATAATAATAATAATAATAATGATAATAATAATAATAATAATAATAATAATAATAATAATAATAATAATAATAATAAGCATCCTGTTTTACCAACTAGGGTTGTAGCTTAGAAAGCAATAATAATAATAATAATAATAATAATACTAATAATAATAATAATAATAATAATAAATATCAAGTATATTATTTCTCTATATAAAAATAACATTATTTTTTCAGAGGGAAACTCGTAATTGTCCTGCGTTAAAACATTACTTCCTATGGTAAAAATACTTTATATTCATACGAACAACACATTATTTATCAACACGAAAATAAATAGATTTCCTGCGAGTAAATAAACCATTTTTTCCCCAAAGAAAAAAATCCAAGATAAATAATTTTTCTGTCGAACATTTTCTTTTCTATATCAAATTTTCATTCTTTTAGAAAATAGTTCTCTTAAAAATATTTCTTATTTAATTTTTTATAAAACCAAATAAAGTCGTGATAATCGTTTATGCAAAAAACATTTTTCCAAAAGAAAAAAAAAAACAATCTTATATTTCTTTAGGAAATTTATTTTGATTATTGAGTAGTTTTTCAAAAGATTTCTTTCATTATTTTTTTAGACAAACAAATAGAATCGTGATAATTGTTTATGCAAAAAAAAAAAAAAAAAAAACTTTCTCCCCCCCCAAAAAAAATTATATTTCGTAACAAAAAATCTATTTTATTTTGGATATTGTGTAGTTTTATCAAAAGATTTCTTTTAACATTTTTTATACAAACAAATCAAATCATGATAATTGTTTATGCCAAAAAAAAAAGAAAAAAAAAATACCTTCTCCCCCTCCCTCCCAAAATTACAATTTTATATTTCGTGACAAAAAATCTAATTTATTTAGGATATTGTATATAGGAAAACACATCACATAACTTCAAAATAAATTATATTTATATGGAAAATGACATTATTTTCGAACGGAGAACATTCCAGTCAAGTGTATAATATCTTGTTTCCAAACAGACAAATAAATGTCTGAGCCATAAGGGAAAATCATTATTTTCTCGGAAAAAGGTTGATGAGATAATGGTTGTTGAAAACAACATCGACCTTGGCGGTAAGGTCAAGCGTTCAATCCTTATTCTAAAGTGACAAAAACAATAATAATAATAATAATAATAATAATAATAATAATAATAATAATAATAATAATAATAATAATAATAAAAATATAAAAATAAAAATAAAAATAATAATAATAATAATAAAATAATAATAATAATAATAAATAATAAATAATAAATAATAAATAATAATAATAATATTAATAATAATAACATTATTATTATTATTATTATTATTATTATTATTACTTGCTAAGCTACAACCCTAGTTGGAAAAGCAGGATGCTATAAGCCAAGGGGCCCCAACAGGGAAAATAACCCAATGAGGAAAGGAAACAAGGAAAAATAAAATATTTAAAGGACAGTAACATTATTATTATTATTATTATTATTATTATTATTATTATTATTATTATTATTATTACTTGCTATAAGCTACACCCCTAGTTGGAAAAGCAGGATGCTATAAGCCAAGGGGCCCCAACAGGGTAAATAGCCCAGTGAGGAAAGGAAACAAGATAAAATAAGATATTTTAAGGACAGTAACAACATTATTATTATTATTATTATTATTATTATTATTATTATTATTATCATTATTACTTGCTAAGCTACAACCCTAGTTGGAAAAGTAGGATGCTATAAGCCAAGGGGCCCCAACAGGGAAAATAGCTCAGTGAGGAAAGGAAACAAGGAAAAATAAAATATTTTAAGGAGAGTAACATTATTATTATTATTATTATTATTATTTGCTAAGCTACAGCCCTAGTTGTAAAAGCAGGATTCTATAACCCAATAGGCCCCAACAGGGAAAATAGTCCAGTGAGAAAAGAAAACAAGGAAAACAAAAATATTTTAAGGACAGTAACAACATTAAAATAGATATTTCCTTTATAAACTATAAAAACTTTAACAAAACAAAAGGAAGAGAAATAAGATAGAATAGTAAGCCCGAGTGTACCATCAAGCAAGAGAACTCTAATCCAAGACAGTGGAAGACCATGGTACAGAGACTACTGTATGGTATTACCCAAGACTAGAGAT
>NC_090732.1:167160050-167162550 GCF_036898095.1 Palaemon carinicauda | reverse complement strand
AATAACAATATTGAATAATGGTTGCCGTGTAATTGATGGATATTGTGCAAATAGTTATCAATTTTTACGCCAGCATATAACAATGTAATGTTGTGCTTAATTAAAAAAAAAATACTTTGTATGAGGTTCCTTCCAATTATAACTTCCGGCTGTCTGCTATCGCTTTGTTCTATGAAAATAATAACAATGGAAAAATTAAAATCAATAATTGTGTTGGGTATTACAAATATCTACTCATAACTTCATTTTAAGTGGAGTAATTTTTTGATACTTTAAAAGCACTCGGTTAAAAGACGGCTCTAATTCTCGTTCCATAACTACGCATCAAGACTAATTAAAAAGTACTAAAAATAGTTTTAATACCGTAATTTAAAAAGGTATTCGAAACACGTATAAAAGGTAATATGCTTAAAAAAAAAAAGTGTCCAATTAGTGGAATGTCTAAGCTCAGGTGAATTTAATTCATTAAAGAATGTGTCTTCAAAGAAAGGTTAAGAAGCGCCTTTCAAAGTGTGATTATTATTCTTTTTATAGATCTGACGTTCTATTTTAATCTGATGAATAGCATTCGTGCACAATACAGTACAACTCACTTACAAGGTCACTTTTTTTGTGTATGTGTAAGTGTACGTCACTGCAGTTATGAAAATGAGTATACTCGTGAAGATAGTAATCCTAACCTGAAGGTAAAAAGAATTATCACTCTAAATCCTAGGACATTTTTTAAGCGTTTTACTTCACCCATCTGAGAGTAAAGTCTATTTGTGATAAAAAAATTTAAACATTTATTATCTTACAGCTGAGAAAAGTCCCTTCCACTATTATATAATTTTATATATTTCGTTGAATTTGCCATTTTTAATAATTAAGTAAAACTACAGAACGTAAAATACTTCACATAAGGCCCAGAAGAGTAAAAAATAATTTGTATAACTGAACAAAACTAGATGTAAAATAAGTCACATGAGGCCCAGAAGAGTAAAAAATCAAATTACTAAATAAAACTACGGGATGTAAAATAAGTCACATGAGGCCCAAGAATATGAAAACATCAATTGTATTTGAAGTTTCCTAATATTTACCATCGACATAATCTTACTCTTAGGTAATCATCTAATCATAAATCCATAAACCAATTTAATGTCCTTTAAAATAGCAGTTTAATAACGCTGTTAAGCCAGGAACATACCGCCACGCTAGGTATGAATGTTGATAGTGTACCGATCCCCAAATAATCGATTTGAGAAATTATTTTCGGATATGAGTAAATATTTATAAGAGAGACAGATTTGTATATGGTAACAATTTGGTTTGTTCACAGATGTTGCGTAGTAGTAGCAACAATGCCTGGTTAAATATACAACTTTTTCTTATTTTTTCTTCTTCTTTTGCTTCTCCTCCCATTATTATCATTATTATATACATTGCGAACAGAGAAAAGCAGTTTTAAAAAATCGTAAGTAAAAAAAGAAAAAAAAAATTATAGTTACAGTATTTACCTAATACCTAGAGTATATAAAAACGTTTTCTAATATAAAGTATTTACCTAATAAATAAAATTATTAGGTAAATACTGCAACTACTAAAAAAAATTTTCTTCAACTTACAATGTTGTAAGACTGCTTTTCTCCGTTCGCAATGTATACAATAATTATAAGTATTTATCATCATTATTATTACTTGCTGAACTACAACCCTAGTAGAAAATACAGGAGGTTATAAGGCCTGGGGCCCCAACAGGGAAAATAGCTCAGTGAGGAAAGGAAAGAAGGAAAAAATATTTTCAGAGTAGTAACAAAGTTAAAATAAATAATTTCTATACAAACTTTAAAAACTTTAACAAAACAAGAGGAAGAGAAATGAGATAGAATAGTGTACCCGAGTGTACCCTCAGGCAAGAGAACTCTAACCCAAGACAGTGGAAGACCATGGTACAGAGGCTAAGGCACTACCTAAGACTAGAGAACAATGGTTTCATTTTGGAGTGTCCTCCTAGAAGAGCAGCTTACCATAGCTAAAGAGTCTCTTCTACCCTTACCAAGAGGAAAGTAGCCACTGAACAATTACAGTGCAGTAGTTAACCCCTCGGTTGAAGAAGAATGTTTTGGTAATTTCAGTGTTGTCAGGTGTATAAGGACAGAGGAGAATTAGAAATGGGACAGAGAATAGTTGTTTGAGTGAAAAAACCTTGTCCCTTTCTAACAGATATTCTTATTAAAAAATGTTAAGGCCAAAACCCCTACAACTTGTGTCTGAATTTTGTTAAAACTTGTGCAGTGATTTTTACCATTCCATAACCACCAAACTTCCTATTTAATTTTCGTGTAACATTTGATTCAGTTACCAATCATTTATTACGTAAATCCCACTTGAGAGGAATTTCTTCATTTCATCAAACAGAAAAGCTGATATGTATTACTGAAATAGTAATTCAAATATCTAGAAACACACGTGGGACGTATATATATATATATATATATATATATATATATATATATAT
>NC_090732.1:167155050-167157550 GCF_036898095.1 Palaemon carinicauda | reverse complement strand
GACTAGAAACGGATATATTTGTAGTTGTTGCTGTTGTTGTTGTATCAAACAATGAGAACCCCATAATTACCGGATAATTGATGCACATAAGCACGATCAAATAGCAATCTTGAATGTTCTAATTAGTAGCGATAAAGGTATAGAAAAAAAACTTATTTCTTTCTTCTATTTCTTCATTATGTATAATCCTGGACGTTTTGTTTCCTCGATTTATCAATAAAACATTCTGAAAAATTCTTTTATTCGCTACAATCTTCGGCATTTTTACTGATCCCAAACCATTCTTCTTCACCCAAGGGGTTAGCTACTGCACTGTAAATTGTTCAGTGGCTACTTTCCTCTTGGTAAGGGTAGAAGAGACTCTTTGGCTTTGGTAAGCAACTCTTCTATGAAAAGGAAACTCCAAAATCAAACCATTGTTCTCTAGTCTTGGGTAGTGCCATAGCCTCTGTACTATGGTCTTCCACTGTCTCTTGGGTTAGAGCTCTCTTGCTCGGGCACACTATTCTATCTAATTTCTCTTCCTTTTGTTTTGTTCAAGTTTTTATTGTTTATATGAAAAATATTTATTTCAATGTTGTTACCGTTCTTAAAATATTTTATCTTTCCTTGTTTCCTTTCCTCATTGGGCTATTTTCCCTGTTGAAGCCCCTGGGCTTATAGCATCCTGCTTTTCCAACTAGGGTTAGTAGCTTAGCAAGTAATAATAATAATAATAATAATAATAATAATAATAATAATAATAATAATAATTTTTGTAAATACCTTAACTCATGTTTCGCGTAAGACGATAAAATCGTAGCATATTTTTCTTCTTCCCACTTCGCTCTCCCAAGTTTATCAGCATTTTGTCTTCTGCTTTATCATGTTTTCCGGGACCTACTTTCATCAGCCACGAGGAAATAAATCCGACAAAAATGAATTTTTTTTCATTCTTTAACTTTTTTCCTTAATATTAAAAACTCGAATGATGAATAATTATACTCTCGAAAAAAATTCTCTCTCTCTCTCTCTCTCTCTCTCTCTCTCCTCTCTCTCTCTCTCCCTCTCTCTCCTCTCTCTCTCTCTCTCTCTCTCTCTCTCTCTCTTCCTTAATATTCAAAGCTCAAATGATGAATAATTATACAAACAAAAAAAATTCTCTCTCTCTCTCTCTCCTCTCTCCTCTCTCTCTCTCTCTCCTCTCTCTCTCTCTCTCTCTCTCTCTCTCTTCCTTAACATTCAAAGCTCAATGATGAATAACTATACTAGAAAAATTGCTCCTCTCTCTCTCTCTCTCTCTCTCCTCTCTCTCTCTCTCTCTCTCCTCTCTCTCTCTCTCTCTCCTCTCTCTCTTTTCCTTAACATTCAAAGCTCAAATGATGAATAACTATACTAGGAAAATGCTCTCTCTCTCTCTCTCTCTCTCTCTCCTCTCTCTCTCTCTCTCTCTCTCTCTCTCTCTCTCTCTCTCTCTCTCTCTCTCTCTCTTTTTTCCTTAATATTCGAACTCGAATGATGAATAATTATACTAAAAAAAATTCTCTCTCTCTCTCTCTCTCTCTCTCTCTCTCTCTCTCTCTCTCTCCTCTCTCTCCTCTCTCTCTCTCTCTCCTCTTTCTTTTTTCCTTAATATTCGAAGCTCGAATGATGAATTATTATACTAAAAAATTCTCTCTCTCTCTCTCTCTCTCTCTCTCTCTCTCTCTCTCTCCTCTCTCTCTCTCTCTCTCTCTCTCTCTCCGACGATACGTCTACTTTGGCTAACGAGCGAAAATGTGATTAAGTTTCAACGTGCATCACCTGTTGCCTTTCGGCTAAAAATAAATTACGATATACAAAGAAAAGATGAAAGGCCTTTAATCGAAGGAGACGAAAAATCCTTACAACTCAGCTCATGTTGTAATTAAGATATTCGATTATTGTCAACACTACAACAGATTATTAATTATTATTAGAAATATTATTATTATTATTATTATTATCATTATTATCATTATAAAAATAATAATAATAATATCAGTAATAATAATAATAATAATAATAATAATAATAATAATAATAATAAAATAATTATTATTATTAATATTATATTTTATTACTACTACTTGCTAAGCTACAGCCCTAGTTGGAAAAGCAAGATGCTATAAGTCCGAGGGTTCCAACAGGGAAAATAGCCCAGTGAGGAAAGGAAATAAGAAAACTTTAAGAGTAATTAACAATTAATATAAAATATCTTGAGAACAGTAACAACATTAAAATAAAAATTTCATATGTAAACTATGAAAACTTAATAAAAAACAAGAGGAAGAGAATAAGATAGAAAGCGTGCTCAAGTTTACCCTCAAGCAAGAGAACTCTAATACAAGACAGCCTCTTCAGATAAAAACATTCTCGCCAACATAATGAAAGTAAGGACGATCTTCTAAAAGGTATAATGGCGTCTCAACTCGCATCTAACAACAAAAACAACAAGAACAACAACAAAAACCTCCAAATGGAAACGTCTATCAAACACAAT
>NC_090732.1:167139054-167154550 GCF_036898095.1 Palaemon carinicauda | reverse complement strand
GAAGACGACGCACACGGAGACGATGAAGACGAAGAACACGAAGACGACGGAGACGATGACGAAGGTTCTATCATTTTTTGAAAATAGGGCTCCCCAGGTTTCAATTTTTTTTAAAATAAGGGTGTTTGCATCCGTTCATATCGTCTCTCTGTCCCTTCCTCTGCCTACTTGAAAAAGACCGACGCAGACGAAGACGACGCACACGAAGACGATGAAGACGAAGACCACGAAGACGACGGAGACGATGACGAAGGTTCTATCATTTTTTGAAAATAGGGCTCCCCAGGTTTCATTTTTTTTAAAAATAAGGGTGTTTGCATCCGTTCATATCGTCTCTCTGTCCCTTCCTCTGCCTACTTGAAAAAGACGACACAGACGAAGACGACGCACACGAACACGATGAAGACGAAGACCAAGAAGACGACGGAGACGATGACGAAGATTCTATCATTTTTTGAAAATAGGGCTCCCCAGGTTTCATTTTTTTTAAAATAAGGGTGTTTGCATTCATTCAAATCGTCTCTCTGTCCCCTCCCCTACCTACTGGAAGAAATTATCCTAGCTATCCATTTTCGACTTTTTTTTTTTTTTTTTTTTTTTTTTTTTTTTTTTTTTTTTTTTTTTTTTTTTTTTTTTTTTTTTTTTTTTTTCTTTATAGGGTCACTCAGATCTCATTTTTTTAAAAATAAGGGTGTTTGCATCCGTTCATATCGTCTCTCTGTCCCTTCCTCTGCCTACTTGAAAAAGACGACGCAGACGAAGACGACGTACACGAAGACGATGAAGACGAAGACCACGAAGACGACGGAGACGATGACGAAGGTTCTATCATTTTTTGAAAATAGGGCTCCCCAGGTTTCATTTTTTTTAAAATAAGGGTGTTTGCATCCGTTCATATCGTTCTCTCTGTCCCTTCCTCTGCCTACTTGAAAAAGACGACGCAGACGAAGACGACGCACACGGAGACGATGGAAGACGAAGAACACGAAGACGACGGAGACGATGACGAAGGTTCTATCATTTTTTGAAAATAGGGCTCCCCAGGTTTTATTTTTTTTTAAAATAAGGGTGTTTGCATCCGTTCATATCGTCTCTCTGTCCCTTCCTCTGCCTACTTGAAAAAGACGACGCAGACGAAGACGACGCACACGAAGACGATGAAGACGAAGACCACGAAGATGACGGAGACGATGACGAAAGGTTCTATCATTTTTTGAAAATAGGGCTCCCCAGGTTTCATTTTTTTAAAAATAAGGGTGTTTGCATCCGTTCATATCGTCTCTCTGTCCCTTCCTCTGCCTACTTGAAAAAGACGACACAGACGAAGACGACGCACACGAACACGATGAAGACGAAGACCAAGAAGACGACGGAGACGATGACGAAGATTCTATCATTTTTTGAAAATAGGGCTCCCCAGGTTTCATTTTTTTAAAAATAAGGGTGTTTGCTTCATTCAAATCGTCTCTCTGTCCCCTCCTCTACCTACTGGAAGAAATTATCCTAGCTATCCATTTTCGACTTTTTTTTTTTTTTTTTTTTTTTTTTTTTTTTTTTTTTTTTTTTTTTTTTTTTTTTCTTTATAGGGTCACTCAGATCTCATTTTTTTAAAAATAAGGGTGTTTGCATCCGTTCATATCGTCTCTCTGTCCCTTCCTCTGCCTACTTGAAAAAGACGACGCAGACGAAGACGACGTACACGAAGACGATGAAGACGAAGACCACGAAGACGACGGAGACGATGACGAAGGGTTCTATCATTTTTTGAAAATAGGGCTCCCCAGGTTTCATTTTTTTAAAAATAAGGGTGTTTGCATCCGTTCATATCGCCTCTCTGTCCCTTCCTCTGCCTACTTGAAAAAGACGACGCAGACGAAGACGACGTACACGAAGACGATGAAGACGAAGACCACGAAGACGACGGAGACGATGACGAAGGTTCTATCATTTTTTGAAAATAGGGCTCCCCAGGTTTCATTTTTTTTAAAATAAGGGTGTTTTGCATTCGTTCAAATCTTCTCTCTGTCCCCTCCCCTACCTACTGGAAGAAATTATCCTAGCTATCCATTTTCGACTCTTTTTTTTTTTTTTTTTTTTTTTTTTTTTTTTTTTTTTTTTTTTTTTTCTTTATAGGGTCACTCAGATCTCATTTTTTTAAAAATAAGGGTGTTTGCATCCGTTCATATCGTCTCTCTGTCCCTTCCTCTGCCTACTTGAAAAAGACGACGCAGACGAAGACGACGTACACGAAGACGATGAAGACGAAGACCACGAAGACGACGGAGACGATGACGAAGGTTCTATCATTTTTTGAAAATAGGGCTCCCCAGGTTTCATTTTTTTTTAAAATAAGGGGTGTTTGCATCCGTTCATATCGTCCTCTCTGTCCCTTCCTCTGCCTACTTGAAAAAGACGACGCAGACGAAGACGAAGCACACGGAGACAATGAAGACGAAGAACACGAAGACGACGGAGACGATGACGAAGGTTCTATCATTTTTTGAAAATAGGGCTCCCCAGGTTTCATTTTTTTTAAAATAAGGGTGTTTGCATCCGTTTCATATCGTCTCTCTGTCCCTTCCTCTGCCTACTTGAAAAAGACGACGCAGACGAAGACGACGCACACGAAGACGATGAAGACGAAGACCACGAAGACGACGGAGACGATGACGAAGGTTCTATCATTTTTTGAAAATAGGGCTCCCCAGGTTTCATTTTTTTAAAAATAAGGGGTGTTTGCATTCGTTCAAATCTTCTCTCTGTCCCCTCCCCTACCTACTGGAAGAAATTATCCTAGCTATCCATTTTAGACTCTTTTTTTTTTTTTTTTTTTTTTTTTTTTTTTTTTTTCTTTATAGGGTCACTCAGATCTCATTTTTTTAAAAATAAGGGTGTTTGCATCCGTTCATATCGTCTCTCTGTCCCCTTCCTCTGCCTACTTGAAAAAGACGACGCAGACGAAGACGACGTACACGAAGACGATGAAGACGAAGACCACGAAGACGACGGAGGACGATGACGAAGGTTCTATCATTTTTTGAAAATAGGGCTCCCCAGGTTTCATTTTTTTTAAAATAAGGGTGTTTGCAATCCGTTCATATCGGTCTCTCTGTCCCTTCCTCTGCCTACTTGAAAAAGACGACGCAGACGAAGACGACGCACACGGAGACGATGAAGACGAAGAACACGAAGACGACGGAGACGATGACGAAGGTTCTATCATTTTTTGAAAATAGAGCTCCCCAGGTTTCATTTTTTTAAAAATAAGGGTGTTTGCATTCGTTCAAATCTTCTCTCTGTCCCCTCCCCTACCTACTGGAAGAAATTATCCTAGCTATCCATTTTAGACTCTTTTTTTTTTTTTTTTTTTTTTTTTTTTTTTTTTTTTTTTTTTTTTTTTTTTTTTTTTTTTTTTCTTTATAGGGTCACTCAGATCTCATTTTTTTTAAAAATAAGGGTGTTTGCATCCGTTCATATCGTCCTCTCTGTCCCTTCCTCTGCCTACTTGAAAAAGACGACGCAGACGAAGACGACGCACACGAAGACGATGAAGACGAAGACCACGAAGACGACGGAGACGATGACGAAGGTTCTATCATTTTTTGAAAATAGGGCTCCCCAGGTTTCATTTTTTTAAAAATAAGGGTGTTTGCATTCGTTCAAATCTTCTCTCTCTCCCCTCCCCTACCTACTGGAAGAAATTATCCTAGCTATCCATTTTCGACTCTTTTTTTTTTTTTTTTTTTTTTTTTTTTTTTTCTTTCTTTATAGGGTCACTCAGATCTCATTTTTTTAAAAATAAGGGTGTTTGCATCCGTTCATATCGTCTCTCTGTCCCTTCCTCTGCCTACTTGAAAAAGACGACGCAGACGAAGACGACGTACACGAAGACGATGAAGACGAAGACCACGAAGACGACGGAGACGATGACGAAGGTTCTATCATTTTTTTGAAAATAGGGCTCCCCAGGTTTAATTTTTTAAAAAATAAGGGTGTTTGCATTCGTTCAAATCGTCTCTCTGTCCCCTCCCCTACCTACTGGAAGAAATTATCCTAGCTATCCATTTTAGACTCTTTTTTTTTTTTTTTTTTTTTTTTTTTTTTTTTTTTTTTTTTTTTTTTTTTTTTTTTTTCTTTATAGGGTCACTCAGATCTCATTTTTTTAAAAATAAGGGTGTTTGCATCCGTTCATATCGTCTCTCTGTCCCTTCCTCTGCCTACTTGAAAAAGACGACGCAGACGAAGACGACGTACACGAAGACGATGAAGACGAAGACCACGAAGACGACGGAGACGATGACGAAGGTTCTATCATTTTTTGAAAATAGGGCTCCCCAGGTTTCATTTTTTTAAAAATAAGGGTGTTTGCATTCGTTCAAATCTTCTCTCTGTCCCCTCCCCTACCTACTGGAAGAAATTATCCTAGCTATCCATTTTCGCCTTTTTTTTTTTTTTTTTTTTTTTTTTTTTTTTTTTTTTTTTTTTTTTTTTTTTTTTTTTTTTTTCTTTATAGGGTCACTCAGATCTCATTTTTTTTAAAAATAAGGGTGTTTGCATCCGTTTCATATCGTCTCTCTGTCCCTTCCTCTGCCTACTATAAAAAGACGACGCAGACGAAGACGACGCACACGAAGACGATGAAGACGAAGACCACGAAGACGACGGAGACGATGACGAAGGTTCTATCATTTTTTGAAAATAGGGCTCCCCAGGTTTCATTTTTTTTTTAAAATAAGGGTGTTTGCATCCGTTTCATATCGTCTCTCTGTCCTTCCTCTGCCTACTTGAAAAAGACGACGCAGACGAAGACGACGCACACGGAGACGATGAAGACGAAGAACACGAAGACGACGGAGACGATGACGAAGGTTCTATCATTTTTTGAAAATAGGGCTCCCCAGGTTTCATTTTTTTTAAAATAAGGGTGTTTGCATCCGTTCATATCGTCTCTCTGTCCCCTTCCTCTGCCTACTTGAAAAAGACGACGCAGACGAAGACGACGCACACGAAGACGATGAAGACGAAGACCACGAAGACGACGGAGACGATGACGAAGGTTCTATCATTTTTTGAAAATAGGGCTCCCCAGGTTTCATTTTTTTAAAAATAAGGGTGTTTGCATCCGTTCATATCGTCTCTCTGTCCCTTCCTCTGCCTACTTGAAAAAGACGACACAGACGAAGACGACGCACACGAACACGATGAAGACGAAGACCAAGAAGACGACGGAGACGATGACGAAGATTCTATCATTTTTTGAAAATAGGGCTCCCCAGGTTTCATTTTTTTTAAAATAAGGGTGTTTGCATTCATTCAAATCGTCTCTCTGTCCCCTCCCCTACCTACTGGAAGAAATTATCCTAGCTATCCATTTTCGACTTTTTTTTTTTTTTTTTTTTTTTTTTTTTTTTTTTTTTTTTTTTTTTTTTTTTTTTTTCTTTATAGGGTCACTCAGATCTCATTTTTTTAAAAATAAGGGTGTTTGCATCCGTTCATATCGTCTCTCTGTCCCTTCCTCTGCCTACTTGAAAAAGACGACGCAGACGAAGACGACGTACACGAAGACGATGAAGACGAAGACCACGAAGACGACGGAGACGATGACGAAGGTTCTATCATTTTTTGAAAATAGGGCTCCCCAGGTTTCATTTTTTTTTAAAATAAGGGTGTTTGCATCCGTTCATATCGTCTCTCTGTCCCTTCCTCTGCCTACTTGAAAAAGACGACGCAGACGAAGACGACGCACACGGAGACGATGAAGACGAAGAACACGAAGACGACGGAGACGATGACGAAGGTTCTATCATTTTTTGAAAATAGGGCTCCCCAGGTTTTATTTTTTTTAAAATAAGGGTGTTTGCATCCGTTCATATCGTCTCTCTGTCCCTTCCTCTGCCTACTTGAAAAAGACGACGCAGACGAAGACGACGCACACGAAGACGATGAAGACGAAGACCACGAAGATGACGGAGACGATGACGAAGGTTCTATCATTTTTTGAAAATAGGGCTCCCCAGGTTTCATTTTTTTAAAAATAAGGGTGTTTGCATCCGTTCATATCGTCTCTCTGTCCCTTCCTCTGCCTACTTGAAAAAGACGACACAGACGAAGACGACGCACACGAACACGATGAAGACGAAGACCAAGAAGACGACGGAGACGATGACGAAGATTCTATCATTTTTTGAAAATAGGGCTCCCCAGGTTTCATTTTTTTAAAAATAAGGGTGTTTGCCTTCATTCAAATCGTCTCTCTGTCCCCTCCTCTACCTACTGGAAGAAATTATCCTAGCTATCCATTTTCGACTTTTTTTTTTTTTTTTTTTTTTTTTTTTTTTTTTTTTTTTTTTTTTTTTTTCTTTATAGGGTCACTCAGATCTCATTTTTTTTAAAAATAAGGGTGTTTTGCATCCGTTCATATCGTCTCTCTGTCCCTTCCTCTGCCTACTTGAAAAAGACGACGCAGACGAAGACGACGTACACGAAGACGATGAAGACGAAGACCACGAAGACGACGGAGACGATGACGAAGGTTCTATCATTTTTTGAAAATAGGGCTCCCCAGGTTTCATTTTTTTAAAAATAAGGGTGTTTGCATCCGTTCATATCGTCCTCTCTGTCCCTTCCTCTGCCTACTTGAAAAAGACGACGCAGACGAAGACGACGTACACGAAGACGATGAAGACGAAGGACCACGAAGACGACGGAGACGATGACGAAGGTTCTATCATTTTTTGAAAATAGGGCTCCCCAGGTTTCATTTTTCTTTAAAATAAGGGTGTTTGCATTCGTTCAAATCTTCTCTCTGTCCCCTCCCCTACCTACTGGAAGAAATTATCCTAGCTATCCATTTTCGACTCTTTTTTTTTTTTTTTTTTTTTTTTTTTTTTTTTTTTTTTTTTTTTTTTTTTTTTTTTTCTTTATAGGGTCACTCAGATCTCATTTTTTTAAAAATAAGGGTGTTTGCATCCGTTCATATCGTCTCTCTGTCCCTTCCTCTGCCTACTTGAAAAAGACGACGCAGACGAAGACGACGTACACGAAGACGATGAAGACGAAGGACCACGAAGACGACGGAGACGATGACGAAGGTTCTATCATTTTTTGAAAATAGGGCTCCCCAGGTTTCATTTTTTTTAAAATAAGGGTGTTTTGCAATCCGTTCATATCGTCTCTCTGTCCCTTCCTCTGCCTACTTGAAAAAGACGACGCAGACGAAGACGAAGCACACGGAGACAATGAAGACGAAGAACACGAAGACGACGGAGACGATGACGAAGGTTCTATCATTTTTTGAAAATAGGGCTCCCCAGGTTTCATTTTTTTTAAAATAAGGGTGTTTGCATCCGTTCATATCGTCTCTCTGTCCCTTCCTCTGCCTACTTGAAAAAGACGACGCAGACGAAGACGACGCACACGAAGACGATGAAGACGAATGACCACGAAGACGACGGAGACGATGACGAAGGTTCTATCATTTTTTTGAAAATAGGGCTCCCCAGGTTTCATTTTTTTAAAAATAAGGGTGTTTGCATTCGTTCAAATCTTCTCTCTGTCCCCTCCCCTACCTACTGGAAGAAATTATCCTAGCTATCCATTTTAGACTCTTTTTTTTTTTTTTTTTTTTTTTTTTTTTTTTTTTTTTTTTTTCTTTATAGGGTCACTCAGATCTCATTTTTTTAAAAATAAGGGTGTTTGCATCCGTTCATATCGTCTCTCTCTGTCCCTTCCTCTGCCTACTTGAAAAAGACGACGCAGACGAAGACGACGTACACGAAGACGATGAAGACGAAGACCACGAAGACGACGGAGACGATGACGAAGGTTCTATCATTTTTTGAAAATAGGGCTCCCCAGGTTTCATTTTTTTTAAAATAAGGGTGTTTGCATCCGTTCATATCGTCTCTCTGTCCCTTCCTCTGCCTACTTGAAAAAGACGACGCAGACGAAGACGACGCACACGGAGACGATGAAGACGAAGAACACGAAGACGACGGAGACGATGACGAAGGTTCTATCATTTTTTGAAAATAGAGCTCCCCAGGTTTCATTTTTTTAAAAATAAGGGTGTTTTGCATTCGTTCAAATCTTCTCTCTGTCCCCTCCCCTACCTACTGGAAGAAATTATCCTAGCTATCCATTTTAGACTCTTTTTTTTTTTTTTTTTTTTTTTTTTTTTTTTCTTTCTTTATAGGGTCACTCAGATCTCATTTTTTTAAAAATAAGGGTGTTTGCATCCGTTCATATCGTCTCTCTGTCCCTTCCTCTGCCTACTTGAAAAAGACGACGCAGACGAAGACGACGTACACGAAGACGATGAAGACGAAGACCACGAAGACGACGGAGACGATGACGAAGGTTCTATCATTTTTTGAAAATAGGGCTCCCCAGGTTTAATTTTTTAAAAAATAAGGGTGTTTGCATTCGTTCAAATCGTCTCTCTGTCCCCTCCCCTACCTACTGGAAGAAATTATCCTAGCTATCCATTTTAGACTTTTTTTTTTTTTTTTTTTTTTTTTTTTTTTTTTTTTTTTTTTTTTTTTTTTTTTTTTTTTTTCTTTATAGGGTCACTCAGATCTCATTTTTTTAAAAATAAGGGTGTTTGCATCCGTTCATATCGTCTCTCTGTCCCTTCCTCTGCCTACTTGAAAAAGACGACGCAGACGAAGACGACGTACACGAAGACGATGAAGACGAAGACCACGAAGACGACGGAGACGATGACGAAGGTTCTATCATTTTTTGAAAATAGGGCTCCCCAGGTTTCATTTTTTTTAAAATAAGGGTGTTTGCATCCGTTCATATCGTCTCTCTGTCCCTTCCTCTGCCTACTTGAAAAAGACGACGCAGACGAAGACGAAGCACACGGGAGACAATGAAGACGAAAGAACACGAAGGACGACGGAGACGATGACGAAGGTTCTATCATTTTTTGAAAATAGGGCTCCCAGGTTTCATTTTTTTTAAAATAAGGGTGTTTGCATCCGTTCATATCGTCTCTCTGTCCCTTCCTCTGCCTACTTGAAAAAGACGACGCAGACGAAGACGACGCACACGAAGACGATGAAGACGAAGACCACGAAGACGACGGAGACGATGACGAAGGTTCTATCATTTTTTGAAAATAGGGCTCCCCAGGTTTCATTTTTTTAAAAAATAAGGGTGTTTGCATTCGTTCAAATCTTCTCTCTGTCCCCCTCCCCTACCTACTGGAAGAAATTATCCTAGCTATCCATTTTCGACTTTTTTTTTTTTTTTTTTTTTTTTTTTTTTTTTTTTTTTTTTTTTTCTTTATAGGGTCACTCAGATCTCATTTTTTTAAAAATAAGGGTGTTTGCATCCGTTCATATCGTCTCTCTGTCCCTTCCTCTGCCTACTTGAAAAAGACGACGCAGACGAAGACGACGTACACGAAGACGATGAAGACGAAGACCACGAAGACGACGGAGACGATGACGAAGGTTCTATCATTTTTTTGAAAATAGGGCTCCCCAGGTTTCATTTTTTTTAAAATAAGGGTGTTTGCATCCGTTTCATATCGTCTCTCTGTCCCTTCCCTCTGCCTACTTGAAAAAGACGACGCAGACGAAGACGACGCACACGGAGACGATGAAGACGAAGAAACACGAAGACGACGGAGGACGATGACGAAGGTTCTATCATTTTTTGAAAATAGGGCTCCCCAGGTTTAATTTTTTAAAAAATAAGGGTGTTTGCATTCGTTCAAATCGTCTCTCTGTCCCCTCCCCTACCTACTGGAAGAAATTATCCTAGCTATCCAATTTTAGACTCTTTTTTTTTTTTTTTTTTTTTTTTTTTTTTTTTTTTTTTTTTTTTTTTTTTTTTTTTCTTTATAGGGTCACTCAGATCTCATTTTTTTAAAAATAAGGGTGTTTGCATCCGTTCATATCGTCTCTCTGTCCCTTCCTCTGCCTACTTGAAAAAGACGACGCAGACGAAGACGACGTACACGAAGACGATGAAGACGAAGACCACGAAGACGACGGAGACGATGACGAAGGTTCTATCATTTTTTGAAAATAGGGCTCCCCAGGTTTCATTTTTTTTAAAATAAGGGTGTTTGCATCCGTTTCATATCGTCTCTCTGTCCCTTCCTCTGCCTACTTGAAAAAGACGACGCAGACGAAGACGACGCACACGAAGACGATGAAGACGAAGACCACGAAGACGACGGAGACGATGACGAAGGTTCTATCATTTTTTGAAAATAGGGCTCCCCAGGTTTCATTTTTTTAAAAATAAGGGTGTTTGCATTCGTTCAAATCTTCTCTCTGTCCCCTCCCCTACCTACTGGAAGAAATTATCCTAGCTATCCATTTTCGACTTTTTTTTTTTTTTTTTTTTTTTTTTTTTTTTTTTTTTTTTTTTTTTTTTCTTTATAGGGTCACTCAGATCTCATTTTTTTAAAAATACGGGTGTTTGCATCCGTTCATATCGTCTCTCTGTCCCTTCCTCTGCCTACTTGAAAAAGACGACGCAGACGAAGACGACGTACACGAAGACGATGAAGACGAAGACCACGAAGACGACGGAGACGATGACGAAGGTTCTATCATTTTTTGAAAATAGGGCTCCCCAGGTTTTCATTTTTTTTTAAAATAAGGGTGTTTGCATCCGTTCATATCGTCTCTCTGTCCCTTCCTCTGCCTACTTGAAAAAGACGACGCAGACGAAGACGACGCACACGGAGACGATGAAGACGAAGAACACGAAGACGACGGAGACGATGACGAAGGTTCTATCATTTTTTGAAAATAGAGCTCCCCAGGTTTCATTTTTTTTAAAAATAAGGGTGTTTGCATTCGTTCAAATCTTCTCTCTGTCCCCTCCCCTACCTACTGGAAGAAATTATCCTAGCTATCCATTTTAGACTCTTTTTTTTTTTTTTTTTTTTTTTTTTTTTTTTTTTTTTTTTTTTTTTTTTTTTTTTTTTTTTTTCTTTATAGGGTCACTCAGATCTCATTTTTTTAAAAATAAGGGTGTTTGCATCCGTTTCATATCGTCTCTCTGTCCCTTCCTCTGCCTACTATAAAAAGACGACGCAGACGAAAGACGACGCACACGAAGACGATGAAGACGAAGACCACGAAGACGACGGAGACGATGACGAAGGTTCTATCATTTTTTGAAAATAGGGCTCCCCAGGTTTCATTTTTTTTTTAAAATAAGGGTGTTTGCATCCGTTCATATCGTCTCTCTGTCCCTTCCTCTGCCTACTTGAAAAAGGACGACGCAGACGAAGACGACGCACACGGAGACGATGAAGACGAAGAACACGAAGACGACGGAGACGATGACGAAGGTTCTATCATTTTTTGAAAATAGGGCTCCCCAGGTTTCATTTTTTTTAAAATAAGGGTGTTTGCATCCGTTCATATCGTCTCTCTGTCCCTTCCTCTGCCTACTTGAAAAAGACGACGCAGACGAAGACGACGCACACGAAGACGATTGAAGACGAAGACCACGAAGACGACGGAGACGATGACGAAGGTTTCTATCATTTTTTGAAAATAGGGCTCCCCAGGTTTCATTTTTTAAAAATAAGGGTGTTTGCATCCGTTCATATCGTCTCTCTGTCCCTTCCTCTGCCTACTTGAAAAAGACGACACAGACGAAGACGACGCACACGAACACGATGAAGACGAAGACCAAGAAGACGACGGAGACGATGACGAAGATTCTATCATTTTTTGAAAATAGGGCTCCCCAGGTTTCATTTTTTTTAAAATAAGGGTGTTTTGCCATTCATTCAAATCGTCTCTCTGTCCCCTCCCCTACCTACTGGAAGAAATTATCCTAGCTATCCATTTTCGACTTTTTTTTTTTTTTTTTTTTTTTTTTTTTTTTTTTTTTTTTTTTTTTTTTTTTTCTTTATAGGGTCACTCAGATCTCATTTTTTTAAAAATAAGGGTGTTTGCATCCGTTCATATCGTCTCTCTGTCCCTTCCTCTGCCTACTTGAAAAAGACGACGCAGACGAAGACGACGTACACGAAGACGATGAAGACGAAGACCACGAAGACGACGGAGACGATGACGAAGGTTCTATCATTTTTTGAAAATAGGGCTCCCCAGGTTTCATTTTTTTTAAAATAAGGGTGTTTGCATCCGTTCATATCGTCTCTCTGTCCCTTCCTCTGCCTACTTGAAAAAGACGACGCAGACGAAGACGACGCACACGGAGACGATGAAGACGAAGAACACGAAGACGACGGAGACGATGACGAAGGTTCTATCATTTTTTGAAAATAGGGCTCCCCAGGTTTTATTTTTTTTAAAAATAAGGGTGTTTGCATCCGTTCATATCGTCCTCTCTGTCCCTTCCTCTGCCTACTTGAAAAAGACGACGCAGACGAAGACGACGCACACGAAGACGATGAAGACGAAGACCACGAAGATGACGGAGACGATGACGAAGGTTCTATCATTTTTTGAAAATAGGGCTCCCCAGGTTTCATTTTTTTAAAAATAAGGGTGTTTGCATCCGTTCATATCGTCTCTCTGTCCCTTCCTCTGCCTACTTGAAAAAGACGACACAGACGAAGACGACGCACACGAACACGATGAAGACGAAGACCAAGAAGACGACGGAGACGATGACGAAGATTCTATCATTTTTTGAAAATAGGGCTCCCCAGGTTTCATTTTTTTAAAAATAAGGGTGTTTGCCTTCATTCAAATCGTCTCTCTGTCCCCTCCTCTACCTACTGGAAGAAATTATCCTAGCTATCCATTTTCGACTTTTTTTTTTTTTTTTTTTTTTTTTTTTTTTTTTTTTTTTTTTTTTTTTTTTTTTTTTTTTTTTTTTTTTCTTTATAGGGTCACTCAGATCTCATTTTTTAAAAATAAGGGTGTTTGCATCCGTTCATATCGTCTCTCTGTCCCTTCCTCTGCCTACTTGAAAAAGACGACGCAGACGAAGACGACGTACACGAAGACGATGAAGACGAAGACCACGAAGACGACGGAGACGATGACGAAGGTTCTATCATTTTTTGAAAATAGGGCTCCCCAGGTTTAATTTTTTAAAAAATAAGGGTGTTTTGCATTCGTTCAAATCGTCTCTCTATCCCCTCCCCTACCTACTGGAAGAAATTATCCTAGCTATCCATTTTAGACTCTTTTTTTTTTTTTTTTTTTTTTTTTTTTTTTTTTTTTTTTTTTTTTTTTTTTTTTCTTTATAGGGTCACTCAGATCTCAGTTTTTTAAAAATAAGGGTGTTTGCATCCGTTCATATCGTCTCTCTGTCCCTTCCTCTGCCTACTTGATAAAGACGACGCAGACGAAGACGACGTACACGAAGACGATGAAGACGAAGACCACGAAGACGACGGAGACGATGACGAAGGTTCTATCATTTTTTGAAAATAGGGCTACCCCAGGTTTCATTTTTTTTAAAATAAGGGTGTTTGCATCCGTTCATATCGTCTCTCTGTCCCTTCCTCTGCCTACTTGAAAAAGACGACGCAGACGAAGACGAAGCACACGGAGACAATGAAGACGAAGAACACGAAGACGACGGAGACGATGACGAAGGTTCTATCATTTTTTTGAAAATAGGGCTCCCCAGGTTTCATTTTTTTTTAAAATAAGGGTGTTTGCATCCGTTCATATCGTCTCTCTGTCCCTTCCTCTGCCTACTTGAAAAAGACGACGCAGACGAAGACGACGCACACGAAGACGATGAAGACGAAGACCACGAAGACGACGGAGACGATGACGAAGGTTCTATCATTTTTTGAAAATAGGGCTCCCCCAGGTTTCATTTTTTTAAAAATAAGGGTGTTTGCATTCGTTCAAATCTTCTCTCTCTCCCCTCCCCTACCTACTGGAAGAAATTATCCTAGCTATCCATTTTCGACTCTTTTTTTTTTTTCATTCACTTGTACTGTTCTTTAAAAATAGTTCTGTGGGGGAGGGGAACTATCCAATTAAAGATTTAATCATTGATATATCCACCTGAGATCATAGTCCCCTCTAGGCATGCAGCCTCTCGAAATTATCTCTGGAGTTTTGCAACAGCTAGGCTGCTAGTGGAAGTAGGGTTTGAGCGGCAGTGGGTTGATAATTAGGGCTGAGAGGCAAACAGAGTGGAGAATACAAATGCAATATATGTTCAAATGTCATCATCATCATCATTATCATTATCATTATCATTAGCAGCAGCAGCCGTTGCTATTCCACTGCAGGACAATGGCCTCAGACATGTCCTTCCACTGCTGTTTGTTTATGGTCGTACCATACTAGTCTATACCAACAAATTTTCTTAGCTCGTCAATCCATCGTCTTCTCTTCCTTCTCCTGCTTCGTTTGCAAGGAAAGATCATCATCATCATCAATAGAAGCAGCTGTTGCTAGTCCACTACAGGACATGGGCCTCAGACATATCCTTCCACTTATGGTCTTTCTATACCAGTCTGTGCTTGCAAATTTTATAAGCCCGTCAATCCATCGTCTTCTCTTCCTTCCCCTGCTTCGTTTGCAATATCTAGGGACCCATTCTGTTAATATTAATGTCCATCTATTATGTGTCATTCTTATTATATTTCCTTCCCATGTCCATTTCTTGTTGTTACATATTAGAATATCCTCTAGTTTGCACTCGTATCCATGTGACTCTTTTTTCTGTCTCTCAGTGTTATTCCCATTATTAATCTATTTATAGCTCACAGGTAGTCGGAGAAAAAGTGAAGCTTTTAAAGGAAATAAAGCCATGCACAAGAAAGTAACAAATTGAAGAGAAGCGATAACTGTGAATAAAGATGCAAAAGGAATAAAGACAGTTGTGAAGATTGATAAAAGTGGAGAAGGGTTCAAAGGAGATTAAGCTATGAACGAGAGGGTGATGTGATGATAGAAAAAAAAATGAAATAAAGAAAGATATAATTATTGAAAACAGATAAAGTCTAAATGAGAGAAGATCTTCCTAAATGAAAGAGGCAAGAGGCAAATTTATGAAATATAGAAAAATTTAGATGAAATATAATTTGAATAGAAATAAAATGACAAAGCGTAAGATATGATGAAAACTCAGAATACAAATAAACTGGAATAAATCTAAGGACGTCATAAAAATGAAATATAAGCAAATGTAAATAAAATATGATCTAATTTAAGAATTCCATAGAAATTAATTGAAATATATATTATAATTTAATTAAGAATGCCATAGAAATTAATTGAAATATATATATATATATATATATATATACAGTATATATATATATATATACAGTATATATATATATATATATATATGTATATATATATATATATATATGTATATATATATATATATATATATTTAATAATTTAAGAATACTATAGAAATCAATTTAAAAGGAAACAAAATATAATCCAATTTAAAAATACCACTGAAATTATTTCAAGAGAAAATGACGAGAAGAAAAAGGTGATAAAATACAGAAAAAAAATCTCCAAAAAGACAACCGAAGTAAAAATAGGGCAACGAGAAA
>NC_090732.1:167126554-167134054 GCF_036898095.1 Palaemon carinicauda | reverse complement strand
TTGTCACAGACTTCAAACTCGGTTCATATTTGAGTGTATGAAAATCCATGCCAGTAATACATGTTAAAGTCAAAAGTCAAGGTCAATGTCGAGCAAAATGTCTAGAAATAAGCAGCCAAGGCGGAGGTCTGCGCTCTACTGAGTGCCCCTCTAGTTGCTTTTTAAAATCCTTTACTATTGAGGCTACTGGAGCCACCTTACTGTTGATACCCGAGACTCATTTCTGTTGGGGCTACCTGAGATTTCTTACTGTTAAGACTACATGAGATACTCTACTGATGAAAATACCTGCGATTCTAAATCATAACTCTATTTGAGACCCGTATCGGGTTTAGATATCTGCTATGCATTTCGTGCAAAAAATATTGTGTTTTTCTTTAATATCTACCATACTAATTACTTGATCAGAATGGTACTTTAACACTGCACTCTATAGACCATCCCCCTAAATTTTGATACTATAATGCATTAGCAAATCTCGTTAATTAATGCATTTACTCTTGTCCAAATAAAGCCTAAGCCAAGTGAATCGGGTAATTGAGTGAAGCAATTCGAATGCCTACTGTCCCACGTCCCTCCCCTCTCTTTCCCTCCCTCTATCTTGATCCTCCTATCCCTCCAGTAACCCCCTTTCCAAACCTCTCCGGCGTCGCTTACTCTACCTTTTCTGTAACCTGTTATATTTGTTAATAACAGATAGAATTGATATGTTGGATTCTACTTATAATTCTTATCAACATTTCATAATATTGTTGTATTTCGTCAGGGTATATGAAGAGTTTATATCCTTTAATTTATTTATCCAGCTTGATGAACCTGCCATGAGGTCTTCCTTTAATTAGGGGGAGGTCTATAGAGCGCTGTGTCAAAGTACCATTCTGATCATGTAATTAAATTTAGTATGGGAGATATTAAAGAAAAACACTATTTTTTGGCTGAAATGCATAGTACGTTCCCTTAATGTTTAGGCTACCTGAGAAATCTTTCAGTTGGGGTTACCTGAGACCCTTTAGTGGGAGGCTATCGTTGATAAATTACTATTGAGGCTACATGATACTTCTTTCAGTTGTGGCTACCTGTGATTCTTTAATGTTGAGCCTATCTAAAACCTATATTGGGGGAGGGGCTACGCGAGACCTTTTGTCATTTAAGATACTTGAGGCCTTTTCTGTTGGGGCTATCTAAGGCCCTTTTCTGTTGAGGCTGCTTGGGACCCCTCTCTGTTGAGATTGCCTGAAACCCGTCACTGTTAAGGCTACTTAACCCCCTTTCTATTTCGGTTATCTGAGACACTTCATTGTTGAAGCTATATGAGACCCCTTTTGTTGGGAATACCTGAGACCCTTTTCTGTTGGGTCTACGTTACCCTTTTCTGTTGAAGCTACTGGAGGGAGGCCTTTCACGCTCGAGGTTTCTTGGAGCCCCCTTCTGTTTTGTTTGTTTGTTGTACTGTAGCTTCTGTATGGGTTACCTGAGACCCATTTCTGAGTAGGCTATCTGAGATCCCTTTCTGTTTGAGCTACCCGAGACCCATGACCCTTTAGGATTTTTTTTTCTTTTGTATAGGGTATTTGGTTGGATGCTGGAAAGGCAATGGAAAACAAACGATTGGCTGAACATTTTGTCTGGAGGGAAATTTTAGAATGATCGTAAAGGTATTGCTGTTGACGATTGCCGTAAAAAAAAAAAAAAAAAAAAAAAAAAAATGCTGTTTCCTTTTGACATTTATATATTGCAATTTTTGTTATCCAATATCATATGCTATTATAGGGCCTCCGATACTTGTATAACATAATTTTGACCCATGAAAAATAGAACTCACGTCGAGAATTAATAAAAAAAAATAGATGAACAAAATATAGATACAATAATGTTCTGAATACAGTATAGCACAAACACTGACGAAACCCTATCCGTATTAAACAATATCTATCCTATTTTCGCAAAAGTAAAAGTTAATATTTGAAGTGTTTTTTCACTGAGTTAAGTGGACGTGAAGTGGAATGAGCACAGAAAGGAATTAACAATATTCTCTAAATTTTATCTGATAGTTTCCAGACCCTGGACTGGATGAAGGTTATTTCCGGTAATATTGTTCAATTTGTTTCGTTCTTTTATCCTCCTGGTTTTTATCTTTATGGATCAACTCATAAAGGGATGAAGATTAATTGTTGAATATTATTGAAGATGATTCTTAACGGAAGATGAAATTTTGTGTTCGAAATTGTTTCCATATTCATTAGATTTTATTTATCATTTTACTGATTAATTCTCTCTTTTTTTCTCTCCCTTTTTTCGGTGATGGGGTTGAAAAAAAAAATACCTCTAAGATACGTTTTTTTTCCTTTTAATTATTTATTCCATTTTTTTTAGGGGAGAGGGGTTACTTGAAAGAAGTACCACTAAGATACGTTGGGTTTTTCTGTATTCATTTATTTTTAGATTAATCCCTGTTTTGGGACTTCAAAAAAAAAAAGACCAATATATATGTATATACATAGGTATATTTTTGCATATATATATATATATATATATATATATTATAGCATCGCATCCTGCTTTTGCAACTAGTGTTGTAGCTTAGCAAGTAATAATAATGATAATAATAATAATAATAATAATGATAATAATAATAATAATAATAATAATAATAATATATTTCAAGTTAAATTATTTTTTCTGAAGTGTATCTTGATTTATCGAATTACAGAAGTAAGATGTCTTTTGGTATCCTTGTGAATAAAAACAATCTTGTTTTTCTCTTCTTAGAATAAAACGACATTTTCGCTATTTTCAGACCAGGTGTATCACCGCATACATTTTTCCCGTGACAGTTTGGCCTCTTTTTAGAACTTTCCTCTGTTAATATTTCAGCCGAAAGTAAATTCAGTTGAGCTCAGGTGACTCTTGCAGATTCGTTTTTACAGAAATAAAAAGAAAAAAAACTCATTTAAAATTTCTGACTTGTGAAGTAACCTGACTCACTGGCCCATGCTTTTTATTTTATTTTTTATTTATTTATTTTTTTTTTTTTTGCAGAACGAGGTGTCTGTTATATTCTGTTGATTATCGATTTAATAAGTTAGTTTACCTTTTTAATCATCTGCATAATTAATTATTTACAGGTGTATTGCACCCCTAATTTTTTTAGTAATAAAAAAACAGACTTATTTTGCGTCAAAAATAGACCCTTTGTTATTTATAATCAACCCGACTTTTCAGAAAAACAATTAATTTAGAGATAACAAAAGGGGACCCTGTCTACCCCCTGACACTTCCATTGCAGTGTTGCAGCGTTAGAAATAAATATATCCAACTTGTGACACATGGAAATATTGATTTCAGCTTGATTGGTCTTACCTGGAGTCCGTTGAGTGCGTTTGGTCTCAGTATGGAACTACTGTTATTATTATTATTATTATTATTATTATTATTATTATTATTATTATTATTATTATTATTATTATTATTATTATTATTATTTTCATTTCTATTATTATTATTATTATTATTATTCATATTTATCTTGTGATTATTATTATTATTATTATTATTATTATTATTATTATTATTATTATTATTATTATTATTGTTATTATTATTATTATAATTATAATAGTAATAATAATAATAATAATTATTTATTATTATTATTATTATAATTATTTTTCTTATCATTGTTGTTGTTATTATTATTATTATTATTATCATCATTATCATTATTATTGTTGTTATTATTTGTATATAATTATTATTATCATTATTATTATTATTATTATTATTATTATTATTATTATTATTAGCGAAGCTACAAACCTTTTTTTAACATTTTTCATACATATTTATCAATTCAATGACTTTTCCTTCTCTTAAAGATAGAACACACATGTAAAATAAACTTTTCCTCCTCCCATCCTATGTTTCTTCGGCCAATACTTCGAAAAGTTTCCGAAGTTTCTTCCTGTTAACATGTTTTCTTGGAACTTCTCTTGTAGATAGAAGATGTCTTTTAAGAAAACTTGTCTAGAGTTTTATCATTCGGCCTATAGGGTACTCGAAGAACGCATACACCCGCCAACATCATCCCATAACATGCCTTTTTATACTCTTCTTAAAATATTTTATTTTTCCTTAAGTTTCCTTTCCTCACTGGGGTAATTTCCCTGTTGGAGCACCTGGGCTTATAGCATCCTGCTTTTTCCAATTAGGGTTGTAGCCTAGCAAGTAATAATAATAATAATAATAATAATAATAATAATAATAATAATAATAATTTCTTACTATTCGCACAAATTCAAACTTTAGTTATTAAATCTATGGTCCGGGCACGTACAATTTGAATTCTGATTCCTATGATTATTGCCAGAGACTTCCAGATCCTTCTTTTGTAAATATTTTACAGCAGTTTTCTAACATTACGAAGTTTTTAGCTTTCGAGGGCTGCTCTTCCCTTCGTCAGAAGAAATATAAGTGAAGGATACCTTTAGGTTTTCTGTATATACATGTACTTACAGATCTTTTCACGAGTCTCCTTATTGATCCCGTCCAAGATACTTGAAGGATTTCTCTCTCTCAACCGCCGGGTCTATAGAGTTGATTAATGTCCTTCTAATAGCACTATTATATTACTTTATTGCCTTTTACGGCTATCGAAGTTCATTCTACGATTTTTTTCCTATGTTGTCCCATGATATTTGTTCATGTTGTTTTATTATTTATTTATTTATCATTATTATTATTATTATTATTATTATTATTATTATTATTATTATTATTATTAGTATGGTTATTGTTATTGTTGTTGTTGTTGGTATTGACGTCGTTATTATTATTATTATTATTATTATTATTATTATTATTATTATTATTATGTACGTTAAATGATTTACGACCAGTAACCAAATCCGGTAAAATATTATTATTATTATTATTATTATTATTATTATTATTGTTGTTGTTGTTGTTGCTGTTGTTATAATTATTGTTGTTATCGTTATTTTTGTCGTTGGTATTAACGTCGTTATTATTATTATTATTATTATTATTATTTTTATTTGTATCATCATCATCATCATTATTATTATTATTATTATTATTATTATTATTATTATTATTATTATTATTATTGTTGTTATTGTTTGTATTAACATAAATTAATTTACGACCAGTATTAAATCCGGAAAAAAATCTAAAAACTATATAAAAAATATTAGAAAAACATACCCCATCCCGACTTCGTTAGGAGACCGTAAGGTTCAAATACATATATGAAATACATCCCTTTTTGACTTGGTTTGATTATACTTTTATGATTTCATGAGATTCGTTCGTATTTCTTTTCCACGTTGGTGGTCACTAGAGGTGGTGTGTTTACTTGAAGAAAACATGTTTCTTTTGATTTATCTAAGAATTTATATCTCCAATTCATCCTTATATTGCCGTTGGCTTTTCATCCGCCTGCTTCAATCGCTCTCTACTTGGATATCTGACTTCTTAAGCATGCCGCACACTGAGCCCGAACGGAACCGCCCGATCAGAACCGAAACGTCCGATAGAAATAGAAAACATGCATTCTTACCTGGCTGCTCACATTGGGCCAGAACAGAACGGAACTGACGCGCCAGAACATAACGGAACCGACACAGTATTCTTTGAAAGATATTTTTTCTGAAGCGTCGGTGGTGTCTGATAGGCTGCGCATGCGCAGAACGACTGCAGCGGTTGTTTTGGAGAGGGTTGCCGAGGAATTCGGAGGTTAGAGTGATAGCAACCAATATTTTTCTGATGTCAGAAATTTGACGAATGTATTTTAATAACAATGATGTAAACATATGGTTTAGTACAAAGATTTTAGGAATGATTATGATTATTATTTATTATTATTATTATTATTATTATTATTATTATTATTATTATTATTATTATTATTATTATTTTGGCTGATGTCAGAAATTTGACGAATGTACTTTAATAACAATGATGTGAACTTATGATTTAATACAAAGAATTTTGGAGTGATTATTAATTATTATTATTATTATTATTATTTCTTTTTTTTAAACATATAAACATCTGGCTTATGGATTCGATAAAAGATTGATATACAGAATATCTAATCATTGTTAAAAAAAAATTATAATAATAATAATAATAATAATAATAATAATGATTATGATAATGATAATGATGATGATGATGATGGTACGAGGGATTTAATGTGATAGAGCCAAATCAAATATTTCATTTTAAATCAGATAAAGACAGAAAGATTGATAGATATAGATAGATAGATAGATAGATAGGTAGAGGAAAGGTATACAAACTGATCCTATATATTTATAACCTGAACATTAAGACTTGTAAAAAAAAGTTGAACATTATTTTTGTCTTCTCCATGACGAGAGTAAATAGGCACGGAAAGTATTTTGGTCTACGGGGGCAGAACCTGCCAAGGAAGAAGCAGCCTAAGAGCACATGAGCATAGAGTCTAAAGTTGATGAAATTTCTGAAATACCTGGGTTAGTTGTGGAGGCATGTGATTTTTTTTTTTTTTTTTTTTTTTTTTGCCTCAGAGTTCAAGCCCTTACAAGTAACCTTCTTGCGAGGAGTAACGAGGATCCTGTTTAAGCATGCATATGATTATATCTTTTAATGCTTATTTGATTATTTTATTATACAGAGAGGTATATGCCAACACACTTAGCAATTAGATTTATGTTTTAGGCCATGTTTTGCAGTGCAATATGTAACTTTGATACTTGAAATATTAAATTTATTTTATTTTATTACATAGAGAGGTTCATATATATATATATATATATATATATATCAACACGCTTAATGAATAAATTTACGTTTTAGGCCATTTTTTTTTTTTTTGCAGTATAATATGAAAATATGATATTTAAGATAGTAAATTTAGTTTATTTTATTACACAGGGAGATTCATAAATATCAACACGCTTAACGAATAAATTTTTGTTTTATGCCATATTTTGCTGTGTAATATATAACTATGATACTTAAGATAGCAATTTTAGTTTATTTTATTACATGGAAAGGTTCATGTATATCAACACGCTTAACGAATAAATTTATGTTTTATGCCATTTTTTGCAGTATAATATGAAACTATGATACTTAAAAAAAATAGAAAATTTAGTTTATTTTATTACACAGAGAAACTCAAAAATATCAACACGCTTAACGAATAAATTTTTGTTTTATGCCATAATTTGCAATGTACTATGAAACTATGATTCTCAAAATAACTAATTTATTTTATTTTATTACACAGAGAAGCTCATAAATATCAACACGCTTAACGAATAAATTTACGTTTTAGGGCATATTTTCCTGTATGATATGTAACTACGATACTTAAAATAGCTTCTTTAGTATGGTAAATGTGTTCTGTTATGTCTCTTCCCTTGACAAATGTATAGCGATAAAACAGGGCAATAACACTTACAGCTGTAGGGCGTCCAAATCTTTTATTAC
>NC_090732.1:167113910-167121410 GCF_036898095.1 Palaemon carinicauda | reverse complement strand
AGGAAAGAAATTGTAGCACTGCTAATAATAATAATAATAATAATAATAATAATAATAATAATAATAATAATGTTGAAACAAACTTTTAAGAATTTTCTTAGAAAAAACAATTTTTAATAAAAAATAGGAACACTTTTAGGAACAGCTAAAATAACAATAGGAAAAAATATATAAATATCAAGCAAAAAAAAAAAATTGGGGAAAACATAAAAAAACAAAAAGAAGACGGCATTAAAAACCAAAACCTGTCCACGAAAATTGAACGTCTTTGAGTTAAGAAGAGATAGATGTGTACTGGAGCTATCAATAGCCCAGTCAACATAAACATTCCCAAGGCCGTAGTGAAATGTTTCTATCATATCTGGGGTTGGTGATGACTCTGGTCTTACAGAAAGTTACCAGGAGAGAGAGAGAGAGAGAGAGAGAGAGAGAGAGAGAGAGAGAGAGAGAGAGAGAGAAGAGACTATGTAATGTAATATCTATAAAACTTATTTTACTCTAATTTTTCTTTAATCATTACAAGTATACACACACACACATACACACATATATATATATATATATATATATATATATATATATATATATATATATATATATATATATACACACATCTAAACATACACACATACATATATATATATATATATATATATATATATATATATATATATATATATATATATATATATATATATATATATATATATATATATATATATATATATATATATATATATATATATATTCATATTTGTATATATATATATATAATAATAATAATAATAATAATAATAATAATAATAAATGCAGACATTTCTAGTTCACTACAGGACAAATGTCTCAGCCATATCCTTACTCATGTCTGGGGTTTGGCCAGTTTTCATCACCCCGCTGGCCAAGCCGGATTGGTGATGGTAAGGGACTTTAGTATGATCGATCACAGCAAACCAACCTAGTATGGGTGGTCCTGACTAGTACAGCTTTGCTGATCACAGAGATACACACACCCTTTCACCACGTTAAGGTAGCCCCACTCAGAAAGGGTATATATATATATATATATATATATATATATATATATATATATATATATATATATATATATATATATAAATATATATATATATATATAAATATATATATATATATATATATATATATATAATATATATATATATATATATATATATATATATATATATATATATATATATATATATATATATATATATATATATATATATATATATATATTTATGCATATATATATATATGTGTGTGTGTGTGTGGAGAGAGAGAGAGAGAGAGAGAGAGAGAGAGAGAGAGAGAGAGAGAGAGAGAGAGAGGGGGGGGGATGAAATGTCTTATGTTAAAAATAGCATTTACATTAATAAGACAGGAAATTCTAACCATCATCTCCAACATAATCAAACAGGAAAATATACTTTATTTTGTCTTCTGGTTTAATAAACACACCAGTATTATCTATCTAGTTCTGTCGCCACTGCTTCCTCATAATTCATAACAGTAATAAAAGATTTGGACGGCCTACAGCTGTAAGTGTTATTGCCCTGTTTTATCACTATACATTTGTCAAGGGACGAGACATAGCAGAACACATTTACCATACTAAATAAGCTATTTTAAGTATCATAGTTACATATTACACGAAAAAAATGGCATAAAACGTAAATTTATTCGTTAAGCGTGTTGATATTTATGAGTTTCTCTGCGTAATAAAACAAACTAAATTAGTTATTTTAAGAATCATAGTTTCCTATTACACTGCAGATTATGCCATAAAAGGTAAATTTATTCGTTAAGCGTGTTGATATTTATGAACTTCTCTGTGTAATAAATTTAACAAAATTTTTCATTTTTATGCATCATAGTTACATATTATACTGCAAAAAAAAAAAAAAAAAATGGCCTAAAACTAAAATGTATTCGTTAAGCGTGTTGAAATACATGAACCTTTTTATGTAATAAAATAAACTAAGATTGCTATCTTGAGTATCATATTTATATATTACACTGCAAAATATGGCCTAAAACAAAAATGTATTCGTTAAGCGTGTTGATATACATGAACCTTTCTATGTAATAAAATAAACTAAAATTGCTATCTTAAGTACCATAGTTATATATTACACTGCAAAATATGGCTTAAAACGTAAATTTATTCGTTAAGCGTGGTGATATTTATGAGTTTCTCTGTGTAATAAAATAAACTAAATTTTCTATTTCAAGAATCATAGTTTCACAGTACACTGCAAAATATTCTCTAAAATGTAAATTTATTCGTTAAACGTGTTGATAATTTATGAATCTCCCTGTGTAATAAAATAAACTAAATTTACTATCTTAAATATCATAGTTACATATTACACAGCAAAACATGGCATTAAACGTAAATTTAATTTGCTAAGTATGTTGGCATATACTTCTCTGTATAATAAAGTAATCGAATAAGCATGAAAAGATATAATCATATGCATGCTTAAACAGGAAAGTTACCTGTAAGGGCTTGAAGTCTGAGGGAAAAAAAAAATTCACCTGCCTCCACACCTAACCCAGGTATTTTCAGAAATTTCATCAACTTTAGACTCTATGTTCATGTGCTCTTAGGCTGCTTCTTCCTTGCCAGGTTCTGCCCCCGTAGACCAAAATACTTTCCGTGCCTATTTACTCTCGTCATGGAGAAGACAAAAATGATGTTCAACTTTTTTTTTTATAGGTCTTAATGTTCAGGTTATAAATACATAGGATTAGTTTGCATACCTTTCCTCTATCTATCTATCTATCTATCGATCTATCTATCTATCTATCAATATTTATCTGATTAAAATAACAAATATATTTGATTTGCCTTTATCGCAGTCTCCCTGATAAGGAATCGAATTATCATTATTACTGGTGTACGCTACCCGTCAGAAAAATTACGCCTAAATTTCTATATAATATGATATAGCCTACACGCACATCTCTATCACCAGGGTACGACTACTCCCTCTTCCAACTACCAGAGGGAGGGGAAAAGCTTAGCGTGACCGGAAATACTCACACATACACACAAACACACATATATATATATATATATATATATATATATATATATATATATATATATATATATTTATATATATGTATATATATACATATATATATATATATATATATATATATATATATATATATATATATATATATATATATATAGTATATAAGCAGATATTTTCTCTTTATTCTAAAAGGGTGATATTATTATTATTATTATTATTATTATTATTATTATTATTATTATTATTATTATTATTATTATTATCATTTATTATTATTATTATTGTCATTATTATTACTATTATTATTATAGTAGGAACAGTGAGACACGCTAACTACGGCTACCCAGAGGGATTTGTTTTCAAATATGGTGATTTAAGTCAACCAAAGTTTAAGAAGTCAGACATCCAAGTAGAGAGAGATTGAAGCAGGCGGATGAAAAGCCAAAGGCAATATAAGGATGAATTGGAGATATAAATTCTTATATAAATCAAAAGAAACATGTTTTCTTCAACTAATTAAAGTAAACACACCACCTCTAGTGACCCCCCAACGTGAAAAAGAAATACGAACGAATCTCATAAAATCATAAAATTATAATCAAACCAAGTTAAAAGGGATGGATTTCATATATGTATTTGAACCCTGTGGTCACATAACGAAGTCGGGATGGCGTATGTTTTTCTATTTATTTTTTCTTTTTTTTTAGTTTTTTTCAGATTTTTTTCTAGATTTGATACTGATCCTAAATTACTTTATGTAAATACCAACAACAACAACAACAAAAACAACGACAACAACAAAAATAATAATAATAATAATAATAATAATAATAATAATAATAATAACGACGTTAATACCAACAACAACAACAACAATAATAATAATGATAACAAAAACAACAATAATAATAATAATAATAATAATTATGATAATAATAATAATTTTACCGGATTTGGTTACTAGTCCTAAACTATTTATTGTAAATAATAATAATAATAATAATAATAATAATAATAATAATAATAATAATAATAATAATAATATTTTACCGGATTTGGTTACTGGTCCTAAATCATTTAATGTACATAATAATAATAATAATAATAATAATAATAATAATAATAATAACGACGTCAATACCAACAACAACAACAACAACAATAATAATAATAATAATTATAATAAATAAATAAATATATAAATAAATAAATAAATAATAAAACAACATGAACAAATATCATGGGACAACATTGGAAAAAAATAGTAGAATGAACTTCGATAGCCGTAAAAGGCAATAAAGTAATATAATATGGCTGTTAAAAGGACATTAATCAACTCTATAGACCCGGCGGTTGAGAGAGAGAAATCCTTCAAGTATCTTGGACGGGATCAATAAGGAGACACGTGAAAAGATCTGTAAGTACATGTATATACAGAAAGCCTAAAGGTATCCTTCACTTATATTTCTTCTGACGAAGGGGAGAGCAGCCCTCGAAAGCTAAAAAATTCGTAATGTTAGAAAACTGTTGTAAAATATTTACAAAAGAAGGATCTGGAAGTCTCTGGCAATAATCATAGGAATCAGAATTCAAATTGTACGTGCCCGGACCGTAGATTTAATAACTAAAGTTTGAATTTATGCGAATACTAAGCACTTATTATTATTATTATTATTATTATTATTATTATTATTATTATTATTATTATTACATGCTAGGCTACAACCCTAATTGGAAAAGCAGGATGCTATAAGCCCAGGTGCTCCAACAGGGAAAATAGCCCAGTAAGGAAAGGAAACTTAAGGAAAAATAAAATATTTTAAGAAGAGTATAAAAAGGCATGTTATGGGATGATGTTGGCGGGTGTATGCGTTCTCCGAGTACCCTGTAGGCCAAATGATAAAACTCTAGACAAGTTTTCTTAAAAGACATCTTCTATCTACAAGAGAAGTTCCAAGAAAACATGTTAACAGGAAGAAACCTCGGAAACTTTTCGAAGTATTGGCCGAAGAAACATAGGATGGAGGAGGAAAAGTTTATTTTATAAGTGTGTTCTATCTTTAAGAGAAGGAAAAGTCATTGAATTGATAAATATTTATGAAAAATTAAAAAAAAAATGATTGCAGCTTCGCAAATAATAATAATAATAATAATAATAATAATAATAATAATAATAAAAATAAAAATAATAATAATGATAATAATAATAAAAAAATAATGAAAAACAATAATAAAAAAGTAATAATGATAATAATAATTATATGAAAATAATAGTAACAACAATAATAATGGTAAGAAGAAGAAGAAGAAGAAGAAGAAGAAGAAGAAGAAGAAGAAGAAGAAGAATTATAATTTTAATAACAATAATAACAATAACAACAATAATAATAATAATAATAATAATAATAATAATAATAATAATAATAATAATAATAATAATAACAGTAGTTCCATACTGAGACCGAACGCACTCAACGGACTCCAGGTAAGACCAATCAAGCTGAAATCAATATTTCCATGTGTCACAAGTTGGATATATTTATTCCTAACGTTGCAACACTGCAATGGAAGTGTCAGGGGTAGACAGGGTCCCCTTTTGTTATCTCTAAATTAATTGTTTTTTTCTGAAAAGTCAGCTTGATTATAAATAACAATGGGTCTATTTTTGACGCAAAATAAGTCTGGTTTTTACTACTAAAAAAATCAGGGGTGCAATACACCTGTAAATAATTAATCATGCAAATGATTAGAAGGTAAACTAACTTATTAAATCGATAATCAACAGGATATAACAGACACCTTCGTTCTGGAGAGGAGAGGAGAAAAAAAAAAAAGAAAAAAAAAACATGGTCCAGTGCGTCAGGTTATTTCACAAGTCAGAAATTTTAAATAAGTTTTTTCTTTTTATTTCTGTTAAAACGAATCTGCAAAAGTCACCTGAGCTCAACTGAATTTACTTTCGGCTGAAATATTAACAGAGGAAAGTTCTAAAAAGAGGCCAAACTGTCACGGGAAAAATGTATGCGGTGATACACCTGGTCTGAAAATAGCGAAAATGTCGTTTTATTCTAAGAAGAGAAAAACAAGATTGTTTTTATTCACATGGATACCAAAAGACATCTTACTTCTGTAATTCGATAAATCAAGATACACTTCAGAAAAAAAAAAATTTAACTTGAAATATATTATTATTATTATTATTATTATTATTATTATTATTATTATTATTATTATTATTATTATTATTATCATTATTATTACTTGCTAAGCTACAACACTAGTTGCAAAAGCAGGATGCGATGCTATAATATATATATATATATATATATATATATATATATATATATATATATATATATATATATATATATATATATATATATATATATATATGCAAAAATATACCTATGTATATACATATATATTGGTCTTTTTTTTTTGAAGTCCCAAAACAGGGATTAATCTAAAAATAAATGAATACAGAAAAACCCAACGTATCTTAGTGGTACTTCTTTCAAGTAACCCCTCTCCCCTAAAAAAAAATGGAATAAATAATTAAAAGGAAAAAAAACGTATCTTAGAGGTATTTTTTTTTTCAACCCCATCACCGAAAAAAGAGAGAAAAAAAGAGAGAATTAATCAGTAAAATGATAAATAAAATCTAATGAATATGGAAACAATTTCGAACACAAAATTTCATCTTCCGTTAAGAATCATCTTCAATAATATTCAACAATTAATCTTCATCCCTTTATGAGTTGATCCATAAAGATAAAAACCAGGAGGATAAAAGAACGAAACCAATTGAACAATATTACCGGAAATAACCTTCATCCAGTCCAGTGTCTGGAAACTATCAGATAAAATGTAGAGAATATTGTTAATTCCTTTCTGTGCTCATTCCACTTCACGTCCACTTTACTCAGTGAAAAAACACTTCAAATATTAACTTTTACTTTTGCGAAAATAGGATAGATATTGTTTAATACGGATAGGGTTTCGTCAGTGTTTGTGCTATACTGTATTCAGAACATTATTGTATCTATATTTTGTTCATCTATTTTTTTTTTTATTAATTCTTGACGTGAGTTCTATTTTTCATGGGTCAAAATTATGTTATACAAGTATCGGAGGCCCTACAATAGCATATGATATTGGATAACAAAAATGGCAATATATAAATGTCAAAAAGAAACAGCAATTTATTTTTTAAAAAACGGCAATCGTCAAAATCAATAACTTTACGATCATTTTAAAATCTCCCTAAAATGTTCAGTCAATCGTTTATGTTTTCCATTCCCCTTCCAGCATCCAACCAAATAACCTCTACAAAAGAAAAAAATCATAAAGGGTCATGGGTCTCGGGTAGCTCCAACAGAAAGGGATCTCTGATAGCCTACTCAGAAATGGGTCTCAGGTAACCCATACAGAAGCT
>NC_090732.1:167098910-167106410 GCF_036898095.1 Palaemon carinicauda | reverse complement strand
AAACTCGGAACACTTATTCAGTCCCCTTTAGACAACACCCCAACACCAAAATCAGCAGTGTTTCCCAGTGTGCTGTGTAGGTGTTGTGTATGTGCGTATGTGTGTGTGTGTGTTTGTGTTGCAGCGTCTACGCAGATTATACTTGTAAGCCTATTACCTGGCAAGAGAAAACCTATTAAGACTTGATTTGGAAACATAAAAAGCGAGATGTGGTGCAACGGTATAATCTCAAGTTCGTGGTGTTCTTACTTTTTTCGTTTTAATTTTCAGATTCTTATTGTTATCATGACTAACATAAATTCTTATGCGAGAAAAAGGAATTGCTGTTGATGAAGCTGGCTATCTAATATATATATATATATATATATATATATATATATATATATATATATATATATATATATATATGTATTATATATATATTTATATACATATTATATATAATATACATATGTATATATATATATATGTATATATATATACATATCTATATATATCTATATATATATACAGTATATATATATATATATATATACAGTATATATATATATACTGTATATATATACATGCAATTTCCTGACCGGCTTGAATGGATTGGATAATAAATTTTAGGCCAAAGTCAGTTTGCTTTCCCCCGTGTGTCAATATTATTATTATTATTATTATTATTATTATTATTATTATTATTATTATTATTTACTAAGCTACAACCCTAGTTGGAAAAATAGGATGATATAAGCCCAGGAGCTCCAGCAGGGAAAATAGCCCAGTGAGGAAATGAAATGAGGAAAAATTAAAGATATTAAGAACAGTGACATTGAAATAAATATTTCCTATGTAAACTATAGAAATTTTAACAAAACGAGAGGAAGAGAAATAAGATAGAATAGTTGGCCCGAGTGTATCTTCATGCAAGAGAACTCTAACCCAAGACAGTGGAAGACCATGGTACAGAGGCTATGGCACTACCTAAGACTAGAGAACAATGGTTTGATTTTGGAGTGTCCTTTTCCTAGAAGAGCTGCTTATCATAGCTAAAGCGTCTCTTCTACTCTTGCCAAGAGGAAAGTGTCCACAGAACAATTACAGTGCAATAGCTAACCCCTTTGGTGAAGAAGATTTGTTTGGGAATCTCAGAGTTGTTAGGTGTATGAGAACAGAGGAGAATCTGTAAGGAATAGGCCAGACTATTTGGTGTATGTGTAGGCAAAAGGAAAATTAACTGTAAGAGAGAGAAGTATTTAATGTAGTACTGTCTGGCCAGTCAAATGACCCCATAACTCTCTGTTAATAATAATAATAATAATAATAATAATAATAATAATAATAATAATGAAATTCAAATCACCACATCAAGCCAGGGATGTTACCGAGATCCAGATAACAGATCAATATGCTGACGAAGGAAGAACAAAAGGAGAACAGGCCAGTGAGGTGAACAACATCGTCTGTGTAGTTGCGGAAGAAGAAGACCTGGCGATCGAAATGACTTCCCTTCCGCTTAACAATAGACTCTGCCGATATGTGTAATGCCAGAGAATTATTCATCAAATAGTCCTTCTCACCCGTTTGTTTTCGGGTTTTGTTAGTACGGTTGGCTTCATAAATTCCGGTGCACTTCATGGGGAGCTAAGGAGACGTCAGTGTCCCAAAATTAATGAAGCCAATTGTACATAATGACCGTCGAACTGTAATAAATGTAAAGGTAAAGGTATCTGTTTTCAGTTATAGTTTCATGGGAATATATACTCACTAGAACGTCAGCCGGGTGACCAGCCATAACAGTGGCCTCCCGCTTAAACAGCTTAAGCTCACCGTCCTGGGCTGGGATCGATCTGCTGCCATGTAAATGCGAGGCGAACACGTTACCTCTGTACTAGCCAGGAGGCAGACTAAATCGTTTTTTCAGGAGTATCTAATAAATGACAATAATTAACCATGTTAATTTTAACGATAGTTATTGTAAATATAACGGCCATTTTTATTTAATATAAAAAGACCATTCATGGCAATTCTAATATTAGCAATATTTAATGATGGTCTATATGAAACATCCCTGTCTGGCTATCTGCTGGACTGGGATTCGAGCCCAGCTCAAAATTGATAGTTTATTGTAGTGCCTGAAACTTCACCATCCTTGTGAGCTATGGATGGCAGTTTGGGGGAGCCTATAGGTCTACCTGCTGAGTCATCAGTAGGCATTGCCTGGCACTCCCTGGTCCTAGCTTGGATGTAGACGGGGATTGGGCGCTGATCATATGTACAATATATATGGTCAGTCTCTAGGCCATTGTCACTGTCCTTTAACTGTGTCATTCATGAGTGGCCATTAAAATTTTTAAAGCCTTTAATGTAGCTTAAGGTTTGGAAATATTAGTTTCGTGGATTCTTATCTTGTAAAATACTATTAATTTTTCACCTCTATGGATAAATATATACCTTGGCCACACACACACACACACACACACATATATATATATATATATATATATATATATATATATATATATATATATATATATATATATATATACAGAGAGAGAGAGAGAGAGAGAGAGTGTATATATATAGTATATATATATATATATATATATATATATATATATATATATATATATATATATATATTGAGTTACAGTTGAAAGTGAACACACATGAATTTTTGTCCGGCCCACAATAAACGTGTGAAAAGTATCTAGCAATTTCAATTGCACGTATTTCGAATACGCCCCCATACTCCTTCGCCTGGCGACAAGGCTGTTTACTGTTTACCTGCACCGATGTTTACGCATTTAATGATTCCCCTATTAATGAAGAGACGTCGTGCGGAAGGGCTGGTCGTGGGAGAGGGGGATTAGCCGTCAGTAAATTGAGTGATGGGTGAGCTGCAAAACGGTTTTGCTGTTGTTGCAGTTTGGTATAAGAGGAAAATGGATTTATGCCATGGTGGGTTTTAACTCTTCCGAGTAACTCGATATCGACAAATGCAGACGGTTTAATGGTTTAAAGGCAGATCATGAATGGCAGAGGGGAGGGACAGTGACATTGTCCTATCAAGTAGGACAATGCCCTAGAGACTATTCTTCTTCTTCTTCTTATTATTATTATTATGTGCTAAGCTACAACCCCGGTTGGAAAAGCAGGATGCTATAAGCCCAGGGGCTCCAACAGGGATAATAGCCCAGTGAGGAATGGAAACAAGGAAAAATGAAAATACTTTAAGAACAATAACATTAAAATAAAAATCTCCTAAATAGACTACATAAACTTCAAAAAAACAAGAGGACAAGAAATAAGAGAGAATACTGTGCTCGAGTGTACCCTCAAGCAAGAGAACTCTAACCCAAGACAAGACCATGGTACAGAGCCTATGGCCCTAGCCAAGACTAGAGAACAATGGTTTGATTTTGGAGTGTCCTTCTCCTAGAAGAGCTGCTTACCATAGCTAAAGAGTCTCTTCTACCCCTCTCCATCCAAGCAAGAGCCAAGGAGGGCCAGGCAATGGCTGGTGATGACTCAGGTAGAATTATAGGATCCCCCAAACCCCCCTTCCTTATCTCACAAGGATGGTGAGGTTCCAGCGACCAAAGGAACGAACGAGTTTGAGGGAGACTCGAACCCAAGTCTGGCGATCCCCAATCAAAGGCCACTAAAACTAGAAGCGTCCCTGCCTGAAGATCTGCCAGACTGGGGTTCGAGTCGTGCTCAAGCTCGATAGTTTCTTGTAGTGTCTGCAACCTCACCATCTTTGTGAGCTAAGAATAGGTGGTTTGGGGAGCCTATAGGTCAACCTGCTGAGTCATCACCAGCCATTGCCTTGCCCTCCATGGTCTTAGCTTGGCTGGAGAGGGCCTGGACGCTGATCATAGGTACAGTATATATAGATAGTCGTTAGGACCCGGTCACGGTCCCTTTCCTCTGCCATTCATAAGCGACCTTTAAATCTTCTAGACAACAGCAGAACAAAGACCTCATGTCTGGAGTTTGGCAAATTTTCATCACCAAGGTGGTCCCTGCTGATTGGTGATGGTGGGAAATTTTCATCTGGTTGCTCACAGCAAACCAACCTGGTATGGGTGGCCCTGACTAGTAAAGCTTTGCTGATCTTGGCGATACGCAAACCCTTTCACCACATTAACGCATCCCTTTTAAAAAAGGGCCGAGTAACTCATCGTCTCAAATGTGGAAATATCTTCATTAAAGAAATTATTATCTCGATAAAGTTATTCACTCGCTATGATGAGTCACTTTCTTAACAAAAACTGAGATTCGTCGATTTTTATAAAGATAAAATCAATACAATACCCTTTCATTCATATATACCCAACTATCTTATCAGGTTCCTTAAGCGGAAATGACGTCGTAAAAGGTGTTATCTTTTTATAAATTCCTTATCTTAATCGTGCCTTCCTTAAAACTGTTACTTAAGATCAGTTAACAAAAAAAAAAAAAAAAAAAAAAAAAAAAAAAAAAAAAAAAAAAAAAGAAAAAAAAAAAAAACATTTTGTTACGAAGCAACGAGCTATTTCACAACAGAGATCAAGAGCTGATGTTACATAAAGAAAACGTGTTTTGATCTTGTAATCACAACGAATTCGAAGAAAAAAAAAATCCTTTCAGAGGCAATTAACGTAAAAACAAAGGAGAGGAATTCGTATCCTCAAAGGAAATTACAATCTTGTAGCTCCTACGAGGCACAGGGAGTCTCGCAACAATACACCTCGCCAGATTCCTATCGTCTCAGGTCATCCTGATGAGAGAGAGAGAGAGAGAGAGAGAGAGAGAGAGAGAGAGAGAGAGAGAGAGAGAGAGAGAGAGAGTCAATGTGACTGTATGCTGACACATTTTGGTTGGATATTATTACTACTACAAGCTAAGCTACAACCCCAGTTGGAAAAGCAGGATGCTATAAGCCCAAGGGCTCCAACAGGGAAAAATAGCCCAGTGAGGTAAGGATATAAAGAAACAGATAGAATAGTGTGCTCAAGTGTGCCCCAAGCTAGAAAACTCTAACCCAAGAGAGTGGAAGACCATGGTACAGAGGCTATGGCACTACACAAGATTAGAGAAGAAAGGTTTGATTTTGGAGTGTCCTTCTCCTAGAAAGAGCTGCTTACCATAGCTAAACAAGATTTTTTTTTTCAATCATCTTAGTGTTTTCACTAAGATGGAGGAAAAGAGAATGGGTGAAGAATATGCTAGACTATTTGGTGTATGTGTAGGCAAGGGAATAACGAGCCGTAACCCGAAAGAGGGATCCAGTGTAGTACTATCTGGTTAACCAAAGGACCCAGCAACTCTTTAGCGGTAGTATCTCTAGGGATGGCTGTTGCCTTTGGCCAGTCTACTACCTGCTAAGAAAGCAAAACTAAAATTATCTCACCTAACCTAATTTGAGGTTTGCAGTTATTTGCATAACTCTAATAAGACCAATAATGTTCTTTAATGTCTATGGCAGCCTTGAGGAGGAGAGAAGAGACGTTCGCTCTCTACTAGCCAAAAAGAAAAAAAGAAAAAGTGGCTAGTTCTGATGTAGCCCGTAGCTCTCGGGCTCCAAGTTCGTTCGTTTGTTTGTTTTAGATAGTCTTGCCGATAGCAAGACACAAGCAAGTTCATCACTCCGTGAGTTATATACAGATGGCTAGTACAGTTGGCTTCATTAATTCCGGTACACTGACATCTTTGCTTCCTATGTAGTGTACCAGAATTAATGAAGACAACTGTACCGCAAGTCCAAGTTATGGGTAGGGTTGCCACCTCGCACTAAAAGTTTAATTGGCTACCTTCCAGCTTTGCCGAAAGTTGTAACCATATATAACTAACTACAGTTTTTTATTAGTTTGGGAAAAATAAAAATTATCTACGAATTTGTCATTTTGCTGATCACGAGTAGACAGGATGGTACCGCTAAGTAATTTACAGAACATGTATACAGCAAGAATCTTCCATTACGCCTCCCTTTCAAGACTACATTAAATACTGGCGTTCATTCGTAATGTATATGAAATAAAGACGGTATTGATCACCGATCCACGTACTGACGGCTCCCAACGTTGTTTGATACAAGTGACGTCAAGACCAAAATTCACGCATCAGTAGTTGAAGAGCAGCAATGCTAAAGGGTGTCTAGCTCGCAGGAGCCGTTGTAAAGATTAGCCTTAACAATTTACATCTATTCTTGCTACAGAAGAAATGCATCTTTTCAAGGACGCGTTATAATTGGGAGCAAACGCCTCCATGACTTTTCCCTTGAACTCCAGAATTGTACCAGACGAAAATAACTATTTTTCATCTCGCTTGGAAAAACATTCAAACCTGTCTGATGACTAAACAGTGTTTGCCTTTGAGGAAACTATGACATTTCAATAGGAAATGATATTTCAAAAATGCATTACTATTAAAGGATTTTTGTTACGCTGAATAGCTTTGTCTCAATGTTCTCATTAACAATAGGAATATTCATCACTGCATAATGAAAAGTTTAAAAAAGAAAACATTTGGTTGTAATGAACTGATCTATTTAGACAACGAAATACATCATATTACACATTTCGATAAAAATACGGCTACACAAAATCGCATTTCAAATTTTTGCTGTACATTCATATTGTCATTTTGAAAAGAAAATTTTGTATTTTGTATTGATCATAACACAATTGAATAATACATTATTTATGTGACATTATCTTAACACCTATACCTAAGCACATCATCATCTAATTTATAAAATATTTGTTTAATCAAAATTACCTCCAAACTTTATCTAATTCTTATTTCCTTTCCTCACTGGGCTATTGTTCCCTGTTGGAGCCTTTATAGAGCTTATAGCATCCTGCTTTTACAACTTGGGTTGTAGATCAGCTAATAATAATAATAATAATAATAATAATAATAATAATAATAATAACAATAATAATAATTGAATGCCTTAACAGGGCTTATAGCATCCTACTTTTCCAACTGGGGTTGTAGCTTAGCTAATAATAATAATAATAATAATAATAATAATAGTAATAATAATAATAATAATAATAATAATTGAATGCCTTGATAGGGCTTATAGCATCCTGCTTTTCCAACCAGGGCTGTAGCTTAGCTAATAATAATAATAATAATAATAATAATAAAATTTCCATATAACAGAAAACTTTTCATGTTCCAGTTCTCATTGGTTTAACAAAACATCTCCTGAGGGAAATATGGCGTCTCCTACATAGTTCTGCAGCAAGTAGATAGCAGAATTTGATGTAGTATTATCTCTACGCCCCTTTTAACCGCATTTATCTTATTCTATGCTTCATTTTTTGTTTCATTTCCCTAATATATTATTTATCTTCTTCAAAACATTTCTTTATCATTTTAATCTTTATTTCCATTTATGGTAGTTTTTTTTTTTAAGAATCATTGCCCATAGCGATATACTCGTCTCTCTTTTGTCGTTTACTAACTCTTTTTGTTGTTAAATAGAGCCCTTTTTGTAATTTAATAGAGCTCTTTTTG
>NC_090732.1:167086410-167088910 GCF_036898095.1 Palaemon carinicauda | reverse complement strand
AGTCATTACATTTTGCAAACACGACACCGTCGAATTTGAAAATATATTTTTTCTTTGATTGTATCGAACTGTTTTTTTTTCTTTTTTTCTTGGGGGGGGCGCTCTGTAAGTGATAGCGCAGTGACTACAGTGAATTCGACTGATTTAAGGTTTAAAGGTTACTCATGAACGGCAAAAGTAAGGAGTAGTGACAATACCGTACAGTGACCATATATACATATGATCAGTACCCAATAACGCTCTCCACCCAAGCTGGTACAAGGGAAGACCAGGCAATGGCTGCTGATGACTGAGCAGGTAGATCTATAAGCTATTGCAAAGGTAAGTGACAGTGACAATGCCCTACAGTGATCATATATACATATGATCAGCACCCAATGCCCCTATCCAATCAAGCTAGGACCAGAGTGGGCCAGGCAGTGCCTGCTGCTGACTCAGCAGATAGATCTACAAGCTCCCCCAAATCCTTAGCTCACAAAGATATGATGAATTTATAGACACAACTAAAAACCATCGAGCTTGAGCGGGTCTTGAACCTCAGTACATCAGATCGCCAGGCAAGGACGTTTCTAATAGGCTACCGTCGATACGGTAGATTCATTTCAAATCCCATATTGTATTCGATGATTTAAACTAAATTATATTTTAATATGATGATTCAATTACAAAATTTCCAGAAAAATAAGTCTTGGTAAATCGAGTTCTGTTAAGCATGAAAAATCACTTCACACAGACCGATACCAGAGAAAATCGCTAAGCACAAAACGTACATACATACATATACCAAGGCACTTCCCCCAATTTTGGGGGGTAGCCGACATCAAACAAATGAAACAAAAGGGGCCCTTTCCTCTCTATGTTCCTCCCAGCCTGACAAGGGACTCAGCCGAGTTCGGCTGGTACTGCTACGGTGCCACAGCCCACCCTCCCCCGTTATCCACCACAGATGAAGCTTCATAACGTTGAATCCCCTACTGCTCCTACCTCCGCAGTCATCCAAGGCACCGGAGGAAGCAGCAGGGCCTACCGGAACTGCGTCACAATCGCTCGCCATTCATTCCTATTTCTAGCACGCTCTCTTGCTTCACTCACATCTATCCTCCTATCACCCAGAGCTTTCTTCACTCCATCCATCCACCCAAACCTTGGCCTTCCTCTTGTACTTCTCCCATCAACTCTTGCATTCATCACCTTCTTTGGCAGACAGCCATTTTCCATTCTCTCAACATGGCCAAACCCCCTCAAAATACTCATATTTACTCGAGCTGCTAACTCATTTCTTACACCCGTTCTCACCCTCATTACTTCGTTCCTAACCCTATCTCAAGCACATTCAATTTCTGTCTCTCCGTCACTTTCATTTCCCACAACTCCGATCCATACATCACAGTTGGTACAATCACTTTCTCATACAGAACTCTCTTTATGTTCATGCCCAATCCTCTATTCTTTACCACTCCCGTAGACAGTGAAAGATAAGTTCACTGATGTCGTGGTGTTACACACCAGAAATTATGTAGATGTAAAGTTGGGAACAGGAATTACTGCATCATCGCGTTCCAAGGAAGTGCATCCCGTCACACCCTTACTGCGTGGTGAGTAACCAAACTGATAGTGTAAAGAGAGGAACTCGCCACTCAGTACGGGGCACTTTCTCAGAGTGAGGTGTACCAGAAATTCCTGTGTCCAACTGTACATTAATTCTAGTAAAAAGGGGACCTATTTTTACGTATATATACATCTTTCTTGATTCACCTCTACGTTGTATTTTATATTCTAATGTTTCTTCTTTAGCAAATTAATGAACCTTCTCCATTTTGCTGATTTCATATGAACGTTTGCGCATTTTCAATATTAGTAAAGAAAATGTCTTCAAGACTTTTAGGTTCGACAGTGAAATACGGTCTAAAAGACCACTTCCGCCTCGATGATCTTATAAGCCCATTAATACTCAGCCTGGTTAATCTGAACTGCATACCTTACCATTGGGCCAGATTAACTAGGATTTACTCTGTCATGCTTGCAAAATTATGTCTATTCCCTGGATATTTCGACCATTTAAATCCCAACACGAACGAAAAATAATTATCTCTAAAGCCCCATGCTATTTTTGCCACGTATTACTTAACTCAACAAACAACAACAACAACAACAGTTTCTAGTCCACTGTCAGACAAAGACCTCAGTCATATTTTTATTAATGTCTGGGGTTTGGCCAGTTTTCATCGCTACTTTGGCCAGTGTGAATTGGTGATGGTGGCAGGCTTTAGTCTGATCTCCCACAGCAAACCAACCAAGTATGGATGGTCCAGAGTTTTCATCACCACATTTCCCAGTGTGGTTTGATAATATTGGGAGACTTTGGTCTGATCACTCACAACAAACCAAACTAGAAAGGGGATCCCTGACTAGTACAGCTTTGCTGACCATTGGAATACACAACCCTTTTCACGCCGTTAAGGTATCCCCATTTAAAAGTTTACACAACTGAGCGTAAAGT
>NC_090732.1:167063910-167066410 GCF_036898095.1 Palaemon carinicauda | reverse complement strand
TCTTTTGGCATACCTCTCTCTCTCTCTCTCTCTCTCTCTCTCTCTCTCTCTCTCTCTCTCTCTCTCTCTTCTCTCTCTCTCTCTCTCTCTGGCATCTAATCCATTTGTCCATTCCAGTGTTCTGCTTCTCAAACCTTGCTACCATACCACTCAACAATAGAGGAGAGATGATCTTTTTCAATCTTCTGAAAGATTTTTTTGGAGAAAAATCAAACAGGACTTCAGCTGCATAAGAGGATTTGCACTCTGCTTTGTAAATTTCTGAACCAAACATCGATAGATTTATTGCTGGCTAGATAAAAGGCTGACGGAAGTAATGCAAATATCCGATTTATATTCGTCAAACCAGAGTGCATGGATCTGGAAATATACCACTAAAATGCTTGGCGAAAGAGTGTACTGTACGTTTATAACTGTACGTTATAAAGTACAAGAAGTGAGAGCTCCAAAACTATACAGTTCACAGATATTCGCTGCATTTCCGCCTCTTTATCTTATGTTGATTACCAACTTGTATCTTCTCTCCGTAATCATCTGATTATCTTTTCAATCGATATCCCTACATTAAGGGGTCGGTTGCTTGATACACACTCTCCAATGCCTTATACCAAATGCCTTCTCTTCCCCAAACGTCTTATCTACATATCATCCTTCACCTTATCTCGACATATAATTCTCTGACCGCCTCTCTATTTCCTGACCGCTTCTCGATCTCCTCCCCAGCCCCTCTCCAGCAAAACAGGTTCTTCCCAAGCCCTCCTCACTCCCTCTCCACAATTCGTTCTCAACACATATCCACACCATCTCAGTCGTGACACTCTTATCACCTCTGTTATCTTCCCTTGGATGCCATTCTTCTTATTTCATCTTTTCCCCATCTTTGAAGAAGTGATATTACCATAATCCACCTCAGCATTCTCATCTGTGTTCTCCGTAATCACCTGATACCCAACTATACAGTGATGCTGATACAAACCCTATTTTACCTTCTTACTATAATTTACTCTAGATAGTGTGCACCCCCAAAGACTCACAGACTCTCCTAATTATAATATAGCTACAACAAATTTGCTTGTCTATTAATAGCAACTTATCTGGGCTTCTCGTATAGTCCGTACTATACTCACAACTTCTATTTCTGATATCTGAATTTCTGCCTTAAGTCTTTGACGTCTAACCATGCATTTTCAATATACTATAATCCATTTTGAGATGCCGAACTCTTTATGGCTGTCTGGTGTCTGTGATGGTAATAACGTTTTCAACCTTGATTATCTGGAATAGACCTAGAACTGGCTGCTTAAGTTCCGGATTGACGTAGCCAAGCTGCCAATACTATTAACCTTTGACCTCAGTCATGCTGAATCATTCACTGCTCTCCGTTACCCTCCAGTTGATGGCACATCCGCAAAGTTCAAGCGAGGGGGTGGATATTTCTTGTGTATCCAGGACCCCAGCATTAGTCTGACTATGCATTTTCTTTTTCAATACAGATTATAAAGAGTTTATACTAAAAATGCTTTCAACTCCCGGTGCATTCAAAACCAAAACAGAATCACTTCAAAGCTAGAATTGCCGTAAATAAGAGCTCTTTTGTAATAAGGAAGTTTAATGCCTTAACTTTATCTGTCTACTAATTCTATCCAAATACTTCCTCTCCACATTCCAGCGTCCTAGGTTTAAGGCATGCTCATACTCTGATGAACTTCACCGCAATGGCCCCTGCCTTATCTTTGCAACTCATGAGTGTCTTTTAAAACTTTAAATAACTTCTAAAATGTTTTTTTCATCTATACTAGACTGATTTGAGTATATTTTTATACGTAATATATGAAATACATATTTCAATATTGCTACTGTTTTTAAAAACATTTTATTTCAATTCTTATTACTTCTCTTGTATTTTAGTTATTCCCTTATTTCCATTCCTCACAGGGCTATTTCTCCCTGTTGGAGCCCTTAGTCTTATAACATCCAACTTTTTCAACTAGGGTTGTAGCTTGGCTGGTAATAATAATAATAATAATAATAATAATAATAATAATAATAATAATAATAATAATAATAATAATGGATATATTTTTGTGTATCTTCTAAGAAATTAATTCCTTATTTTCCTCTCAATTATTGTTAGATTTCAATTTCACCTGATCTAAATAATTTTCTTTTTTAGCTGATCCTGCCCATCTGCCTCTAAGCAACCCAATGCCGTCCATTAAAACTTTGGTGTACAATGTCTGTAGAGTTAAGAGACTTTTGGATGCTGGAAAAGGCTTATTGATCTGATAGCTGCCACCTAGCTTCACAAAAGAACATAATAATGAGCTTGCTATAGTATCTTTCTGTGGGTCTACCCATTTTCCTCAGTACTTGATCCCTCTCTGGTTACGACCCATTTTTCCTATAGCTATTTTTCCTTGCTGGAGCCATTTGGCTTATAGCGTCCTGCTTTTCCAACTATGGTTGGAGTTTAGAAAATAATAATAATAATAATAATAAT
>NC_090732.1:167048910-167053910 GCF_036898095.1 Palaemon carinicauda | reverse complement strand
TGATAACATTCACCAATACTCTTTTGTCCAACATTAGCCACCTGATCTGATACGACTATAACACTCAAAGTATAAATCTTTTATTGTAATATAAAATACTTACACTACACCTGATCAGTCACATAGCAATCATATATATATAATATATATATATATATATATATATATATATATATATATATATATATATACATATATATACATACACATATATACACACAACATATACATATATATATACACACCACACATATATATAGATATATATATATATATATATGTCTATCAATCGATATATATATATATATATATATATATATATATATATATGTATATATATATATATATATATATATATATATCTATATATATAAATATAAATATATATATATATATATATATATTATATATATATATTATAAATACATGCGTATACTCTTATTCATTAGAGGACATCTCTATCAACAGCTTCACCTTAAACGTAGTTAATTGTGTAGCTATCAATCTTTATATTCTTGTATATTGAAGTTAGATGATGGCATATAACTTATCTATACAAATTCACTAACCTATAAAGATTGTCATTACCATTCAAGAAGAGATAAAAGCAGAACACTTCTCAAAGATTAAAAAATTTCGTTAATAAAACGTTTAATAATAATACATATTAATAAATAGTAGATGGTCTTTTTAAACAAAATTTAGCCAGTATGTTCTTATAACCTAATCCGTTTTATAAAATGAATTAGGGAAAAAAGTTCTCTTTTAAGTATAAAGAGAAAAGGAGTAAACCTATCATTAATTGAGACCTTTATGAATTTTTAATTCGTTGCGTAGCAACAATCAAAGCACACAAGAGTCATTTGGTTTAAATTCTCGATCGATTCAATATACATTAATTGATGTTTTAAAATATACTTCTCTGTTTAGGTTTGCATTTTCTATAATGTTTACTCGTCATTGTAAGAATAAATATATCTTTTCCTATTCAAGTTTTTCCTCGAAAAACAGTTTCTTTAAAAATGCTATTTCAGCATATCAAATCAGCTGAGAACTTGTTCTGCTCTGCAATTACTGGAATGTTATTGAGTATGCATGCTAAGAAATTGAATCAGCCACCGTATTTATTTCGTTCAAAGAGTGAAGATTTAAACGCTGACATTTTTTATAAAACCATTTTTAACGAAAGATTTCCACTTTTGTCTTTAATACCCGCGCCTACAGAATTAGTGCGTGCTACTCGCTTTGCAGAACATCATCATGCGCATTTTTTTCGTGTCATGATGTCACAAAGTTCATTAAGAGATGTCTTTATTTCCCATCAACTATAAAACGGCAGAACAATCTTTCTAGAAGAGTATTGGCTGTTTAATATTAGTGTAAAAGATACTTTATTGTCAGTGTTAAACTTTGTACACTACTAACGTACAGCACCTTATCTAGACCGTATTATTGTTCGTGAATTTATAAAATTATATATTTATTTGTCTTTATACTTGTGTTTCAGCATCGTAAAAGATTAATGAAATGTACAAACAAATCTTCTACTGCATCTGACTTTTCATACATTATGTACATATGTTGCCAGACAATTTTATGTTCAAGATTTCATAGTTCAATTTTCCAGCCGCAAGCTGTACATCTGAATAAAAGGATGAACATTGCATTCTATACATTGAAATTATAAATGATATACTTATCTATTCTTTGCTTTCTTTTTAAACAATGACATTCCATTTTATAGGAATTTCCCTTATCAGTTGATGGCTTGTCTCCTATCACTATTCGGAATATTGTATATTCTGAAATATACTTATGATTTAATAAACACACGAAGAAGAAAGCTAAAACAAGGTTCCATTTTAGTGAAATATTCATTGGATAATTTTCGGGACAATTTTAACAGGTGTACGCAGATTGCTTAAGACGAATTCTTCATAAAGTTGAACGCTATGAAGTATAACAAGATTTTATTTATTGTAAGGAAGAGTTTACATCTTCAAATAATCTTTTTTTTTTTGTTTTACTATATGAAAGATAAATTCTATGATATTCCTGAAGGATACACCACTAAATTGAAAGAGTTCGCTTATTTTATTGGATATAACTTTAATTTTAGCTATGATACGATTTCTCTGATGGCAAAATTTTAAGTTAAATTGGTAATTTCAGGACAGTTTGCTTACATTTCAACAAACAAACTAAAAAACAATTAAATGTTCACATTTTTGCCGCCATAAAAATGTCTATGAATATAACATGCAAGTATAAAATTAGTTGTTTTTGTCTGAAATTATTTAATGCAAACCAACCAACTTACCATCTCGACGACCTGAAGTTTACAAGATAAACCTCAACAGATGACGCCTTGCTTATCCCACATGTACACGCCAGATTCTAACTCCCCCAACCAACCAACATATTTGTTTACAACCACACATCCTGCAATATAAAAGTCTACAGTCGATCGAAGTGACCTCACCACGCGTTTAATGAACACTGTTCAATCTGTCGTATTCGAAAAGAGAATAAGGTTCTCTTCCGAACGAGAGAAAGAGAGGGATAAAAGAAGAGGGAAAGTTACCGCGACCTCCTCTTCCTCTCTTAACGGGCCACCTGTTGACACTCTGGCACCACACTCTCGACTGAAGGTTCACTTGGCCCCATACCTATGCCTGGCGGACTCCCATTAGGGGTCTGACTCTCAGCGGGGCTTTCTTTGCCTTGCCAGGGCACGACTTGCCATTACGTCGCGGCTGGGGGAGCCTTAGGTAAAGGGTGCCCAGAATACTTATGGAAGAGCAAGAAAGCGGGAAGCCGATATAATGAGTATCTTTTTTGTTTACTTTTCAATTTCTCGATTATTTAAAGGTTTACAAGTTAAAGATCGCTCATGAATGGCAGAAGGCAAGGGTTACTTATCTCAATTTTATTTCTTCTTTAAGGGTTTAAAAGCGGGAAGCCGATATAATGAGTCTTCTTATTGTTTACTTACCTTAATTTATCGATTATTTAAAGGTTTAAAAGTTTAAAGGTCACTCATGAATCGAAGAGGCAAGAAATTACTTATCTCAATTTCTCGAATATTTAAAAGTTTAAAAGTTTAAAGGTTACTCGTGAATGGCAGAAGCAAGGAATTGCTTACCTAATTTCTCTTGTATAAATGTTTATAAGTTTAAGGTCAATCGATGAATGGCATAAGCAAGGAATTGCTTATCTCAATTACACTTATTTAAAGGTTTAAAGGTTTAAAACTCCTGATGTATGGCAGAAACAGGGAGTTACTTATCTCAATTTCTCTCTTATTTAAAGGTTTAAAAGTTTAAAGGTCACTGATGAATGGCAGAAACAAGAGTTACTTATCTCAATTTCTACTTAAGGTTTTAAATGTTTAAAGGTCTATGATGAATGGCAGAGGCAAGGAGTTATGTATCTCAATTTCTCTCTCATTTAAAGGTTTAAAAGTTTTAAAGGTCGCTCATGAATGGCAAAAGCAGAGGATTGCTTATCTCAGTTTCTCTTATTTGAATGTTTAAAGTTTAAAGGTCACTAATAAATGGCAAAGGCAAGGGGAATTACTTATCTCAATTTCTAGATTATTAAAAGGTTTAAAAGTTTAAAGGTCCCTCATAAATGGCAGAAGCAAGGAATTACTTATCTCAATTTTTCTTCTTATTCAACCGTTTAAAGGTCACTCATGAATGGTAGAGGATAGGAACAGTGACAATACAATACCCTAGAAACTGACAAAAACCGGGAAGCCGATATAATTAGTCTACTTATTGTTTCCTTAAAAATTATTCTTTTTATCTAAAAGTTTAAAGGCCACTCATGAATAGCAGAGGCAAGAGACAGTGACAATGTCATAGTAGGGCAATGCCCTAGAGACTGACCATATATACATATGATCAACCGCCCAAGTTCCTCGGCACCCAAGCTAGGATCTGGGAGAGCCAGGCAATGACTGCTGATGACTCAGAAGGTAAACCTATAGGCTCCATCAAATCGCCCATCCTTAGCTCACAAGGATGGTGAGGTTGCAAACACTACAAGAAACTATCGAGTTCACGCGGGGTCTCGAACTCCCGTCCAGCAGATTGCGGTAGAGACGTTTCCAATAGGCTATCTATTTAAGTTACCTCTTCCGCAAGTGTTTTCAATTAGCAAGATTTGTTTTTCTATTCATTTATTTTGGTATCCAGGAATTACGAATTGTATTAACAATACTCAACCATTTTTTTAAATACGATTCCAATAAACAGGCTTGTTTATTTTTTTAAAGATAAGGATTTTAAAATTTATTATCGTTTAATAATAACATTTTAGGAAATATCTGAACTCCAGATTGGCTCTAACATTACTTTAATGTACGAAAGTACCTAACATTACCTAAGCTTTTATGAAATACGATATTATCATTATTTATTTGTTTATCAATGATTGTTGACTATTTTTGCTCTATCATCAGGTAATCAAATACATTTGAATCTCCCTTTGAATCTATCCTCTCTAAGGAATTTTTATCTCCATTTGGATCTATCCTCTCTAAGAAATTTGAATCTCCATTTGAATCTATCCTCTCTAAGAAATTTGAATCTCCGTTTGAATCTATCCTCTCTAAGAAATTTGAATCTCTATTTGAATCTATCCTCTCTAAGAAATTTGAATCTCCCTTTGAATCTATCATCTCTAAGAAATTTGAATCTCCCTTTGAATCTATCATCTCTAAGAAATTTGAATCTCCCTTTGAATCTATCATCTCTAAGAAATTTAATGTACCTTTGAATCTATCCTCTCTAAGAAATTTTAATCTCCCTTTGAATCAATTCTCTCTAAGAAATTTGAATCTCCATTTGAATCTATCCTCTCTAAGAAATTTGAATCTCCGTTTGAATCTATCCTCTCTAAGAAATTTGAATCTCCGTTTGAATCTATCCTCTCTAAGAAATTTGAATCTCTATTTGAATCTATCCTCTCTAAGAAATTTGAATCTCCCTTTG
>NC_090732.1:167022855-167030355 GCF_036898095.1 Palaemon carinicauda | reverse complement strand
ATTCTATATAAAAAAACGACTGATTTCGACGGAGGAAATTGCCTTCCTTTCAGGTACTACGCTCTTCTTTAATCGGAGAGATGGGACAGGATATTGTTAGAAAGCTATGGTGGCTCCGTGGCCTTTATGGTCCCTCCGGAAATAAAATTCAGGTAAAAGAAATGTTTCTTAGGTCATTAGAAATAAATGTTCGTTGCCTTAAATTTGTTTGGTTCGTGAGTGTATGTATGCATACATAAATTTATATACACACACTTTGTATATATTATTATTATTATTATTATTATTATTATTATTATTATTATTATTATTTGCTAAGCTACAACCCTAGTTGGAAAAGCAGGATGCTATAAGCCCGGGGGCCCCAACAGGGAAAATAGCCCAGTGAGGAAAGCAAACAAGGAATAATAAAATATTCCAAGAACCGTAACAACATTAAAATAAATATTTCCTATATAAACTATAAAAGCTTTAACAAAACAAGAGGAAGAGAAATCAGATAGAATAGTGTGCCCGAGTATATATATATGTATATATATATATATATATATATATATATATATATATATACATATATATATATATATATATATATATATATATGTATGTATGTATGTGTGTGTGTTTGTGTGTGTGTATACACATCCTTTCAGAATGGGGATACCTTAACGTAATGAAAGGTTTTGCGTATGATCATGATCAGAAAAGCTGTACTAGTCAGGCCCACACATACTAGGTTGGTTTGTTGTGGGCGATCAGGCAAAAGTTTTCCCCCATCACCAATCTGCACTCGGCAACGTAGTAATGAAAACTGGCCAAACATCTCATTTGTTGATGTTGTTGTTGTTGTTGATATCACTAATTCACAAGTGTCACTTCCAAAAATTTAAGCCACATTTACCAGCTGATATTGAACTCAGTTTAGTCTTGAGAAACGCTCAAAGATAATTATATAATTATGATAAGTCAATCTACCCTGACTGGGATTCGAACCTATTATGATTTTCATGTTTATTACGAAAAATAAGAGTCAATCAGTCATCTATTACTTAATCATACCCAAAGAAAATAATTCATGCACATACTCACTGTAGCGACCTAGAACTGCGCTCATTTCTAACATGGACTCTACATTTCCCCTTTTTCCTGCAATGCATTTGTTCATTAACCTTCTTCTGTGTATCTTTCTCTGCATTTCCTTCCTTATAGAGTAACTTTTCTTAAAGAATTTGTTCACTTTTTCCCTTTCCATTTTTATCACCCTCTTTTTCACTTCCAACTTCTTCTTTTTATCACCCTCTATTTCACTTCCAACTTCTTGTTTTTATCACCCTCTATTTCACTCCCAACTTCTTCTTTTTATCACCCTCTATTTCACTTCCAACTTCTTGTTTTTATCACCCTCTATTTCACTCCCAACTTCTTGTTTTTATCACCCTCTATTTCACTCCCAACTTCTTGTTTTTATCACCCTCTATTTCACTCCCAACTTTTTATCACCCTCTATTTCACTCCCAACTTGTTTTTATCACCCTCTATTTCACTCCCAACTTCTTCTTGTTTTTATCACCCTCTATTTCACTCCCAACTTCTACTTGTTTTTATCACCATCTATTTCACTCCCAACTTCTTTTTATCACCCTCTATTTCACTCCCAACTTCTTCTTGTTTTTATCACCCTCTATTTCACTCCCAACTTCTTTTTATCACCCTCTATTTCACTCCCAACTTCTTGTTTTTATCACCCTCTATTTCACTCCCAACTTCTTTTTATCACCCTCTATTTCACTCCCAACTTCTTCTTCTTTTTATCACCCTCTATTTCACTCCCAACTTCTTCTTGTTTTTATCGCCCTCTATTTCACTCCCAACTTCTTTTTATCACCCTCTATTTCACTCCCAACTTCTTCTTGTTTTTATCACCCTCTATTTCACTCCCAACTTCTTCTTCTTTTTATCACCCTCTATTTCACTCTCAACTTCTTCTTGTTTTTATCACCCTCTATTTCACTCCCAACTTCTTCTTGTTTTTATCACCCTCTATTTCACTCCCAACTTCTTGTTTTTATCACCCTCTATTTCACTCCCAACTTCTTCTTGTTTTTATCACCCTCTATTTCACTCCCAACTTCTTGTTTTTATCACCCTCTAATTCACTCCTAACTTCTTGTTTTTATCACCCTCTATTTCACTCCCAACTTCTTCTTGTTTTTATCACCTTCTATTTCACTCCCAACTTCTTTTTATCACCCTCTATTTCACTCCCAACTTCTTCTTGTTTTTATCACCCTCTATTTCACTCCCAACTTCTTCTTTTTATCACCCTCTATTTCACTTCCAACTTCTTGTTTTTATCACCCTCTATTTCACTCCCAACTTCTTGTTTTTATCACCCTCTATTTCACTCCCAACTTCTTGTTTTTATCACCCTCTATTTCACTCCCAACTTTTTATCACCCTCTATTTCACTCCCAACTTGTTTTTATCACCCTCTATTTCACTCCCAACTTCTTCTTGTTTTTATCACCCTCTATTTCACTCCCAACTTCTACTTGTTTTTATCACCATCTATTTCACTCCCAACTTCTTTTTATCACCCTCTATTTCACTCCCAACTTCTTCTTGTTTTTATCACCCTCTATTTCACTCCCAACTTCTTTTTATCACCCTCTATTTCACTCCCAACTTCTTGTTTTTATCACCCTCTATTTCACTCCCAACTTCTTTTTATCACCCTCTATTTCACTCCCAACTTCTTCTTCTTTTTATCACCCTCTATTTCACTCCCAACTTCTTCTTGTTTTTATCGCCCTCTATTTCACTCCCAACTTCTTTTTATCACCCTCTATTTCACTCCCAACTTCTTCTTGTTTTTATCACCCTCTATTTCACTCCCAACTTCTTCTTCTTTTTATCACCCTCTATTTCACTCTCAACTTCTTCTTGTTTTTATCACCCTCTATTTCACTCCCAACTTCTTCTTGTTTTTATCACCCTCTATTTCACTCCCAACTTCTTGTTTTTATCACCCTCTATTTCACTCCCAACTTCTTCTTGTTTTTATCACCCTCTATTTCACTCCCAACTTCTTGTTTTTATCACCCTCTAATTCACTCCTAACTTCTTGTTTTTATCACCCTCTATTTCACTCCCAACTTCTTCTTGTTTTTATCACCTTCTATTTCACTCCCAACTTCTTTTTATCACCCTCTATTTCACTCCCAACTTCTTCTTGTTTTTATCACCCTCTATTTCACTCCCAACTTCTTTTTATCACCCTCTATTTCACTCCCAACTTCTTCTTGTTTTTATCACCCTCTATTTCACTCCCAACTTCTTTTTATCACCCTCTATTTCACTCCCAACTTCTTGTTTTTATCACCCTCTAATTCACTCCTAACTTCTTGTTTTTATCACCCTCTATTTCACTCCCAACTTCTTCTTGTTTTTATCACCTTCTATTTCACTCCCAACTTCTTTTTATCACCCTCTATTTCACTCCCAACTTCTTCTTGTTTTTATCACCCTCTATTTCACTCCCAACTTCTTTTTATCACCCTCTATTTCACTCCCAACTTCTTCTTGTTTTTATCACCCTCTATTTCACTCCCAACTTCTTTTTATCACCCTCTATTTCACTCCCAACTTCTACTTGTTTTTATCACCATCTATTTCACTCCCAACTTCTTTTTATCACCCTCTATTTCACTCCCAACTTCTTCTTGTTTTTATCACCCTCTATTTCACTCCCAACTTCTTTTTATCACCCTCTATTTCACTCCCAACTTCTTGTTTTTATCACCCTCTATTTCACTCCCAACTTCTTTTTATCACCCTCTATTTCACTCCCAACTTCTTCTTCTTTTTATCACCCTCTATTTCACTCCCAACTTCTTCTTGTTTTTATCGCCCTCTATTTCACTCCCAACTTCTTTTTATCACCCTCTATTTCACTCCCAACTTCTTCTTGTTTTTATCACCCTCTATTTCACTCCCAACTTCTTCTTATTTTTATCACCCTCTATTTCACTCTCAACTTCTTCTTGTTTTTATCACCCTCTATTTCACTCCCAACTTCTTCTTGTTTTTATCACCCTCTATTTCACTCCCAACTTCTTGTTTTTATCACCCTCTATTTCACTCCCAACTTCTTCTTGTTTTTATCACCCTCTATTTCACTCCCAACTTCTTGTTTTTATCACCCTCTAATTCACTCCTAACTTCTTGTTTTTATCACCCTCTATTTCACTCCCAACTTCTTCTTGTTTTTATCACCTATTTCACTCCCAACTTCTTTTTATCACCCTCTATTTCACTCCCAACTTCTTCTTGTTTTTATCACCCTCTATTTCACTCCCAACTTCTTTTTATCACCCTCTATTTCACTCCCAACTTCTTCTTGTTTTTATCACCCTCTATTTCACTCCCAACTTCTTTTTATCACCCTCTATTTCACTCCCAACTTCTTCTTGTTTTTATCACCCTCTACAGTATTTCACTCCTAACTTCTTGTTCTTTTTATCACCCTCTATTTCACTCCCAACTTCTTCTTCTTTTTATCACCCTCTATTTCACTCCCAGCTTCTTTTTATCACCCTCTATTTCACTCCCAACTTCTTCTTCTTTTTATCACCCACTATTTCACTCCCAACTTCTTCTTCTTTTTATCACCCTCTATTTCACTCCCAACTTCTTCTTGTTTTTGTCACCCTCTATTTCACTCCCAACTTCTTCTTCTTTTTATCACCTTCTATTTCACTCCCAACTTCTTCTTCTTTTTATCACCTTCTATTTCACTCCCAACTTCATCTTATTTTTATAACCCTCTATTTCACTCCCAACTTCTTCTTGTTTTTATCACCCTCTATTTCACTCCCAACTTCTTCTTCTTTTTATCACCTTCTATTTCACTCCCAACTACTTCTTCTTTTTATTACCCTCTATTTCACTCCCAACTTCTTCTTCTTTTTATCACCCTCTATTTCACTCCCAACTTCTTCTTGTTTTAATCACCCTCTAATTCACTCCTAACTTCTTCTTTTTATCACCCTCTATTTCACTCCCAACTTCTTGTTTTTATCACCCTCTATTCCACTCCCAGCTTCTTCGTGTCTCTCATATTTATCCTACTTCATTCACACAAAATCTTCCCTTGTCAAGTAACCTCATCCCAAGCGATCTCCTTTAATGCTTCAGTAAAGCTTAAATTCCCCCATGTTGCCACTTACTGTTTTTATCCCCTCTTACTACATTCTTTTTACCGGTAAACACACCCTGCAGCCATTTTCTCCCCCATAACATAACATTACGAGACTCTCAACTACTCCTCCTACCTACGCGTGTTTTATCCTCCCTCGGGCTTTGTCCATTAACTCTTTATATACGATTTTCGCTTTTTTTATCCCTTTTCAAATCTCTGAATAACATTTTATAACATTTAATAACATTACGCAACATTTTCACTACTATTTATGTAGTATTTCTTTGACTCCAAGACGATAAGTCACATATTATTCCAGCCACTAATGTAAACACAAACTTTCAAATGTCTCAATAACATTTTATAACATTTAATAACATTACGTAACATTCTCGCTCTTACTTACAGCATATCTTCGACTCCAAGACGATAATGTTCACAATTCTCCAGCCATTAATGTAAACACAAACTTTCAAATGTCTCAATAACATTTTATAACATTTATTAACATTACGCAACATTTTCGCTTCTACTTATACAGCATACCATTGATTCCAAGACGATAATGTCCACATATTACTCCAGCCACTAATGTAAACACAAACTTTCAAATGTCTCAATAACATTTAATAACATTAAGCAACATTTTCGATCCTATTTATTTTAATGCTGTTACTCTTCTTAAAAATTTAATTTTCCCCTGTTTCCTTTCCTCACTGGGCTATTTTCCCTGTTGGAGCCCCTGGGCTTATAGCATTGTGCTTTTCCACCTAGGGTTGCAGCTTAGCAATTAACAATAATAATAATAATAATAATAAATAATAATAATAATAATACTTGCACAGAATAACTTCGACTCCAAAACGATAATGTTCACATATTACTCCAGCCACTAAAGCAAACACAAACTTGTGTGCCTCTTACTTTCCTCTACATTTCTATATATTCAAACTTCTCTCTATCTGGCTTCTTCAATTTAAGCCCAAATGGACATCCATCGCAAAAATTTCCAGACCTTCTCCTCGAAGAATTAAGAGACAAGAATAGTGGCCTTTCCAGGATCCAGAAGGACAAGGGGTTTCCTTTTGTCCTTCTTTGGAACTAAAAGCAATGGTAACAGTTATGGGATAGGAAGAGCCACCGTTGACCTTATACTGATGCCAAGAAAGGAGAATATATTTGCCGAAATGGTAAGATTGTTAGGGAATACTGAGAAGCTTTCTCTCTCTCTCTCTCTCTCTCTCTCTCTCTCTCTCTCTCTCTCTCTCTCTCTCTCTCTCTCTCTCTTTATACAGACACATTACCTTAGGTTTCCTTATTCCCTTTGTCTCTGGGCTATTTTCCCCCCGTTGGAGGTCTTGGGCTTACATGATAGGGGTTTTCCAACTATGTTGTAGTAGTAATAATAATAATAATAATAATAATAATAATAATAATAATAATAATAATAATAATAATAATAACAACAACAACTACAACAACAACAACAATAATAGTAATAATAATGAAAATAATAAAATTAATAATAATAATAATAATAATAATAATAATAATGATATGCACATACAGTATATAGTAAGTGTACACACACACACACACACACACACACACATATATATATATATATATATATATATATATATATATATATATATACTGTATATGTGAGTGTAATCTATCTATATATATATATATATATATATATATATATATATATATATATATATATATATATATATATATATATATATACAATGTCTAACGCTTTCTGGCCCTCCTGTCTTTTCTCGTACTGGCACCTATATACCCAAATGAATCAATCTTCAAGACACCCCTCTGCATCGCACAGATGGGATACACAATGAACAGGAAGCCTTAATTGAACATCCGGGAGAAGGAGGGGGACTTACAAAGCGTATTGCCTTAAACGAACAATTGCCTTTGGGCAATCAGGAAACCATACATACTTGCTACAAGGAACCAGAACGCCAGAAATGGGTGGGAAAAGCAATGGGCAGTTTGTCTATCTATCTATCTATCTATCTAACTTTAGACTTAAGTCTTCCACTGTCTTGGGTTAGAGTTCTCTTGCTTGAGGGTACACTGGGGCACACTATTCTATCTAATTTCTCTGCTTCTTGTTTAGTTAAAGTTTTCATAGTTTGTATGGGAAATATTTATTTTATTGTTGCTACTGTTCTTAAAAATTTTATTTTTTCCTTGTTTCCCTTCCTCACTGGGCTATGTTCCCAATGGGGCCCTTGGGCTTATAGCATCCTTCTTTTCCAACTAGGAAAATA
>NC_090732.1:167013459-167017355 GCF_036898095.1 Palaemon carinicauda | reverse complement strand
GTGGAATGATTTTCCTAATCGGGTAGTTGAATCGGTTGAACGTCAAAAGTTCAAATTTGCAGCAAATGTTTTTTTTTATGTTGAACAGCCTGATATAAGTCTCATTTTATAGTTTATTATGGAAGATCTATTTTAATGTTGTTACTGTTCCTAAAATATGTTATTTAAATTGTTCATTACATCTCTTAGTTTATGTTTCCCTATTTTCTTTCCTCACTGAGCTATTTTTCCCTATTGGAGTCCTTGAGCTTATATCATCTTGCTTTTCCAACTAGGGTTGTAGCCTAGATAGTAACAACAACAACAATAATAATAATATAATATAGAAATAATAATGATAATAATAATAATAATAATAATAATAATAATAATAATAATAATAATAATAATAATAATAATAATAATAACAGGCAATACTGATAATTTTAGAAAATGGCCACAGAGGCATAGCAGTTTCAGTGCTAGCAAAAACAGTAGCAGGAATAAAAGTAGGAGCAGCAGTAATATCAATAGTCACCAAATACCAGTTTAATCATCAGGAAATATCAACAGGAAGCGGTTTTAAACGAACATGAAATAAATAATAATTCGAGCCAAATTGGGTATCGCTCCAATCAGTCAAAACTTGTTTATCATTTTGGTGCATTTATGAAGCGATTGCAGCAACGCACCTATCAATTCTCTTGACAAGAAATCATAATCGGTAATAGTTTGTGATGAATCTATTCATTTGTAAACAGCATAGATAGATAGATTGGAGCCTTTATTTCAAATGAATGTCACAATTTGAATGTCAATTACCGTCTGCGTCATGAAATGGTCATACGAGCCGTTTTTCATTTCGTTTTATTCAACCGAATTCTGCCAATAGGTTTTATATTTATAATGATCAATGTGTGGTAGAATCATTATTATCATTATTACTAGCTAGGCTACAACCCTAGTTGGAAAGCAGGGTGCAATGAGCCCCCCAACAGGGAAAATAGCCCAGTAAGGAAAGGAAATTAGGAAACAGACAGAATAGTGTGCTTGAGTGTACCCTCAAACAAGAGAACGCCAACAGGTTTTATATTTATAATGATCAATGTGTGGTAGAATCATTATTATCATTATTACTAGCTAGGCTACAACCCTAGTTGGAAAAGCAGGGTGCAATGAGCCCCCCAACAGGGAAAATAGCCCAGTAAGGAAAGGAAATTAGGAAACAGACAGAATAGTGTGCTTGAGTGTACCCTCAAACAAGAGAACGCCAACAGGTTTTATATTTATAATGATCAATGTGTGGTGGAATCATTATCATTATTACTAGCTAGGCTACAACCCTAGTTGGAAAAGCATGGTGCCATGAGCCCTCCAACAGGGAAAATAGCCCAGTAAGGAAAGGAAATTAGGGAACAGATAGAATAGTGTGCTTAACTGTACCCTCAAACAAGAGAATGTCAACAGGTTTTATATTTATAATGATCAATATGTGGTAGAATCATTATTATCATTATTACTAGCTAAGCTACAACTCGAGATGGAAAAGCAGGGTGTTATGGGCCCTCCAACAGGGAAAATAGCCCAGTAAGGAAAGGAAATTAGGAAAGAGATAAAATAGTGTGCTTGAGTGTACCCTCAAACAAGAGAACTCTCATCCAAGATAGTGGAAAGACTATGGTAAAAAAGATATAGCCCTACCCAAGAGCATTGGTTTGATTTTGGGGTATCCTTCTCCTAGGGTTTTTTTCAGTCATAGCTATATTCTCCTTATATCCATGAATTATTATTACTTGCTAGGCTACAACCCTAGTTGGGAAAGCAGGATGCTATAAGGCCAGGGGCCCGAACAGGGAAAATAGCCCAGTGAGGATAGGAAACGGAAAAAAAATATTTAAAGAACAGTAACAACATTAAAATTAATATTTTCTATATAAACTATGAAAACAATTAACAAAACAAGAGGAAGAGGAACAAGAAAATATAGTGTGCCCGAGTGTACTCTCAGGCAAGAGAACTCTAATCCAAGACAGTGGAAGGCCATGGTACAGAGTCCATGGCACTACCCAAGAAAAGAGAACAATGGTTTGATTTTGGAGTGTCCTTCTCCTAGAAGAGCTGCTTACCATAGCTAAAGAGTCTCTTCTACCCTTACCAAGAGGAAAGTAGCCACTGAATAATTACAATGCAATAGTTGACCCCTCGAGAAAAGAAAATCGGTCTCTGGATGATTAATGATCCTTTCTCTCTAAGGGCAAAGGCAATCACCTGAATTCTTCAGGAACCCAAGACAATCACTTTACTTCTTCAGGAACACAAGACAATCGCTTTACTTCTTCAGGAACCCAAGACAATCACTTTACTTCTTCAGGAACCCAAGACAATCGCTTTACTTCTTCAGGAACCCAAGACAATCGCTTTACTTCTTCAGGAACGCAAGACAATCGCTTTACTTCTTCAGTAACCCAAGACAATTGCTTTACTTCTTCAAGAACCCAAGACAATCGTGTTACTTCTTCAGGAACCCAAGACAATCGCTTTACTTCTTCAGGAAACCAAGACAATCGCTTTACTTCTTCACCAAAGGCAATCACTTTATTTCTTCAGGAACCCAAGACAATCGCTTTACTTTTTCAGGAACCCAAGACAATCGCTTTACTTTTTCAGGAACCCAAGACAGTCGCTTTACTTCTTCAAGAACCCAAGACAGTCACTTTATTTTTTCAGGAACCCAAGACAGTCGCTTTACTTCTTCAGGAGCACAAGACAATTGCTTTACTTCTTCAGGAACCCAAGACAATCGCTTTACTTCTTCAGGAAACCAAGACAATCGCTTTACTTCTTCACCAAAGGCAATCACTTTATTTCTTCAGGAACCCAAGACAATCGCTTTACTTTTTCAGGAACCCAAGACAGTCGCTTTACTTCTTCAAGAACCCAAGACAGTCGCTTTATCTTTTCAGGAACCCAAGACAGTCGCTTTACTTCTTCAGGAGCACAAGACAATTGCTTTACTTCTTCAGGAACCCAAGACAATCGCTTTACTTTTTCAGGAACCCAAGACAGTCGCTTTACTTCTTCAAGAACCCAAGACAGTCGCTTTATCTTTTCAGGAACCCAAGACAGTCGCTTTACTTCTTCAGGAGCACAAGACAATTGCTTTACTTCTTCAGGAACCCAAGACAATCGCTTTACTTCTTCAGGAGCACAAGACAATTGCTTTACTTCTTCAGGAACCAAAGAAAATCGCTTTACTTTTTCAGGAACCCAAGAAAGTCGCATTACTTCTTCAGGAACACAAGACAATCGTTTTATTTCTTCAGGAACCCAAGACAATCGCTTTACTTTTTCAGGAACCCAAGACAGTCGCTTTACTTCTTCAAGAACCCAAGACAGTCGCTTTATCTTTTCAGGAACCCAAGACAGTCGCTTTACTTCTTCAGGAGCACAAGACAATTGCTTTACTTCTTCAGGAACCCAAGACAATCGCTTTACTTTTTCAGGAACCCAAGACAGTCGCTTTACTTCTTCAAGAACCCAAGACAGTCGCTTTATCTTTTCAGGAACCCAAGACAGTCGCTTTACTTCTTCAGGAGCACAAGACAATTGCTTTACTTCTTCAGGAACCCAAGACAATCGCTTTACTTCTTCAGGAGCACAAGACAATTGCTTTACTTCTTCAGGAACCCAAGACAATCGCTTTACTTTTTCAGGAACCCAAGAAAGTCGCATTACTTCTTCAGGAACACAAGACAATCGTTTTATTTCTTCGGGAACCAAAGACAATCGTTTTACTTCTTCAGGAACACAAGACAATCGCTTTACTTTTAAGGAACCCAAGAAAATCGCTTTACTTCTTCAGGAACCCAAGACAATCGCTTTACCTCTTCAGGAACCAAGACAATCGCTTTACTTCT
>NC_090732.1:166993459-167008459 GCF_036898095.1 Palaemon carinicauda | reverse complement strand
GTTAGAGTTCTCTTGCTTGAGGGTACACTTGGGCACACTTTTCTATCTAGTTTCTCTTCTTCTTGTTCTGTTAAAGTTTTTATATTTTAAATAGGAAATATTTATTTTAATATTGTTACTATTCCTAAAATGTTCTATTTTTCCTTATCTCCTTATTTCCTTATTTCCTTTCCTCACTGGGCTATTTTCCCTGTTGGGGCCCCTGGGCTTATAGCATCCTGCTTTTCCAACTAGGGTTGTAGCTTAGCATTTAATAATAATAATAATAAAATGTAAATTATATATATATATATTTATATATATATATATATATATATATATATATATATATATATATATATATATATATACACACACATATATATCGAATAACTGGCATACTTCATGAAAAGGTAGCTTTAGCATAAGATAAAATTTACGCCATTTACCACAGACTTTTCAGCTTCTCCACGTGCCCAGGAACTTCGCCAACAACACATCGATCTCGCATGCATATTATAGACTGTTAGACTGGCTCCACACAAGCGGATTGATGCCGCGCGGTTTTGACGCCCTTCACACACTGCCCGCTCGGAAAAGAAGTGATTTACTAGCCAAGTGCACTGCAAAACCGCGCGGACCCAGTGTAGCGGCTTATAGAAGCAACGAGGCCGCTCGGGGAAAATACTCTCGTGTGAAGACTTTCCTCCTAACGAGCTGAAATATTTCCGTACGAGAAAAATCCACTCGTGTGAAGCGAGCCTTACTCTATACCTTTTTCTTCCTTCCAATCTCACAGTTACACATTTATAAACTCCGGGAAAAAAATCATATAGAAATAATATATAAAGGACAGTATAATGAGGTCTTCCTTTACTTATCTAATGTATAACAAACACAGTAAAGGGAAGACCGAAAAGCTCCTCTTAAAAAAAAAAATAAATAAATAAATAAATAAAAATCGTGCGCATTAGCTCTTAGATCATCGCCATCTATTGACAAAGCGCCTAACTAAAATTCACTGAAAACCCTTAAGATGTGTCACGACTATTCATGAAATTCAAGTCCTTGGCAGTAGTTCTCTACTATGGGTACTTGCTTTTCCTACGAAATATGTCTTTTATAAACATGTATTTATCATTATTCAGCAGCACTGACAAACGCAATTCATATTAGGCGCCCTTTTTTCTATTCCAGATGTGAAAAAAGATCGAAATAATTAGTGCCATCTGTTGCCAAACCGCCTTACTAACAAGGGAATAACACATAAATCCCAGCGATTTTCCGGTCTTCCCTTTACAGTCTTTGAATTTATGAGCATTGAGTATTCCTAATTTGGATATCAATATTCATGTAGTTTAAGCAAAATAATAAATATATCTAAAACGAGTAACTTTCCTCTTCCGGTAGATACGTTAAAAGGTTATGAGTTTGTAATGACTTCAGCTTTTTTTTTTTTTTTTTTTCATATCAATACATGCTCGGAAAAAAATTGCATTATTCTCCTCCATATATTTTGAAAGTCTTGCTATATTTACTCATGTAAACAGTACTGAACAATGATCAAAATACCTATAAAATTTTCGATTATACATACGTCTGGTGTTGCAATTTCTTATACAATACAGATATTCTCAGTTATTCGTATCAAGTTTTGTATAACGAAACTATCTCTTTTTCTGGAGACAGAATAACCCACTCGACAAATTAAACTTGTTTTGAATAATATTATCAAAAGTTTGGGCCGCGTTGATATTTTGCTACCACGCATATAAATAGTGCGTCAAAAAAGGCTCTTAAAACATACAGAGTAGCATAAAATAACCCGTTTGACGTCATTCATCTATTCTCATAAGCGTCGACGGGTTTATAAATGCAAATGAAACACTGTTATGATTGTAACCAAAACTTACCTTTCATGAAATACATTTTTATTTATTTTCAATAATTAATAAATATTTGGATATGTTTACAAACAATGTAAAATCAAATGACAACAATTATGTTCCGATAGTCTTCAGTAATGGCAGTATTCAGCAATAAAAAACTAGATAATCAAGTGACTTTGCCTATTAACTGAAGGATTCGGGAATGACTCTACTCAGATATTTCAATAAGCCTCTAAAATGTATATGGAAATTTAATCAAATATCATTTATCCTTGTTCTTTCTTTGCAGCATTTCCTAAGAATGAAACCTCACTAAAAACTCTCGTAAAAATTTTGGAAACACCTTTAAAATTTGCCTACCTTATCTTCTTCTTCTTCTTCTTCTTCTTCTTCTTCTTCTTCTTCTTCTTCTTCTTCTTCTTCTCGTCAAATGTGCATAATAAACACACAATATACGAGGCCAGTTTAATCTCCGTTATCATCACAAACTCTTCAAAAATTAATATCTGAAAAGGAAAAGAAACATTATTGCCAATTTGTCCTCTTTGTTTTCTGATTAGTCTTACATTTTGACACTATTATTCATCAAAGTTAATGTTGTTGTTGTTGTTGTTGTTGTTGTGTGTTGGTGATTCCTTATGACTCTCTGCAACAAAAACCCTCTGAACTTCATTGATCCAGATATGCTTACCAGTAGTTTAGCAAGTTTACATGATGGCATTATCAATGGTCACCCATTTAAATACCGACCAATACAACATAATATAAAGACCAAACAGTAGCACGTTTGAATTTTGTTGTATCTAGAAAAAATATATATCTTAAGGCTAGTGTTGAGTGACTATATTCACCCACAACTTGTGTATGTACGGATTGTGTAATCCTGGTTTTACATTGAAGAATGGATACACAAGTTTATTCATATACTTAGTATACAATATTTCACATAAGAAGTATATTATTTGCTAATGGTAGTTAAACAACTACTCGGTAAAAGAATCAAATCAAAAGACAAAATTTATGTAAAATATTTATTTAAATTAGTACATAATCTTACATAAAAAATATGAGAAATTTTTTTTTATCCTTTCGATGTATTATATTGATAATTTATGGCTTACAAAATATAAAAAAAAAATCGCCAAATATTTTCACTCCAGAATAATGAAGAGTTTCAAGTTATATCCCTACAAACAAAGGTTCCAATAAAAGACAAAAAAAGGTCTTAAAGAACCACATTCTGTTTTACCTGATCAACATTAACTTCTGATGAGGAATGAATGAATGATCTGTAATTATCTGGCATCATAACTCCAGTGGTCATAGATGCCGATTAAAGTATGTTCAATTAACATATTAATAACATTAATACAAAAAACTAAAATAACAAAGCAAATGACTAATGTTAACAGCTGCCTGCTGACCAAAAAAAGAAAAAAAATAAGCAACTAAATACTGAACAGACATTATATAGGATGTACCTTTGCCCACCATTTTCTCTTGGGACAAACAAACACAGTATAATAGTAGAAAATATAAAGATTCATTTCATAATACCATCTTTAGAAAGAGATATTGATAAGAATCATCGTTCAGTGGTTGTAATGTTTGTATTTGATACATAAAGATGGATATTATCACAAATTCTATTTATTATCTACATCCATCGATGAAATATCTATTCCAGGTAAACATGCACTAACTGGTGCATGCATGGTTTAGATTATTTCTTATAAGTGTTTTTGTAGAAGTCTGTGGTAGGTTCAATTCCCGATTCAATCGTCTTGTCATCACGAGTTTCCATTGCTGTAGAAATATTGCAGCTAAAACTAGATGGATAATCACAAACATTTAATTCTGGATTAAAGAGAAGGTTATCAGGGCAATGGTGCAAATGAGCAACTCCGTCCCATACACACATGTAGAAGGAACCACAGTCTCTTGGGTTAGGGAGAAGAAGCGGATGTTCTCCTGGAGGATTTGGACAAAGAATCTCAAAATCTTCGTCATCGGAAGACTCTTCTGAGTTTATTTCGGGGATGGGTGTGCTGCTGTTAGTGACATGTGCTACTGTAGTCTTAATTTCTGAAATTAGTGTGCTGCTATTGGTAATATGTGCAGCTGTACTTTGGATTTCATGAGCTGATGAGCTGCTATTGATAATATGTGTAGCCGTAGTCTTGATTTCTGGAGCTGGTGTGCTACTATTGGTAACATGCGCAGCCGTAGTCTTGATTTCTGGAGCTGATGTGCTGCTATTGGTAATATGTGCCGCCGTACTTTGGATTTCTGGAGCTGTTGTGCTGCTATTGGCAACATGCACAGCCGTAGTCTTGATTTCTGGACCTGATGTGCTGCTATTAGTAACATGTGCTGCTGTAGTTTTGATTTCTGGGGCTGATGTGCTGCTATTGGTCACATGTGCTGACGTAGTTTTGATTTCTGGAGCTGGCGTGCTGATATTAGTAACTTTTGATGCTGTAGTTTTGATTTCTGGAACTGATGTGCTGATATTGGTAACATGTGCTGCTGTAGTTTTGATTTCTGGGGCTGGGGTGCTGATATTGGTAACATGTGCTGCTGAAGTTTTGATTTCTGGAGCTGGCGTGCTGATATTGGTAACATGTGCTGCTGTAGTTTTGAATTCTGGAGCTGATGTGCTGATATTGGTAACATGTACTGCTGTAGTTTTGATTTCGGGAGCTGGCGTGCTGCTATTGGTAACATGTGCTGCTGTAGTTTGGGTTTCTGGAGCTGGTGTACTGCTATTGGTAACATGTGCTGCTGTAGTTTTGACTTCTGGAGCTGATGTACTGATATTGGTAACAACTGCTGCTGTAGTTTTGATTTCTGATGCTGGTGTGCTGCTGTTGGTAACATGTGCTGCTGTAGTTTTGAATTCTGGAGCTGATGTGCTGATATTGGTAACATGTGCTGCTGTAGTTTTGATTTCTGGAGCTGATGTGCTGCTATTGGTAACATGTGCTGCTGTAGTTTTGACTTCTGGAGCTAGCGTACTGCTATTGGTAACATGTGCTGCTGTAGTTTTGATTTCTGGAGCTATCGTACTGCTATTGGTAACATGCGCTGCAGTAGTGTTGACTTCTGGAGCTGGTGTGCTGCTATTGGTAACATGTGCTGCTGTAGTTTTGACTTCGGGAGCTGATGTGCTGCTATTGGTAACATGTCCTGTTGTAGTTTTGATTTCTGGAGCTGATGTGCTATTGGTAATATGTGCTGCTGTAGTTTTGATTTCTGGAGCTGATGTGCTGCTATTGGTAACATGTGCTGTTGTAGTTTTGATTTCTGGAACTGGCGTACTGCTATTGGTAACATGTGCTGATGTAGTTTTGATTTCTGGAACTAGCGTGCTGCTATTAGTAACATGTGCTGCTGTAGTTTTGATTTCTGGAGCTGGTGTGCTGCTATAGGTAAAATGTGCTGCTGTAGTTTTGACTTCTGGAGCTAATGTGCTGCTATTGGTAACATGTGCTGCTGTAGTTTTAATTTCTGGAGCTGATGTGTTGCTAGTAGTAATATGTGCTGCTGTAGTTTTCATTTCTGGATATGATGTAGTGCTATTGATGGTAGGTGCTATTGTGCTGCTGTTCGTAAAAAGTGGTGGTGAAGTCGAAACACTACACCTGAAGCTGGATGGCGAATCACACACTTGTATTTCTGGGTTAAAATGCAGATTGGCTGGGCAGTGTTGTAAGAATGCTATCCCATTCCATGAGCATATGAAGAAAGAACCACAATCTAATGGGTTGGACAGAAGAAGTGGAAATTCTTGCGGAGGATTGGGACAAAGAGCAGCAACAGAAGGTGGAGCAGTTACTGGTTCCAGCACTTCATTGGATTCTGAATTTACAATGTATGTACTGCTGGAAGTACCCACAGATGTACTTTTTTCTGCAATAGTATTATTTGGTGTAATAGGTGGTGCTACTGTAGAAACCTTGCAGTCCACATTAATAGGCGAGTCACAAACTTGTATCTCAGGGTTGAAGTATAAAACTGATGGACAATTCTGCAAAAAGGCCACATTGTTCCAGGAGCACATGTAAAAGGATCTGCAATCTGCTGGATTTGATAAGAGCAATGGGTACTTTCCAGGAGGATTCGGACAAAGAGCAGCAATTTCTGGAGGAGCCGTAAGTGATGGGTATGCCCTTACCCCAGTCCAAATCACATTGAATAAAACAGCACTCAGCAATCTGTGAAGGAGAAAATAAACACCCTTAGTTGACCTCTCTGGATTTTACTTAGATTTAAAGGACGTTAGACAGTATAGCACTGAATCATATTATAACAATATATTTTGCAATAAATGTCAGAAAAATTAATAATCATCTTTGATTTATAATACTTACAGTAAGCGGACCATTATGTTGTAATGGATTGTGGAAATATGTAACCAGAAGAGTTCTCGTCTTAGACTTCACTGAAGATTTGCTGACCTGAAACTTTGTAGCTCAGAGGTCGAAGAAGAACTACCTACTTGAAGATCTACCGCTGTTTATATATTGGATTGTTCAAAGCTATTACCTTTCGATGCCGTCACATGACGACGTCATGATGATGTCAGGGGAGAATAAAAACATCTCGCACATCAATAAATACCCGATAACGAAGCGTCGATCGCTTTGGATGTAAGATAAGGAAATGACGCCTTTATCCTTTAAGCCGATTGGTGATTAGCTTTATGGTTCGAGAATTTGGGTTATTGTGCTTCTCTCATTAGAATTCAGAAAGAACTTGGGTATTGTGAAATTCGCATTAGAATTCAGAAATAAATTTGATTAATTGAATGAGTTGGAGTTTTCTGGCATAATGACATTGATGGTCGTTGACACCGGTATCGTTTAAAGATTTAAAGGCCGCCCATTGATTAGCAGAGGCAAGGGACATTGACAATACCCTATCAAGCAGGACAATACCCTAGAGACTGACCATATAATATGATCAGAGCCCAAGCCTCCTCTCCACCCAAGCTAAGACCAGGGAGGCCCAGGATATGGCTGTTGATGACTTAGCAGATAGACCTATAGGCTCCCCCAAACCCCCCATCCTTAGCTCACAAGGATGGTGAGGTTGCAGCGACCAAAGGAACTGAAGATTTTTTGCGGAACTCTAACCCCAGTGACCATGTATGATCAGCGCCCAAGATCCCCTCTTCACTCAAGCTAGGACCAAGGAGAGTCAGGCAATGGCTGCTAATGACTCAGCAGATAGATCTATAGGCTCCTCCAAACATCCCCTCCTTAGTTGACTAGGATGGTGAGGTTGCAGCGATTAAAGGAACTGAAGAGTTTGAACGAGACTCAAACCCCAGTCAGGGACGTTACCGCATTCTTTATAAATAAAGAATAAAAAGGTACTCAATTTTAAACCACAAAAGCGATGTCCTGATAAAGTTGAAATAGCCATCATATGACCTCCTTCTGAAATGAGTCTAAAAATATCGCTAGCATGGTACAACACATCAAGAAATTTGAATTATCATTACATTGCAATACATTTTTGCTTGTTAATTAATAAATAATGTATCGATTAATAAAAACAACGAAATAATTAGTGGAGGTAAATGAAACTCGCAATATAATATATATTTTATATATGTACATATATATATATATATATATATATATATATATATATATATATATATATTTCCCTCTAAATATATATATATATATACACATATATATACATACATATATATAAATACATACTGTGTATATATATATATATATATATATATATATATATATATATATATATATATATATATATATATATATACCTTTTGACAATTATTTTTTTCGCTACAAATGTTTATCTCCAAAGCAGCTGTCGGAAATATATTTTATTACTCGTACTCGTGACGAATTTTTATGACTCTCGCAATGAGATTACTCCAAGATTCTCCTAAATTCCCCATTTGATGGCTCAGCCGATATGGTCTTTGTTGATGCGTGAAGAAGAAATTCTTATTCGAATAGTATCATTTACAACGTAAACAATAAATTTTTTTTTCTACTGTTGATATTACGCAAGTTAATATTTTTTTCTGCTGCTCATATTATTAAGTTAATGTAAATAGTCCATTTTTTCTCCAGTTAATATTAGTTATGTTAATATTTTTTTCTCCTGCTCATATTAGTTTTAATGTTGTAACTAGTCCATTTTTTTCTCCAGTTAATATTAGTTATGTTAATAATATTTTTTCTCCTGCTCATATTAGTTAAGTTAATGTTGTAACTAGTCCATTTTTTTCTCCAGTTAATATTAGTCATGTTAATAATATTTTTTTCTCCAGCTCATATTAGTTAAGTTAATGTTGTAACTAGTCCATTCTTTTTCTCCTGTTAATATTAACTGAGTTAATATCATTTTTTTTCTCCTGTTAATATTAGTTGCTAATATTTTTTTTCTCCTGTTAATATTAGGTAAGTTGATATTTTTTTCTTCTGCTCATATTAGTTAAGTTAATAACCATTTTTTTATCTACTGCTTGTTTTAGGCAAGTTGATAACCATCTGTATATCCTGCTCATTTTAGGTAAGTTAATATTTTTTTTTCTCCTGCTGATATTAGGTAAGTTAATAATTTGTATTTCTCTTATGCTGAGATTAGGTAAATTAAAAAAAAATTTCTTCTGCTGATATTAGGTAAGTTAATAATATTTTTTTTCTCTTGTTGATATTAGTTAAGTTAGTTACATTTTTTTCTCCTGCTGATATTAGATAAGTTAACAACAGTTTTTTTTCTCCTGCTGATATTATGTAAATTAATAATTTTTTTTTCTTCTGCTGATATTAGGTAAGTTGATAACTTTTTTCCTCCTGCTCATATTAGGTAAGTTTTCTCATTTTTTTTCCTTGCTGATATTAGGTAAGTTAATAATGTTTTTTTTTCCTGCTGATATTAGTTAATAATCTTTCTTTTAATTTCTAATATTAGGTGAGTTAATCATATTTTCCTGCTGATATTAGTTAATAATATTTTCCTGCTGATATTAGTTAATAATCTTTTTTTCTCTCTTGCTGATATTAGATAAGTTAATAATATTCCTTTCTCTTGCTAATACTAGGCAAGTTATTAATTATAGGTAAAATTATCGGATTTCTTTTCAAACTTCCCAATTGGTTAGTTAAGAAAATTAATACAGTATTTATCATTTATGTAAAATTTAAATTGAACTAATTTTCTTTAGTCATTCAAGAATATTAATATGCATTAAATTCCAACAAAACTGTTTGGCAAAAGAGTTATCACATCTACTATATTTTCATAAGATCCGGAATGATTATTTAAAGAGGAACAATGGGTGAACGGGCAATACAAAGGCAGACAGAAATGTAGCTGATGTCCACTATATACTATTGCCTTAGGCGCACTATAGGCAATTCCTCCAAAATGGTTCTTTTTATGGGGGAGCTTGAAGTATTGCCTTGGGTGCGCTATAGCCAATACCTCCCCAAAGGTGGTTCTTGTGAGAAAGCGGAAAGGTTACACCACTTAATTTATTACTATATATCCAAGGTAAATCCATAGGTTTAAGGTTTAAAGTTTAAAGGCCACTTACGAATGGAAGAGGCAAGGGACAGTGACATTGCCCTATCGGGCAGGATAATACCCAAGCCCCCTCTCCACTCAAGCTAGGACCAAGGAGGGCCAGGCAATGGCTACTGATGACTCGGCAGGTAGACCTAAAGGCTCCCCCAAACTCCCAATACTTGGCTCACAAGGATGATGAGGAAGCAGCGACCAAAGAAACTGAAGAGTTTGAGCAGGACTCGAACCCCAGTCTAGCGTTCACCAGTCACGGCGTTGTAGGTTATTTAGAAAACCTACAAGTCTGTGAGTCTATGAATTAATGAAACAATTATACATAACTAGACTGTTGTGCGCATAAAAATTGCCTGTCTTTCTTAATGAAATGAAGCCTAAATGTAAGTAAGCATGATGAATTAACCTTTCTGTAACTAAATCACAATTACGTTATCAAATATAAATTAAATTAATAGTTTCTTCTGTAATATAATTTCTAATTGATTTTCATAATTTCTTTAAACGATGAAAATAAAATGACTAAAATTCATAAGGCCTTGTCCACGTAAATGAGACTCAAAATTTTAAAGGCCGATCATGAATGGCAGAGACAAGGGACAGTGAGAATGCCTTAGAAAATGATACACATATGATCAGCCAGAGGCCCCCTTTCTACCTCTGCTAGGACCAGGGAGGACCAAGCAATGGCTGCTGATGACTCAGCAGGTAGGCCTACAGACCTCCACAAACGCCCCATCCGTAGCTCCCAAGGATGTTGAGGTTGGAGACACTACGAGAAACTATCGAGCTTGAGCGGGACTCGAACCTATGCCTGACCCCAATTGTCCACCAAACCCTTATGAAGAATAAATCCAGAGATATATTTTTGAAATGTATGATGAATTACTAAACCTAATTATACCTTTGCCTAGACATTTATTATACCGATGGAATTCTCATTTTCAATAAATCATTCTTCTGTGCGAGTGAACATCCAACGTGAAATCACAAAAATGAAAAATCAAAAAACAATAATATTTGCTCCGATGCCAATTATTAAAAGCTTATAGGCTACATTTATCTTTATAACATCAATAGGAAAAATGCATTTTAATGTTGTGAATTATTCTGCTGACGTCATTCGGCCGATTTTTATTATTCTTTTAATAGGTCATAAAACCAATACAAATTTATACTTCGATCGTTCACTCAATAATTTAGAATATTTGTTATGTCGGTATCATATTTATTGTGTTATTTTCACTTTACTGTTATTGTATTACATGGAACCTTGCTTTACAATTTCACAGAATTTGAAGTTGTATAATAATAATAATAATAATAATAATAATAATAATAATAAATTACAATAATAATAATAATAACAATAATAATAAATAACAACAACAACAACAATAATAATAATAATAATAATGATAAATAAATAAATAAATAGATTACAATAATAATAATAATAATAATAATAATAAATAACAACAACAACAACAACAACAATAATAATAATAATAATAATAATTTTACCGTTAATAATAGTTCTCTAAGGCCTTTAAACTTGATCTTAACGCTTAATTCAAGTATCTTTACTTCTGTAAGCATTAAATCAAATTAGTACAAATATAAATAAGTCCATATTTGAAGCATTGTGAGTTAGGGCCATTTCACTTTAACCTAGAATGCTTGGGTTCGAATCCCGCCTAGAAAGTGTTTCTTCGTATATTTTTCGTGAGGAGTCGATGCTTACAGAAGAATATCCAAATAAAATACGGAACTAGAGAAGTTCTAAATGTCTAAAAAGCTGAGGCTATGTCTTAGACATAATATATATGTACAGTTGGATGCATGAATTGCAGGTACACCTCACTATGAGGAAATGCACCCTGTCACTCCCTTACTGTGCAGCGAGTAACTAAACAACTTGTGAAGGGAGGGATGGCAGAGGTGTTGAGTGGTACTAAATGTAGGGACTTGCCGTGCAGTAAGGGTATGGCTAAACGTAGGGACTTGCCGTGCAGTAAGGGCGTGGCTAAAAGCAACACCTCGCCGTACAGTAAAGTGAGACAGGGTGCACTTCCTCAGAGTGAGGTATGCCATGAATTCCTGTGTCCAACTGTACATAATAGTCAGCACCCAGAAGTTCTCTACACCAAAGCTAGAACCCGGAGAGACCAGATAATAACTTGAACTCAGAATCCACAGATTGTAGATCACTGAGGATCCTATCAAGTTATCATAAACCTTTGTGGTTTATCAATAATAAAAATAATAATTCATGAGTTCCGTATGAAGTGTCATTTGTTTGAGATACAGTTAAATTGAACCCTAAAATAAAGGAACACCTAATAATGTGTTAAGGATTCCAAGATGGAAGCAACAGAGAATGCAACATGGCTAATCCTTATAAATTATTACTATATTGATATACTGCAAAACGAGTAGCACTCACTAACGAACTACAGGGGAGATCGGCGTTTCTTATTGAAATAAAACTTATGGCTGATGCCCAAGTAAGACATCTTACGAAAAGGTACGAAAATATCTAGCCTTTTCTTTCCTGAGGATATATCAAACAAAATATTTTTAAAAATACAGAATAAATGATCTGAAGAAGTTACTGGCAATAGTGAACCTTGATATCTTGAGCTGTTAGCCTGATTTTACTCTATAGGATAATCACATTATACTGTATACTAGTTAAATCTGAGAGGAAGTCACTCAAGAACCGGAAATCCTCAAAGGAAATATCTCTATACTGATACCGAGTTAAGATAACGCTGTTCTTTATCTCATTCTGAGGTAAGCAAAAGTAGAATCTAGGAAATGGCTCACAATAAAAAATCACGCTATAACTTCTTTTTAGGTTCCTCTTGTTTTTCTTTTTTCTTTTTTTATTACAACGAGCTTAACGCAAAAAATTTTTAAAACTGCTGATTGGGTAAGTGGGTGGTGTGAATTAAGCCCATCTGATTTTCTACACCTCTTTTTCTAATCTTTCATTTCTACACAACGTCAGATTCTTTCCAATACACTTTGAACCCGAGAGAAACAATGAAATATCTGTAAAAACTGGTTTCATAGGTGGTCAAATTGACAATTTATTCACCACGTTAACAGAAAACAATGAAGGGATTCATCTTCAAGAGGATATACTGCTCATATAACTCAATCTCAGGGCTTGGTAGCCTATTGGGAAAGTCCCTATCTCACAATCTGTTGGAGAGAAATTTGATACCCACTGAAGCTTAATAGTTTCTTGCAGTGTCTGCAACTTTACCCTCCTTGTGAGCAAGAGATGGAGAGTTTGGGGGAACCTATAGGTCTACCAGGTGAGTCATCAGCAGCCATTGCCTGACCATCCCTGGTCCCAACTTGATGGATATGGGGCTTCAGCGCTAAGGTTAGTCTCTAGGACATTGTCCTGTCAGGCTGCTATGGCAATGTACTGGCATTTTCCCTTTCCTCTGCTATTCACGAGCGCCTTTTAAACCTTTAAAGGCTTCGAAAGAAGCCAAAACGCAACAATATCAGTGGCAAAACAGTCTCGAACCCAACTAAAAGCAACGATTCTCTTTTTTTTTTTCCATTTCGAGCAACTCTGAGCCACGCCATGGTTTATTCAGTGGATCGACGCTGGAATATCGGAATATTTTGCATGTAATGGGAATTGTCACAAGCAGTGGGAGATTCCTGGAAAAAGACGCATTCCGAAGTGAACTTTACATTCCCTCCCACACACACATACGTAAACATACATATGCGTACATAAACACATACACACATGTATATATATTTTTGTTTGAATAGTTCACTTTCGTTATAATTAGAGACACGAATGGGGGAGCCTTTAGGTCTACCTGCTGAGTCAATCAGCAGCCATTGCCTGGTCTTTCCTACTCCTAGCTTGGATGAAGAGGGGGCTTGGACGTTGATCATATGTATATATGGTCCGTCTAAAGGACATTATTAGTGTCTCTTTCTTATTATCTAAAAAACTATTACTGATTTCTAACGTCTTGCAGCGATAAGTTACCAAAGTCTAAGTGATAGAGAAAAAGCTCTATCAATAAACCGAGTAAAAGAATATTCAGATGAAATCTACTGACAAATTGGCCTATTTGAAATTCAAATGACAACAGCCAGAGCTGGAATTGAATTGGTCAGCTGATGGAGATTGAATTTTATCAATTTGCTCTTCAAGGAGGTTTAAATCCCATTAAACTTATAATAATAATAATAATAATAATAATAATAATAATAATAATAATAATAATAATATCCTGAAAAGGAATCTAGAAAAACTAGAGGCTGAAGTAGCTCCAGGAATCAATGTGTGATCCTAGGAACGGCGCACATAATAAGAACAGGGATGGACTCTTAAGGAGACAGGATGCAACCTGGAACCCTACACTATAAATACCACCCAGTCGAAAGACTGAGAGAAAAAAATATTCTAAAAAATACCAGTGAAAACAATTTTGTGGCATTTTCTATTAAAGCAAGTGCTACCAAAACGAGTGTTCTAAAAAAAAAAATTAAATTCATTCCTTTAAATACTAAGCACTGACACCAAGACTCTCAGAATTACTTTTATTACTCAAACTTCTCCCAGCATTGTTTAAAAGGTCCAAACTTCTGAAAATAATCATGGAATTCCTGAAACTGAAGTAACGCTTATATAATCCACTTACATAGGATTTGCTATGTGTCACTTACGGGAAAGTATAGATGCTGATTATTATGACAAATTTTCTATAAGGAATTTCCCTCTTTTTACCTAATTATTTAGACTAATTCAAAGACGCACTAAATATATCCTAGCCTAACTAATCCAACCTACACTAAAAAAAACAGTAATTTCAATAAAAAATTCTCCGTAAAATATACGGTTCTCAGCAGTATTTTAGTAAAATACAGGCGACCGTAATTTTTCCCCTACTTTGTTAAGATCTTTTACGAGTTTGTAATATCACTATTTTACGTCAAAGGGTCCTTTTTTTAAAACGGTATATGCCTAGCAACATTTATTCCAGGATTTTTACAGTCTTTTTTACGACAAATTTTCTATAAGGAATTTCCCTCTTCACCAAAACATAGCCAAATTTAAAGCACCAACTATATCCTGGCAAAAAGCCAACTCAACCTAGCCTAACCTAGTCTTCCTAGCCTAACCCAACGGAACCTAGCCTAACCTAGTCTTCCTAGCCTAACCCACAACGCAAGTGCCACAGGTAGATGAACTGTGATAAAATTTAAGGTAGGGGTAAAGACCAATTTATATTAAATCTCTTTACCAATGGTTTTATTAAAGTTGAGAAAATATTTTGCTTTCAGAGCCTCGATGGCTAAGTCGGTTAGGGCAGCAAAGAGGCGCCAACTATTTCCAAGCAAAAAGCCCAGTCAACCTAGCCTCCAACCCCACATAGCCTAACCCACAACGCAAGTGCCACAGGTAGATGAACTGTGATAAAATTCAAGGTAGGGTCAAAGAGCAATTTATCTTAAATCTCTTTACCTAACGTTTTATTAAAGTTGAGAAAATATTTTGATTTCAGGGCCT
>NC_090732.1:166978459-166988459 GCF_036898095.1 Palaemon carinicauda | reverse complement strand
AAGTACACTTCATCTTGGAGATGATAGAGCTCTTTCCCAAAGTACACTTCTCCTTAGAGATGATAGAGCTCTTTCCCAAAGCTCACTTCTCCTTGGAGATGATAGAGCTCTTACCCAAAGCTCACTTCTCCTTGGAGATGATAGAGCTCTTTCCCAAAGCTCACTTCTCCTTGGAGATGATAGAGCTCTTTCCCAAAGCTCACTTCTCCTTGGAGATGATAGAGCTCTTACCCAAAGCTCAATTCTCCCTGGAGATGATAGAGCTCTTTTCCCAAAGTACACTTCTTCTTGGAGATGATAGAGCTCTTTCCCAAAGTACACTTCTCCTTAGAGATGATAGAGCTCTTTCCCAAAGCTCACTTCTCCTTGGAGATGATAGAGCTCTTACCCAAAGCTCAATTCTCCTTGGAGATGATAGAGCTCTTTCCCAAAGCTCACTTCTCCTTGGAGATGATAGAGCTCTTTCCCAAAGCTCACTTCTCCTTGGAGATGATAGAGCTCTTACCCAAAGCTCAATTCTCCTTGGAGATGATAGAGCTCTTTCCAAAAGCTCACTTCTCCTTGGAGATGATAGAGCTCTTTCCCAAAGCTCACTTCTCCTTGGAGATGATAGAGCTCTTACCCAAAGCTCAATTCTCCTTGGAGATGATAGAGCTCTTTCCCAAAGCTCACTTCTCCTTGGAGATGATAGAGCTCTTACCCAAAGCTCAATTCTCCTTGGAGATGATAGAGCTCTTTCCCAAAGCTCACTTCTCCTTGGAGATGATAGAGCTCTTACCCAAAGCTCAATTCTCCTTGGAGATGATAGAGCTCTTTTCCCAAAGTACACTTCTTCTTGGAGATGATACAGCTCTTTCCCAAGGTCACTTCTCCTAGGAGATGATAAAATTCTTTCCCAAAAGCTCACTTCTTGGAGATGATAAAGCTCTTTCCCAAAGCTCACTTCTCCTTGGAGACGATAAAGCTCTTTCCTAAAGCTCACTTCCCTTTGCAGATGATAAAGCTCTTTCCAAAAGCTCACTTCCCCTTGGAGATGATAAAGCTCTTTCCTAAAGCTCACTTCTCCTTGGAGATTATAAAGCTCTTTCCCAAGGTCACTTCTCCTTGGAGATGATAAAATTCTTTCCCAAAAGCTCACTTCTTGGAGATGATAAAGCTCTTTCCCAAAGCTCACTTCTCCTTGAAGACAATAAAGCTCTTTTCCAAAGCTCACTTCTCCTTGGGGATGATAAAGCTCTTTCCTAAAGCTCACTTCTTGGAGATAATAAAGTTCTTTTCCCAAAGTTCACTTCTCCTGGGAGATGATAAAGCTCTTCCCTAAAGCTCACTTCTCCTTGGAATTGATAAAGCTCTTGCTTTATGTTGAAATAAAGTTAGTAACATTCACCTCGCCTCTCAGTTATCATTTAACTGGAGCCTCGCACAAATATTAGATAAAAGAAGGGGATACCTATGATCTTACTCTCATGCCTTGTGTTTCTTAAATTCTTACTCAAGACCACAGGGGTCTGTTACGAGCATAAATGTGCCATAATGTTGTTATTATTCTTAAAATATTTCATTTTAATTGTTCATAGCTTCTTTTGCAGTTTATTTATTTATTTATTTGTTTCCTTTCCTCATGGGGCTATTTTTTCCCTGTTGGGGCACTTGGGCTTATAGCACCCTGCATTTCCAACTATGATTGTAACTTAGCATTTAATATAGTTTATTTAGTTCCTTATTTCCTTTCCTCACAGGGCTATTTTTCCCCTGTTGGAGCACTTGGGCTTATAGCATCCTGCTTTTCCAACTAGGATAGTAACTTTTCTTGTAATATAGTTTATTTATTTCCTTATTTCCTTTCCCCACAGGGCTATTTTTCCCTGTTGAAGCCCCTTGGGCTTATAACATCCTGCTTTATCAACTAGGGTTGTAGCTTTAATTGTAATATAGCTTATTTATTTCCTTATTTCCTTATTTTTTCCCTGTTGGAGCCCTGTTGGTCTTATAGCATCCCACTTTTCCAACTAGGGTTGTAGCTTAGCTTGTAATGATAATAATAATCAGTCCAGAAGCCAAAATAGTGAGTGAATGATTGTCTTAATCAAAAGAAGCACTTCGAGGAAAAGGATATCTTGAGTCCTTCGGTTCCGATTAATCTCGACAATCTTTCCTTTCAAAAAGGTTTTTCTGGATGGGAAATATTTCCTATAGAACAGAGAACAATGGGACAGACACCCTTACGTCCTATTCTTGTCTAGGTCTGAAAACAACAATAAAAGAAAGGAAAATCGCAGCGCTTAACCATGAATGGAGTGACAGACCTGCCATTTAAAGGAATAAAATTGGAAAAATCGTAAAAAAAAAAGAAAAAACAATGGAAAGAACATTCCTAAGTACTGATTTGTGCAGAGTAGAGAGGAAAATAAGGTGGTGTAAAGGTTTATATGCCGCTCATGAATGGCAGAGGCAAGGAACAGTGACACTGCCCTATCAAGCAGGAGAATGCCCTAGAGGCTGACCTTGTATTCATATGATCAGCGTCCAAACCCCTCTCCACCCGAGCTAGGACCAAGGAGGGCCAGGCAATGGCTGCTGATGACTCAGCAGATAGACCTATAGGCTCCCCAAACACCGCATCCTTAGCTCACAAGGATGGCAAGGTTGCAGCGACCAAAGAAACCAACGAGTTTGAGCGGGGCTCTAACCCCAATCTGGCGTTCACCAGTCAGGGACGTTACCACATCGGCCACCACAACCTGGTATGACGAGATATACAAATAACTTATATACTCGATCCCTTTCTGTGTGGGGATGCCTTAACGTGGTAAATGGGTTGGTATATCGCCATGATCAGCAAAGCTGTAATAGTCAGGGCCACCCACACAAGGATGGTTTGTTGTGAGCGATTACAAAGTCTCCCACCATCACCAGTCTGCGATGGCCAGCGTGGTGATGAAAACTGGCAAAACCATAGACAAGAATTGACATGTCTGAGGCCGCCATTGTCCTGCAGTGGACTAGAAACGGCCGCAGTTGTTGCTGTTGTTGTTATTAAATACTCAATATCTATAGTCCATTTCTTTTAGCGATGCATATTTGCACCGACTCGCGGCGGTGCCCTTTTAGCTCGGAAAAGTTTCCTGATCGCTGATTGGTTAGAATTATCTTGTCCAACCAATCAGCGATCCGGAAACTTTTCCGAGCTAAAAGGGTACCGCTGCGAGTCGGTGCAAATATGCATCGCTAAAAGAAATGGACTATAGGCTAGCAGGTGTGGAACCTTGGCACTTAACCGTATCACAAGACAAAAAAAAAAAAAAAAAAAAAAAAAAAAAAAAAAAAAAAAAAAAAAAAAAAAAAACATGAAATTTGGATAATCGAAGAAAAAAACTATCATGAAATACTGCAAGTATTTTATAACCCTGTGAAAATTTGTAAATACTATTTTTCGTTTCATATTTTTGTTATCATAAGTGGAAAAGTACATGATATAAAAAAGTGATATCAAAATATTTAACCCCACAACTACTCAACCTTTAATGCGAATGAATAAATAAATAAATATATACATACATATATATATATATATATATATATATATATATATATATATATATACACACAGTATATGTACATATATATATATATAAATATATATATAACATATCTATAATACATATACATATATATATATATATATATATATATATATATATATATATATATATATTATATGTTTATATATATATGCATATGTATGTGTATATTATTACTAGCTAGTTGGGAAAGCAGGATGCTGTAAGCCTAAGGGCTCCAACAGGGAAAAATAGCCAAGTAAGGATAGGATATAAGGAAATAAATAAACTATATGAAAAGTTTGACACCAATTCAACTGTATGATTAGTGAAGATCATTCCACAATCTAGTTACAGTTGAAATACAACTTCTAGTATACTGCATACCTATACTACTTACAGCAAGGTACAGTTTGGGAAGATCTGAATGCAAAGGATGGGAAGAGTTATGAAAAAAAAAAAACTTATGCATATAGAAATAACTGAATGACGGTGTCAGAAATTAATATCTACATAAAGAATAAGAAATTTAGTAGAGAGTAAGTGTTCGTCCAACATAATATTAAGGCGAGGGTCGGCAGCTGAAGAGCAGACAGGGGAATAATAATAATCAAAACAAGGTAGAATGAAAGAATTAAAGCATTTCAGAGTAGATTGTTCAAGAAAAAAAATTATAACGTTTTTGGATATACTAATTCCATATAGTTTTGTAGACTATTCTTGAAGAAATAGAATGAAAGTCAGGTCATAAAGTATTGACCCAATCCATTGTTTTAATCTTGAATACTCAAGTAGAATCTATTTTGTAACAGTAATTACTGTTATTTTTTGTAACAAATTTTCAAAAAAAATATTACCATTGTTGTTTAGTGATAAACTTTATCCTGGAGATTCGCCTTTTATTCTGGTTTTAGAGAATTGACATATATATTATAGTAAGTGCTTCATAAAAGTTCGTTTTCTATGATGAAGCTGCCAGAGAGAACGCAAGTTATGAGATAACTATTTTAAATGTGTCTCGTCGGCTTTACTACTGTAATCCTGCATGCTTGGTTACCGCATCTTCGATGCGTATACCTTCTTCCAACGTGTTAATATTGACGCTTCCTGGAAGCAATAGACAAGAAAAAAATAATGCAAAGAATCAAAACTTATTAAAAGCCAAATGAACTTTTAAAGAAGAGTTTCCTCGTGCCAACCAGCTTACTGCTATTGGAAGATCACAGATACCAAATGGAAAAGTCTACTTCAATATCCAGGCAGGATCCACATGTTCATCTTCTCTATCACGATAGAAAGACTGGAAATGCAAAGAAAACAGAACCTAATACTAAAGATAAGCTTTAAACAAACAAACACACACACACACACACACACACACACACACACACACACACACACACACACACTACTCATTACGTTTAACATTCATGTACCTTGCATTAGGATCAATAGTGTAACGCTGCATATCTATCCAAAGTAATTACAACTGAATCTCAACTCGTCTTAGGAAATCATTTTCATTATACAAAAACCTTTCCTTAATTATCAGCAATTCTGGATTTCAATGTTTCGAAATTTTCCCGCATGTGAAAATTATGATTAATTTACGTATACTTTTTATATACTTAAAAAATAGCTAACTTGTAAGAAGCTCATCAAGATTTCGATTAGATTCCTAAATCATAAATAATGACCTCGCCAAGCTATATAGCTAACATATTCAACTAAATCCCAATATGTCCTTTTTGACATAACCCAGCAAGTTGGCGGACAGGCAAGTCCAACTTACTTATGGTTACAAGCCCGGATAAATGTAGAGAGTTGCTGCCTGGTCTAGCTAACCGAGTAATAATAATAATTTTAATCGGAAATTCTCCTTAAGAATACTGTTCTCAACAGTATTTCAGTAAAATACAGGAAACCGTAATTTTTACCATACTTTGTCATTATCTTTTACAGGTTTATGACCGTAATATCACTCATTTACGTGTTAATATATTCGTTTTTAAAATGGTCAATTTCTGGAATATTTCAGTCTAGGATTTTTACATTTTTTTAAGTAAATTTTTAAGTGCATGGCGTACCCCGTAAGCGACGCACGGCAGTAGCCCCTGACAGCAGTGAGTAATATGCAAAGAGTATCTCAGAAGTTATTACTGCAGCTAAAGAAGTTTTTGAGAAGTAACTTAACAAAAGTAAGGAGAATTGGAAAATGAAATGATGGTAGCTTCACAGAAAAGGGAAGATAGTTGGTTGATGTCATGCAGAGAAGGAAAATTATGATTCTATGAATACAGGAGACTAAGTTGAAGGGGTATATTGAAAGAAAATTTGGGAGATGATACAAAGTTTACTACAAAAGGGAAGATACAAGGATAAATGCGATAAGAATTAATCTCCATCCAGATATGCAAGAGAATGTCACAGAGGTCAAGCGTACCCGTGACAGGCTCATGAGATTAAAGTTAGTGAAAAATTAGATTGTAGGGCATATTGACTTGATAAACACCCCTTAAAAAGGGTGTAGTGAAGAAGATAAGGAGAATTCAGAGGGAAATTAGAAGAATATATTAAAGGAGATCCTATAAGGGGGAAATAATAAGATCGAAAGACGAAAAGACGTCTATGTTGACATAATCAGTAAATTGTTTAACTGATATTTAGTCTTTTATTGTGGATTGCTATCAGGCTAGATAATGGCATGGGCTAGAAACTCTACCCCTAAATACTTGCAAATACTGTAAGCCAAACATTATCCAGAGGAAAGTTGTTCTTCATGGTCTAGTGAGGAATGTCAAAGTGTCCTCATCGGCTACCATTGATTACTATAAGATCTTTAGTCACCTCTAAAATACAATGCCTTATATTTTCATATACAGTATATATATATATATACATATATATATATATATATATATATATATATATATATATATATACATATATATATATATGTATATATATATATATATATATATATATATATATATACGCATGCTGAAATTCACTAGAACCCATAGTAATCAGATGAAAAAAATAGGAAAAATGAAAACCCTTCGCGAATTCAGGACAGTTTCATGATTTTTCAAGAAATCGACTGGAGCAGAGGTTTCAATCGCATTTAACTGCTGGGTTCGGTTCGCAGTTCATTTCAACAGCTTTAACCTCGTGTCTTTCATTCACACTTTAATCCACACTTTAATCGTTAATGAATGGAAGAGGCAAGGTACAGTTACAATGCTCTAGAGACTAAACATATATACACATGATTAGCCCCTAAACCGTGTCCAAGCTAGGACCAGGGAGGGGCAGACAATGGCTGCTGATGTCTTATCAGCTAGACCTCAAACTCCTCATCCCTAGATCACAAGGATGGTGAAGTTGCAGACACTACTAGATACTACCGAGCTTGAGCAAGTCTCAAACCGCCGTCAAACATATCGGCATAACTTGCAATAAGTTACCACAATTTCTTTTCCATAAAGGAGAAGAGGCTTAACAGTGCTTCCAGACAATCTCTCCTTGGCTACCATTGTAATATCAATACATCCAAATCAATTAGACTCACTCCGCTGTCTTTTTCTCTTTACCTATTCTGCGATCACCTCTTTGTCTCATTTCACCATCACCCTACTTATCACTTTACTCGCAAATTCGTATATGAATTAAACATTTCCATTCTTTCCCCATTTACGACAAATCTCATTGGAAAAGATAGATAACATCCAGGAAGTTTAGGAGCGTGTGCAAGATAATGAGTGGCGCAGGGGGCGTCGGGGACTTGGTAGGCTGCTTATGAGTCTTCTGTGGATGTGTATAAAGCAACTTATATTAAGGGAAATGCGCTGATTGGTCTCCCCAGCCCTGCCATCCATTCCAGTCCCTTCATGGTAGATAGAAATGGCTTAACGTAAGAATAAAAAAATAGTATAAAAATACGTTTACATATATTTACGGGCAGCCAGGGCAAGACCACGTGTCGTACATAATCTTAAATCAAATGTTTATAGGCCACTCATGAATGGCAGAGGCAAGAGACATTGATATTGCCCTAGCTAGTAGGACAGTTCCCTAAAGACTGGACATATATAAATATGATCAACGACCACGTCTACCCAAGCTAGGACCAAGGAGGGTCAGACAATGGCTGCTGATGACTCAACAGGTAGAGCTGTATGTTCTCCAAAACCCATCATCCTTAGCTCTCAAAGATGGTGAGATTGTAGACATTACAAGAAACTATCGAGTTTGAGTGAAATTCGAACCCTAGTCCGGCAGAACACCAGGCAATGACCTTCTCGTTAGGGCACCACAACCTTAGAAAAGGTTTACTAATATTTGTGAGCGTGTATGTGTACGTGCGTGCGTGCGTCACTTTTTGAGGGAATTGTTCTAATGAGATAAAAATCTATCCTTATGAACCTTCCGTGCCTTACACGCTAACCATGTTTTGGCTTGTATCGACTGTGATCTTATGTAATCTGAGAATATTACTGAGTTAGTAATTACTACCTATATGCAAATTTTCTTTCAGGGTTCGTTTTTTTGAATCATCATTGACATTATTGGCATTCTGATCCATGGAATTTTTATAACCATAAGCCCTTTAGCTTGTGCAGGAAGGTTACGTAATATTAGTAGTATTTGTGAGGATAATAACAGGAACAGTAGACTTATAATAATTATTATCCATATCATCATTATTATAAAAAAATGTTTTTATCATTTTCAATAAAAAGATAACTATAAAAACGATATAACAATAAGATAAGCAGTAATTGTAAAATCAATAACATTTAATATTCAGTTCCGGTATCTCCAGTCTATTAACTTCAAGACGTAGCAATGGATCGAAATCAAACCGGTTACTTCCACTGGGGAAAACCAGTGAATGACTCAGTGGAATAAACGTTAAGATAGATAGATGTGGATTCCTTATCATGGAAAGGGATCTCTATAGTAACGCCTGTATATGATTCAATGCTGCTTACACCAGGCAGTTAAGGTCTGTGGTAAGCTGTATATTCGATTTTTTACGGAGTAGGAGCGTTAACTTTACTAACTTACGCCAGTTTTAATCTGGAGCGTTATGCTCCATTAAAAATTACTATTTCGTTACGGACTGACTTTTGGGATGTGATTGCTCCAACAGAGGTTATATGCACCAACGGTTTAAATGTTACTCATGAATGTGCTAAGGTACCGAGTGAAGGACAAACCGTGATTCAATGATGATTGTAGACGTGCTTTTTTGGAGAAGCAGGAGGCCTATCAACTTTGGAAGGGTAACAGATCAGATTTGACCTGGAACAACTATACTCAGCTTCGAGCTTTTGCTCAGAGAGTTTATGCCTCAACTGAAAAGGAGTACAATTTAACCATAAAAGAAACACTTTCTGGTACAACTCAGGAACATAAATGGTGGTCTACCCTTAAATCTGCACTCTTTGGTGTATATACAACAATTCCACCTTTACTTAAACCAGATGGCTCAGTCACTCACTGTCCAAAGGAAAAGGCAACCCTATTGGCTGATGTTTTTGACAGTAAACAGAGTAATGAAAAACTTGAACTTCCTCATTCCTGTTTTCCTGAGGCTAAACTAACTAGTTTAGCTTTTCGATCTCGTGAGATTAAAGCTCTGTTGGTGGACCTTGATGCTTATGGAGGTGTAGACCCAAATGGTATTTTTCCTTTGTTTTTTATAAAGACAGCAGATTTCTTAGCTCCAAATTTATCGGTTATTTTGCGCAAATTAGCAAGAAGAGGAGCTTTTAGCACTAGTTGGAGAATTTGTAATGTTACTCCTCTATGTAAATGTGTTTGTGGTAGCTCAAGTCCCACTGATTACCGCCCAATTTCCATAACTCCCATATTATCTAAAGTTTTTGAACGTCTTCTGGCAAAACGTCTTAATAGGTTTGCTGAAGGTAATCATCTATTCCCTAGTTTGCAATTTGGTTTTCGTAAAGGCCTTGGAGCATGTGATGCCCTTCTTACAATCTCCAATGCTGTACAGAAATCCCTTGATTGTGGTCGGGAAGTTCGTATGATTGGCCTTGATTTTAGTGCTGCCTTTGACCGTGTTAATCATGAGGCCCTTGTTTTCAAACTGAAACAGTTGGGAGTGGGTGGGTCGTTTCTTAGCATTATTATTGATTTTTTAAGGAATAGATCTCAAAGAGTTGTTGTTGATGGGCACCATGGTGATTATAGGAATGTGATATCCGGTGTTCCACAGGGTAGTGTTCTTGGCCCATTACTTTTTATACTATATACACATGACATGTGGTTTGGCCTAGAAAACAAGCTTGTTGCATATGCAGATGATGCTACTCTCTTTGCATCAATTCCATCCCCTGAATGTAGATCTAGGGTTGGTGAATCCCTTAATAGAGATTTAGCTAGAATTAGTGCATGGTGCAAATTATGGGGTA
>NC_090732.1:166955959-166965959 GCF_036898095.1 Palaemon carinicauda | reverse complement strand
AAAGCAGTACTAGTCAAGAATAGCAAAAATGTGGCAGCTTTCAAGAAAAACCTCAAGTCTTATCTCTTTGGAAAGTGTTATAATAGTGATTAGAAAACTATTAAGCCTGAATACAAATGCTAGCGAATAACTGAAAAGATACAGAGCAAAATACAAACTGGAAAGAAATTATTTTCACACATCAAGACCCGCCTGAACAGACTCTTAGTGTCTGATGGAGGGCGAGAAATAAACCCCTAAAAGTAAAAGTAAGTAGTCAGAGCCACCCGTACAAGGTAAGTTTGCTGTGAGGTGTAAGATTGAAGTCTCTCATCATCACCAATCCGCAGTGGCCAGCGTGTAATGATTAAAACAGGCCAAACCACAGACAATATAAATAAGGACGATGTCCGAGGTCTTTGTCCTGCAATGTACTAGAAACGGCTATGGTAAATGTGTGCACATATGTATGTGTATATATATTTGTATACACAAAATAACATTACCAAGTCATATGTATATATATATATATATATATATATATATATATATATATATATATATATATATATATATATACATACATATATATATATATATATATATATATATATATATATATATACTGTGCATTATTATTATTATTATTATTATTATTATTATTATTAGCTAAGCACCAACAACCCTAGCCGGAAAAAACATGATGCTACAGTATAAGCCCAAGAGCTCCAACAAGGGGAAATAGCGCAGTAAGGATATGAAATAAGGAAACCAATAGAATAGTGGGCTCGAGTGTATCCTCAAGCAAGAGAACTAACCCAAGACAGTATAAGACCATGGTTTAGAGGCTATTCCAATACCAAAGACTAGAGAACAATGGTTTGATTATGGAGTGTCCTTCTCCTAGAAGAATTCATCATCATAAATAAAGTATCTCTTCTGCCCTTACAAAGTGGAAAGTAACCACTGAACAATTACAGTGCAGTAGTTAACCCTTTGAGTGAAAAAGAATCTTAGTGTCGTCAGACGTACGAGGAAAGAGGAGAATGCGTAAAGAATAGGCCAGACTATTTGGTTTATGATCATCATCATCATCATCATCTCCTCCCACGTCTACTGACGAAAAGAGCCTCTGTTAAATTTTGCCAGTCATCTCTATCTTGAGCTTTTAAATCAATAGTTCTACATTCAACATCTCCTATTTCACGCTTCATAGTCCTCAGACATGTAGGCGTGGGTCTTCCAACTCCTCTAGTGCCTTGTGGAGCCCAATTGAAAGTTTGGTGAGCAAATCTCTATTGGGGAGTATGCGTAGGCAAATAAAAACACGAGCAGTAACCAGAGAGAGGGATCCAACGTAGTAATGTCTAACTAGTCAAAGGACTCAATAACTCTAGCGATAGATTGTCAACGGGTTGCTGGTGCCTTGGCCAACCTACTACCTACACATACATGTACATATATACAAAGACACACACAGACACATATATACACAACAACATATGCAGTCGTTTCTAGTCCACTGTAGGAAAAGGCCTCAGACAAGTCCTTAGACATGTATGGGTTTGTCCATTTTCATCACCATATATATATATATATATATATATATATATATATATATATATATATATATATGCACATATGACAACAGACTTTCTCTTTATCATATAGGGGAGATATGATAAGCATATTGATATGACGACTATACGCCCTCGCTCAAATATGTTTTAAAGGTTAAAATGTTACTCATCATTGGCAAAGAACAGGGACATGTCATTCTGCTCATCACATAATGTCATAGAGACTGACTCTATATATATACATACATATATATATATATATATATATATATATATATATATATATATACATATATATACACAGTATATATATATACATATATATACATACATATATATATATATATATATATATATATATATATATATATATATATATATATATATATATATATATTGTATATATGACAAGCACCCAAGCTAGGACCAGGGAGGGCAAGACACCGGCTGCCCATGACTCAGTAGGTCGACTATCTTTCAACCTTAATAATCCCACTGTATAGCAGGGTCGGCTGCTCAAGTCAATTTTTCCATCTATTTCTATTCATTCTATCTCCTTCTCCGAGTACCGCCTTACCCATACTGAGCTAACTCTTCTTGGAAATTAATTATTGAAGTTCAATGAGAATGGAAATAAAATATAATGTTAAATCTGTTGAAATGACCTATTGTTGTAGTATACTGTATATGATTAAAGAACTTACACCACGCATACCTTCAACATTGCTAGAAATATGTCATATACCAACTTCAAGAGAATTTCTGTGCAGATACTCAGAATTCTAGGGTTTTCAAAGACGATATCAATAACAGATTCTTCGTACTTTCGTATATCACGTTAACAAGGTTCCTATGTAGATAACATTAAAAAACACAAAGTGTACTTCCCAGAACAAATTGATTAACGAGTTCGTTTTCTTTCTTTCAGCTATTCTAACTATATTGTATTCGACATATTTCCCGTTATTCGGTATCTCAAAAGAATGATTTGAATGTGGAATTCTTTCTATGATTTGTTTTCTTAACGTCTGAATGGTATAGTGTCCTGTGGTAGGAGTGTAAGAATACTGCCACCGTGCGCCCTGCATGTCGTAGAAAGCGACTAAAAGGACAGCTGCTACCTTGCAGTCTAGCTTTTTAACAAAAGGATAGGCGCACTGCCAATAACAATGGAAACTGCTGCCTTGCAGTTTAACTATTAAGTCAAAAGGTTAGGCCCACAGCCAATAACTGCGATTGAAAACTACAAGGGCATTCGATCGTAAAAACACTACCCAAGTATGAACCATGCCTGATGCGGCAACCGATCCTTTAATGTAGGGTTAACGGTGGGAAAGAAGAAGGAATAGTGTTTGAATTAGATTCTCCTTCACGTGGGATCGAGATTATACCTAACCAGAAACAAATTTCAATTTGAGGTATATCAAATAGTTACAGGAAGCAGGAAGTGGAGAATACCATGCTGCAAATCAAAAATGCTTTCATGAGTCCAGGTGACCAACGAAGAAGATTGATTGATTGATTGATTTGAGGTTTTCTGGCACCCTGACATCTAAGGTCATTGTAAATAAAGAGTAAAAGAGCATTCAATTAAAACCATAACAGCAAAGATGTCACTTTAAAAGTTAAATAGCTTTCAGAAGACCTGCTTCTGAAATAAAGCTAAATATAGACTAGCATGGTAGGGCACATCATGTCCAATAATCATGGCAAGGATGAACCTGCCATCCTCACCTCAAGCCTCAAAAAGATATCTGTACCAACCGTGTGTCACACGATCGTACATAGTAACGACATTTCATTTTGTGTATATATTATGCTTGTATCTTCGCTCTCCCCTCGCACTGATAAGAACCTGAAATAACATGTCTGTTCTTCTCACCGTTATCTGTTAACCGGTGCGGTGTCGGTTGAACATGAAATTGCCTGTTATGCCTTTTGTGCCCTTTTTGTCTGGAGATTATGTATATAAAAACGGATGTCCTGTAATAAAGTTACTCAGTTGCTTTCATCCTGCCTTTGAGTCACAACCTTCTCTCGGCTCGTCACATTGGTGACCCTGGAGCGACTCGCTCCCCCCCTCACCCCACCCCCGCCTCTAACCGTTACTATGACACCCTCAAAACATATTTTCTGCAGCAGTACTTGCCGTCGCCAGCCACCCGTATAGCAAAGCTTTTTCAGCTCTCTCAACAACCATTGGGGGACCAAAGGGCTTCGCTAACCCTCAGGGAAATGACCAGTATCACTCGCCTGCAACCTGCCGCAGACGGCTCTCCTCGTAAGGTAAACCTACTTCGTGCCCTTTGGGTAAGCCGTTTACCCGAACCTGTACGCGCTGCCATACCCAATATCAATATTTTACCCATAAAGGACTTGATGACCAAAGCCGACGCCCTTATGGACACCCACTTCATGACCTTCAAGATATCCATCAACGCCTCCACTCCTGACGAAGAGGACACCTATTCAACATCAACCGAAGCTGACGTGAATGCCGTAGGACACACACGCCTATGAATGCCGTAGGACACACACGTCTATGAATGCTGTTGGACACACACGCCTACCCCGTGACGAGCCGGAGCGGCCACAAGCCACCCATCATCCACCACTCACTCGCGCCCCAACCAACGACTTCTACAGCCACTCACTGCCGCCCATCGGCTGCAGTTTTGCTACTACCACTCCAGATTCGGGGCTGCCGCGAAGAAATGTACAGTATGTTATTTTTAGGGGAGGAGCCATGTACCAACCATGTGTCACACGATCGTACATAGTAGCAACATTTCATTTTGTGTATATATTATGCTTGTATCTTCGCTCTCCCCTCGCACTGATAAGAACCTGAAATAACATGTCTGTTTTTCTCACCGTTAACTGTAACCGGTGCGGTGTCGGTTGAAATGAAATTGCCTGTTATGTCTTTTGTGCCCTTTTTGCCTGGAGTTTATGTATATAAAACGGATGTTCTGCAATAAAGTTACTCAGTTGCTTTCATCCTGCCTTTGAGTCACAACCTTCTCTCGGCTCATCACATATCTATCTCTCTCGGTCAACAAATGCCTCACTGTCAAGAGTACCAAACAGTCGTCGCAATATGGCTGGTATTGTCCAGTAAGCAGAAATACATGAATCAACCGAGTGTGACCAGAGAACGAACCGGATTAGTCTCTGTAACAAGAAAATTTAGCCTACAACTCCTCCTGGGATAATCTGTCTAATTTAGAACCTGGCCGTGCCATCGTCTAAGAGCTAACCTTTTCCTTATCAGTGACACGTCTGCCACCCCTCTCTCCCAGAGGAGACCTTCGTTCTATCCAGCAGTTTATAATTATCTTGGTACGTCCTAATTAACTAATGCAGTGACAAGCTCGTCTCTCTGTCTTTCTAGGGAATATAATTCGCGGATGTCTCACTATTAAATAGAACTATCGCTTGTATGGCTTACTACTTTTCAAAGTTTAATTTCCATGGTTCTTTTTTTCCAATTCAGTTGCTCGAATTGTTCGTGAAACAATTTTGGGGACAACATTCCAAAAAATTACTTCTTTTGAACTGTTGTTATTTACCTCACTTTTTCATGATAGAAACTTGCTTGGCTCACCCTTGTTAGTGTGGTATCTTTCAGGGTTCTCAAAGGTAACAGTTCCCATGGATCACCTTTTTGAAAGTCAAAGAACGTCCAGCTCACTCGTAAACAGGTCTTTAACTTATATGGTTTACTTTTTCCATGAGCTTAATTCCCGTATACTCAAATTTCACAAAGACGTTATACAGACTGAATATCCCTAGAAATAATAATGGCGTACTGTATCCAGGGGGGTCGAAGACATCCTGATACGTCCTCTATGTAACCAAAGACGTGGCTAATGCTCAAAAAGTTTATTACAACCCAGGTTCTTCCACCGTGTGTGTCCCAAGTACGTATATTCAATAACAATCCCAAGGCATTTGTCCATAACTCTATATGTTGCCTCTGCATTTTCCTTAAACATTATCTTAGCCACTTTTTCTAAAAAGAAAAGTATTCAATCAGATGGTCTTACCAGTTGTATCTTATGTATCAGAAACCTGTATCCTTACTAAAGCCTTAACACAAACTAGTTGAACAACATGGATACGAGAACGAACTAAAGTAAGGATATTCTAACAGAAAAGGAAATGGGCCTGGGCTGGACATATAATGAAAATGATAGATAAAAGATTAAAAAAAAGAATTGCTTTATGCCTTTAATCAGAAAATCTTATTCACATTTTACTTTTCACATCTTCGTCATGTGATTATTCCAAATTTCTCTCTCTCTCTCTCTCTCTCTCTCTCTCTCTCTCTCTCTCTCTCTCTCTCTCTCTCTCTCGTTGTTTCTGCATTTTCATTATAATTATCTTAGGTTTACTTATATTAATTTTCAGGCCTACATTTCGCTTTCTCTATTCAAATATGTTATCTTATGCAAGTCGCCCCACGATTCACTAAATAAAACTAGGTCATCTGCAAATCATTAGTTGTTAAGGTATTCCTCGTTAATATTAATTCCTATATTTCCCCCATCTAAATTCTGAAAAACTTATTCTAGGAACGCTGTGGATAATTTGGGAGGGATGGCGTCTGCCTGACAGCAAGTGTTTCCCCAGGACATGAGACCGAAATTAAAAGAAGGATAAGCATGGGATGGAGAGATTTTAGTGAACAAAAGCTAAATACCACTTTTTTCTAAAAAGAAAAGTATTTAATCAGATGGTGTTAACTCATGTCTCGAAAAGCATTAGCCTCAGCCTTACTAAAGGATTAACACAAATTAGTTAAAACTCATAGAGCTATGGAAAGAGTTATGGTGGTATTGTTCCAAATCTCTCTCTCTCTCTCTCTCTCTCTCTCTCTCTCTCTCTCTCTCTCTCTCTCTCTCTCTCTCTCTCTCACACACACACATATATTACCTCATAAATTTCCGCTCTTCATAATGATCATTCAAGTCGCCACACATCTATAGTCTGTATAACTATATTTATATATATAGAAAGATGGATTTATATATAAATATACGTATGAAAGTGTATTCACAGTTAGCTATTATCTTGTCCTTACCAATAATGTGCAAAATATAAACTCCAATAACTTTAGTAAGATTCAGGCCTAAAGCCTGATTTTTTTTATTTTTTTTTTATTGTATAGTCATTTCAGCATATTCTTTGTTTTATATAATTTGCACTTTTCTCTATTGCTTACGTAGTTGTTATTGCAGAAATAATTACTTTAAATATCCCTGCATTGCTTTAAATAATTATATATAATTTTGAACCATTCTAAAGTCTTCCACTTTTCACATCTGCTGTTCTCAGGTCGCTCCTTCTCTTGCATCCCTCCCGATTTTCCCTTTTCCCCTCAGCCTCCATCTTCCCCTCGGAACACGTCACCACCGCCGGTCACGTGACCCGGCATCCGACTATATAAACCCGGGGCGCAGCTTTAAAGGCAGCAGACGCTTACTGGACGCCACACGGGAGACACATTACAGTCTCCTGTCACCCAGATCAAGAGCAGCCACACCCTCTTTCGGATTCATCAAGAACTAAGCAACCATGGTTAGTGATCCCTTGTATACATATGTATTTTCCGCTAAGAAGAGCCCTCTCTGACGTAACCAAAGCAACCAAATTGTTAGTGATCGTTTGAAAACTCATTGTCGTATCTCTCCAGGGATCCATTTCTTAGACTCGAATTTACCAACCATGATTAGCAATCCCTTGTAAATCTGTGTGTTTTAGCTGAGGAGAATAATACTCATTGTGATAATTTAGCAATCCTGTCAAATGTCGAGTGAGATATGCATAACTAAGGGGAAATTTTAATCTGTTTATCATGAAAGATTAGCCGGGTAGCGGTAATGTATACAAGCATTTATACATATATGCATATATATGTATAAATAGGTGTATATACACACAAACATACCGCTTAAAAATACTTTGGACGAACAGGATCCAATGATACCTGTTGAAAACTAGTAGGGCTCCTCCTGGAGATAATTACTCCGACGGGAAAATGGTTGCCGGTGCATTGTATTCATGCATGCATGTACATATATATATATATATATATATATATATATATATATATATAGAGAGAGAGAGAGAGAGAGAGAGAGAGAGAGATATATATATATATGTATATATATATATATACGTATTTATGTGTATATACAGTATAGTCATATATCTGTAACTATATACATTATATACATATCCATATACATATTTATTTATATATATATATATATATATATATATATATATATATATATATATAACCTACATTTATAATATATATATATATACATGATTATATATATATATATATATATATATATATATATATATATATATATATATATATAATATATATATATATTCATATATAATTTATATATAATCTATTCATATATTTACATCTTTTTACACGTTTCGAATACTTGTGAGTGAAACTTGAAAGCATCGTTAAAATCGGTGCAATATTCAATAGCAGGTGATTTTCCGTTAGGATATATATAACACTCTCTCTCTCTCTCTCTCTCTCTCTCTCTCTCTCTCTCTCTCTCTCTCTCTCTCTCTCTCTCTCTCTCTCTCTCTCTCTCTCTCTCTCTTGTAAAACGAGAAATTAACATTTAAAGTATTCAAGTTTTAACATATTCATTAATGATAAAGTTGACCACAAGGACGGTGATGCCTTCCCAAAAATCAATGTAAAAGCTTCCAACATACCTTAAGAGTCTGGTGCCAGCGGCATCTAGTCCAAATGAGGTCTGGCAAGCCTGAAAGTGAAAAAAAAAAAAAAACAATTATAGTAAGTAGGACAGAAAAAAAAAAAAAAGATTATTTGCTTTGAATCAATCCTGAAATGTCAAATTTGCAATAATCAGCTATCGTGAGTAATAATTTATGTGCACTTACATTATAAGTATATTAATTTACTTTCAACATTATATCTTGATATGACCATATATAAATCAATACTTGTGTGAAATTGCGTGCGCATGCACAGTCATGTTATACAGTATATATAAATGAACACCCACTAAAGCATTAATGTATACATTTGTGTACGTATATACCCGTGCATATGCAAGATAACTATTGTTCAATTACCAACGCCCTTTCTGTAATGTCAAAGTTCTTTTTATTAATACATAAAAGAGGTTTGGTAAACCATTGAAGATAATGATTGCAATGTTTTCTAATCTATCCACGAGTTTTAACCGATAGATCTGAGTTCTCTTTTCATCAGTTAACATAAAAATTAAATAAAACACTTCATTTCTATCATTAAACATCTAAATTCACAGTGATGAAAGGACTCATACAACTATGAATACTCGCATCATATCATCATTAATATTACATAATCATAGGGCCTAAGTGGTAACGTCCCTGACTGGTGAACGCCAGACTAGGATTCGAGTCCTACTCAAACTCGTTAGTTTCTTTGGTCGCTGCAACCTTACCATCCTTGTGAGCTAAGGATGGGAGATTTGGGGGAGCCTACAGGTCTATCTGCTGACTCGTCAGCAGCCATTACCTGGCCCTCCTTAGTCTCAGCTTGTGTGGAGAGGGGGCTTGGGCACTGATCATATGTAGATATGGTCAGTCTCTAAGGCATTGTACTCTTGATAGGGCAATGTCACTCCCCCTTGCCTCTGCCAATTATGAGCGGCCTTTAAAACCTTTAATACCTTAAAGCTATCTTTCCAAGCCGTCTATTTACGAAGTTGCTGGCCCAATGCCTTCTTACACCATCGTTCTTCTTCATCTTTCCCACCGTTATCCTTACATTAAGGGGTCGGTTGCCTGATGCACCCTCTCCAATACCTTCTATCAAAGGCATGATCTTCCACTAAACATCTCTCCATATCAAACTTCACCTTATCTCGCCATGTAATCCTCTGCCTCCCTCTCCGTCTTTCCCCAGCCAACAGGTTCCTCCCTCCCTCTTCACCAGCCCAAGAAATCCCAAATCCACAGCTCAGGTCAACAATGGCACAATGTATTGAGCTACTTCGACGAGCTTCCTAACCATTGGACCAAAGCTAATAGATTGTTATCGATATCAATATCGTACTACATGCTCATTAAGGTCATTTATATTCAAGACAAACGCCCACATGAGAGAGAGAGAGAGAGAGAGAGAGAGAGAGAGAGAGAGAGAGAGAGAGAGAGAGAGAGAGAGAGAGAGAGAGAGACTATTCTCAATTTCTGTATTGATTTGACCCGTGTTTATCGGTATTCGGGAAAGAGTAACTTTTCATGTTTTGTTGCAATGGATACACACGTTTGTGTTGTTAGGCATTCTGCCGTATCTGTTATCATGCAATTTGTTCTATTAATTTTACAAGGCTCTATTTTTTCTTCTGTCGATTCAAATAAGAATACCTATAATCTAATCATTA